>NW_016808851.1:124894-145152 GCF_001698545.2 Rhinopithecus bieti
GGGGGGGGTGGAGGGTGGTACTTGCCACTCAGGGGAGGTGGGGCTTGCCACCAAGGTGAAGGATCAAGGCAGGCATCCCTGTGGTGATCAGACACCTCTGAAATGTGGATGAATAACTAGGTAGGCATCCCTGCAGTGATTAAACACCAAGGGAAGACTGTCTTCCTGAGTCCGTGACTGGTGCCGGAGTTTTGAGTTCACGGATAAAATCCATCTCCTCTGTCTCTACCAGAAAAGGAAAGGAACTGAAACTAAGGGAAGGGAGAGATTGAAGGGTGGTGCGCCAAAATTGAAAGGAGAAAGGGGTCGAAGGACAGTGAGAGAGGTTAGAGAAGAGAGTAAAAAGAGGCCGCTTACCCGATTTAAAATTGGTGAGATGTTCCTTGGGCTGGTTGGTCTGAGGACCTGAGGTCATAGGTGGATCTTTCTCATGGAGCAAAGAGCAGAAGGACAGGGGATTGATCTCCCAAGTGAGGTCCCCTGATCTGAGTCATGGCACCAAATGTCATGTGCGTCCGTTTGAAGAGACCACCAACAGGCTTTGTGTGAGCAATAAAGCTTTTTAATCACCTGGGTGCAGGTGGGCTGTGTCCGAAAAGAGAGTCAGCAAAGGGAGATAGATAGGGATGGGGCAGTTTTATAGGACTGAGGTAAGCAGTGGAAAGTTACAGTTAAAGGTGGTTATCTACTGTCAGAAGGGGAGGGGTTCACAAGGTGCATGGTGGGGAGATCATAAGACTCATTGTCCAGAAGAACAATGTCACAAGGTGGATCAACTGCTCAGATGGGAGTTGGGGCAGAGTAGGAACAAGTCATAATGGAATGTCATAAGGTTGGTCAATCAGTTAAGACAAAAGCTGGCTGTTTCACTTCTTTTGTACTTTTTGGTTGCCTCACACCATCTGGATGTATACGTGCAGGCTTGGTCTCAAAAGCATGACAGGTTACATCCAGTCTCTCTGCTCTTCTCCAGTGGATGGAAACTCCTTCTCATTGACACATCTGGAGCCACCAACCTGCTGCCTGATCCAAACATGAGGGCCGCATATGCCTGAGCTCCTGCTGTCTGCACACCACGCACCGTAGGGGCCCCATAGGACTAGAGACCCCGGAGCCCCACAGGACTAGAGACACCGTCTGAAACAGGCCTAAATTTGCTAAACCCTCTGGAGCTCGACAGGCCCTGAGTCTTGGTATGGTTCTGTGCACTCCTCCCAGGGCCCCCACTGTCCCTGAGCTCCAGGCCTGATTCCTGACTGGTGGAGACAGCACAGTGGGTGCCCTGCTGTCAGCCAATGCCCCTTGGCTTCCGGGTCTGGAGCCTCAGGATGAAACTGTTTTTGGAAGACCCAGGAGGACTCACCGGTCGCAGTAAGGAATAGGCAGTTCCTGAGACAGCAGGAACCAGGAAATGTGGGGCCTGGTGGGGGTGAGAAGCAAGAAGTTCCTGCTTCATCCTCGTGGGGACTTTGCCACTGGCTCAGTGTGGAGACATCACCATCCTGCTCGGATAAGTGGGGATCTGACAGTGTGGCCCCCATGAGGAGCCCCCCATCCTCCTTGCCCTGGGGCTGCTGCGATGCACTAGGTCCTGAGTGTCCAGGATCCAGCAGGGGATTCCCATTGTCACCTCCCTGACCCTGTTGCTTGCAGTCCAGAGCTCCTGGTTTCTCCACTGGGCTGGAGGCCTTAAGCATTGATGTCGTGAAGTAGAGAAAACCTTGGGATGGTTGGAAATGAAAGATGGGAGGGAGGGTGGGAGAAAGGGAGAGGAAGGAAGCAGGCAGCACCAGAGAACAGGGAAAAATCCCCGCCTCGAAAATGGGGAGAGAGTGACACACACACAACCCCCAGACTCCACGGACTCTCCATCTCCTGCTCTCTGCCCTGTAAGGAACATAGGCCCCACCCCCTCCACCCTTACTGTGTTCGGGGTCAGCCATTCTAGCGGGGTGAGGTGTCCCCTTGTGGGTGCGATTGGCACTTCCCGGAGGGCTGTGCATACTGAAAACCATTTCCTGGGCTCACTGTCATTTGCATTCTTCTTCTGATGCCAGTGGGCAAGGGGAGGTCCCCGAACACTGATGGGACCTCGACTCCAGCCAGTGAATTCAAGGACCAGTAGGAAATAGAGAAATGACAGAGATTTATTGTAAAAGGAAAAGTACATACTGCAGTGAAGGGAGTGCAGGGAAACTCAAGAGAGAGGTGCAAGGGGGTTTGTGACTGTCACCTTTCTGAGTTTCTTCAACCAAGGAGTGGAATATTTATAAAAATTCCTGGAAGAAGGTGGAGATTTCTCAGAACTGTGGTGCAACCCATTTTCACACCAAAAATGGGTATTCTCAGAGCTGCTAGGGAGCTGGCTGTTGGGTGTTTAGTATGTTAATCAGCATGTGATGAGGTCCCAGGTGAAACCTAGGTCAAATCCGGGGCCATGTTGGGTCCACTAGTTCTTAGTCGGCTTGGTCCACATGCCGTTTTGCAGCATCTTATCAGTCCAGAGCCTCTGCAGATACTTCAATGGATTCTTTTTGCTTGTCACCTGAAACTGCTGCCTAAAATTTTCTATTGTTTTGAGACCATAATGTAGTGTACCTGACTCACTTTTGAGAAATGTCTGTTCAAATTCATTGCATATATTTAAATTGGGTTATTGCACTTCATAACATTGATCTGTAAGAGTTCTTTACATATTCAGCATACCAGTCCCTCACCAGACATATGATTTTTAAATATTTTCTCTCATTCTGTAAGGTTTTTTTTTTAACCTTCTAAATGGAGTCCTTTTTGAAGCACAGAAGTTTTGCATTTGCATGAAATGAAATTAAACTACCTTGTATTTTGCCATTTGTGCTATTGGTATACAGTACTTAAGAAGCCTTTGCTAAATCTGAGGTCACAAACATTTACTGCTGTATTTTCTTCTGAGACTTTCATAGTTTCATGTTTTAGGAGGACATCTGGCATTCATGAAGAGCTACTTTTTGTGTGTGCTGTAAGGAAGGGGTATGCTTCATTCTTCCGCATGTGCCATCCAGTTGTCCCAGCACCATTCACTGTAGTGTAGGATGCACCTGCGCAACCTCCTGTCCCTTCCTCCTGCACTTGGCTTCAGAAGTGCATCCTGCTGAATGGTTCTTCCAGGGTTTCCACCAATGAAATCTCCTCATGTGAATCCCATGTAGGCATCTGCTTCTCAGAGGACCTGGATTAAGGAGTGGATTCAACAGATCAAATTATATTTCATAAGATGGAACTTTCTGAGAATACTGACACTCAACAGACCCCTGAATACCTCAAAATTAAGAAATTGCATAAATTGATCATTGTGGTTCCACAAGTCTCCTGTCAACTTAGCTTATTGGTGTTTAACTTTTTTTCTTACATCTGCTGTTTTTGCTGCCGTTGTTGTTGTTTTCTTTGAGACAGGCTCTCACTCTGTCACCCAGTCTGGAGTGCAGTGGCACCACCACAACTGCCTGCAACCTCAAACTCCCAGGCTCAAGTGATCCTCCCACCCTTGCCTCCTGAGGAGCTGGGACTACAGTCATGTGCTACTACCCTTGTTCTATTTTAAAATTTTCTGTACAGACAGGGTCTCACTCTGTTGCCATGGCTGATCTCCAACTCCTAGCCTCAAGCGATCCTCCCGCATGGGCCTCCCAAATTTCTGAGATTACAGGCAAGAGCCACCCCTCCTGGCCCAAAAAGTTATTGCATTTGAGTTTTTACTTTTCACATGGTTGTAAGACATTATGTAGATTTTTTAAATCCTGTGTAAGTAATTTGGGTAATGCTATACAATAAAATGTGTTCTTTCATTATGGTAGATTTTTAAAATCCTTATATAGTAATTGGGTAATGCTATACAATTAAAAATATTTCTTTCAGCCCACAGATTCCTAAAATAGAAGTAGCATTAAAATGTGCTACATTTGTCAAATCTGGAAAATGTTTCAAATCTTTAAGGTGATTCTGACCTCTCATTTTGATTGACACAGTAATCCATAAAAACAAGTAAAGCACCCACTCTGACCTGGAAGGGGTAAAGAGGTAAAAGTATTGATAAGTGACACCCTCTTTTGTAGACATGACCCAACCTAAATATCTCATGACCCACAAAAGAGGGTCCTGTGCTCCCCGCTTCTCCAGATTTCCATGCAGTCCTGAAGCACTCTCTGGCTGTCTCTGCAAGTGGCTACACAGCTCCTCCTGGTCTCTGTGGGGCTCCTAGGCTCCAGATCCTCTACGCCAAGGGGCTATCATGCTCACCAGTTCCCAACAAGGGTGCACCCCACCGTGGGAGGTGGAAGAGACCAGGTGTAGCTGCTCCTGCCCCTACCCCTCTCCTGATCAGCCAATCTTAATAGGAGGAAGGAGTAGGGACGAGTGGAGCCATGAGGGTTGGTGCTGGAAAGAACAGAAATGAAGACCTTTGTCTAATCCCCTGAGCTATGGGGATCCCTTTCTGAGTTCTAGCAGCCCTGGGATAGTCTGATTATTAGATTCCTCTGATGTGTCTTAAATCCTATCATATGGCAGCCACCGTGCTAGGTGCTGGGTTTACACGTGGGTGATGGATGTGTCCAGTCCTCAAGGCATGTAGAATCCAGGGACAGAAACAAACAGCCATGCAGCTGCTGCTTATGTGATGTCCTTGAGTTGGTTGGGGCTATCAGAGGGCAGAAGAGGGGGTGACTCATTCTGCCTGGGGAGTTGCATGGAGGCTTCTTGAGAGGTGGCATTTCAGACTGTTCTTATAGGAATAGGAAGAATACAGTGCGGCCAGGTGGGAGGAGAAGATAGGACACACAGCAGAGGGATAAGCATGAGCGGGAGGCCAGGGGATGCAAATATCACGGAAATTTGCGGAGCTGTGAGAAGTCTGCAGTAATCAACCCTCAGTTCCTGAAGGAGACTTTTCCCACAGGGAGGAGGGAATGTCAGGAGAGAAGATAGGGAAGGCGAGGTGGGCAGGAACCTCCCTGGAGTCCCCGTCTCCATCCACAGCAAATCAACCAGGAAATCAATTCACCATTCATGCATGCATGTTATCACACACACACACAGACATGCATGCACACACACACACACACAGACATGCATGCATAGTTTCTCACCTCCCCACCACACATGCACACACACACACTCACCCGAACACACACACATACACAAATGCAAGCAGAAATACAGAGACAGACACACACATACACGTGCACACACAAAGACACATAAACACTAGGGAGAACCTGGTTGTCATCTCAAGAGTTGTTATGTCTGGCCCATCCTGCCCACTCACCTGTAACCTTGGGTGCTGTCTCCCAGCTCATGAAGGATTTCTGAAGCCATCAAACAGGATGTTACTGTGTGATCTTAAACACTCAGACAGCTCCTCACTCTGATCTTCCTTCTTGGTCCCCTTGGTCCTGTGATAAAGCAGTGTCCTGTTGGTTTTCACTGCAGCAAAAAAGAACCCTCTCCCCTTGGGCAGAACTCCTGGGCCACCAGAGCACACCCCTCTGCTCTTTGCTGTCAGAGCATCTTGATCTGCAGGGTGGGAGGAACTGCCCCAACCCCTAAAAAGGAACCATTTATTGACCCCCTCATCCACCATGATGTCAACGTCTGTTTTGTCTTCTCTGTAAGCCCTTGGCTGTGGATCCCAAGCTGTGTGCCAAGGAGCTCAGGGCACAAATTCACTGTAAGCAATCCCTCTGGGCTTACTGAACTATTTGAAAGATGAGAAGTGCTATCTTCTGGACACTGCTAGGAAGTACTACTCCAAGGTATTTTATAGTTTCATCATTAGACTATGCAACATTGCTTTAGATGTCATGGTATTTTTACAATCTATGATTTCAACAGTTGCTGTGATAAAAAAAAATGAACCCCTGCAAAAATTGGTATGAAATAAGAAATGATGGTGGCTGTGCCCAATCTGCTTCCAAGGTTTGAGAAGTTGCTCAATGCCCAGCAGACACACATGTCAATTAGTAAACACTTGTGCTTATTTAAGAATGAAATAGGGGCAATTCATGTGGAGGTCAGAGTAGAAACAGGTGTGAGAGGATCCAGCAGAAGAAAATATGGCTGCCAAAGAGTTCGAGCCCATTGGCAAGTTTGGCCTGGCCTTGGCTGTTGCAGGAGGTGTGGTGAACTCTGCCTTATATAATGTGGATGCTGGGCACAGAGCTGTCATCTTTGACCCATTCCGTGGAGTACAGGACATTGTGGTAGGGAAAGGACTCACTTTCTCCTTCCATGGGTACAGAAACCAATGATCTTTGACTGCCATTTTCGACCATGTACTATGCCAGTCAACACTGGTAGCAAACATTTACAGAATGTCAACATCACACTGCACATCCTCTTCTGGCCCATTGCTAGCCAGCTTTCTCCCATCTTCACCAGCATCGGAGAGGACTATGATGAGCTTGTGCTGCTGTCCATCAGGACCGAGATCCTCAAGTTAGTGGTGGCTCACTTTGTTGCTGAACTAATCACCCAGAGAGAGCTGGTCTCCAGGCAGGTGAGTGACGACCATACAGAGTGAGCAGTCATCTTTGGGCTTATCCTGGACGAAGTGTCCTGGACCCATCTGACCTTCAGGAAGGAGTTCACAGAAGCAATGGAAGCCAAACTTGTGGCTCAGCAGGAAGCAGAGAGGGCCAGATTTGTGGTGGGAAAGGCTGAGCAGCAGAAAAAGGCAGCCATCATCTCTGCAGAGGGTGACTCCAAGGAAGCTGAGCTGATTGCCAACTCACTGGCCACCGCAGGGGACGGCCTGATGGAACCTTGCAAGCTGGAAGCTGTGGAGGACACCGCGTACCAGCTCTCACTCTCTTGGAACATCACCTACCTGCCGGCGGCGCAGTCCATGCTCCTCCAGCTGCCCCAGTGAGAGCCCACCCTGCCTGCGCCTCCCTGGGTCAACTGGCCACCGACCCGATGATTCTTAACACTGCTTTCCTTCTACCTCTTTCCTGGAAATCACTGTGAAATTTCATGATTGGCTTAAAGTGAAGAAAATAAAGGTAAAATCACTTCAGATCTCTAATTAGTCTATCAAATGAAACTCATTCTTCTCACATCCATCACTTTTTCATCTATCTCCCTACCAAAAATTGCCAAGTGCCTATGCAAACTGACTTTAGGTCCCAATTCGGGGCCTGCTGGAGCTCTGGCCTGGGCACCAGCAGTTGGCAGCACACAGCCAGGACAGGACAGTGGGTGACGGACTGGGGAACACAGGTGTCTGCCTGGGCCCACATGTGGCCTCCATCCTGTTGCTGATGGAAGATTTGCAGACGAGGGCACACGTGGCTGAACTGAGAAGGCAGGCCTCCATCTTCCCAGTGGTTCCTGCACAGATGCTGCTGAAGAGAGATGCCGGGGAGGGGCAGAAAGGATGTGGTCCCTCTCTTACTGTAAGGCCAATTCTCTCGAACTGTGCAACCAGCAGAAGCAGGTGTGTGTGAACTGGACACAGATGGAAGAATCTGCCCCTGTTGAGGTGGGTGGGCCTGATTGTTGCCCCCCAGGGTCCTAAAACTTGGATGGACTTGGACAGTGAGGAGGCCTGGACTGAGATGTGAGTCCTGTCGAAGACTTCCTCTCTATCCCCCACCTTGGTCCCTTTCACATACCCAATGGAATTCCAACTTGAAGGATTGTATACTGTTGGGGTTAGATGTGCTGCCAAGGATATGTCTGACCTGCGTTCCTGGCTCCCTCGTTCAGAGACTGCCCTTCTCAAGGACTCTGTGCCTGCTCTGGGAAGGAAACAACTGTGGGAAGGAAACAAATGTGTATAAACTGCTGTCAATTAATGATCCCCGGCCCTTTCAGCTCAAAAATTTAAAAAAATGAAATAAACATACCACTTTTTCAATTCATGTGAAATATTTTCTTAAATCATGATTAAATTGCTTGGTGATAAATAGATTGTTTGGTCCTAATTACTTACAAAATATGTTCTCCGGTATTTCTTTTTTGTTTATTTTGTTTTGCTTTTTTGAGAGAGTCTCGCTCCGTCCCCAGGTTGGAGTGCAGTGGCACAATCTCGGCTCAGTGCAACCTCTATCTCCTGGATTCAAGTGATTTTCCTGCCTCAGCCTCCTGAGTGTGACTACAGGAACGCCTCACCATGCCCAGCTAATTTTTGTACTTTTAGTAAAGACAGGGTTTCACCATGTTGGCCAGGATGTTCTTGATCTCCTGACCTCGTGATCCACTCACCTTGGCCTCCCAAAGTGCTGGGATTACAGATGTGAGCCACCACACCCAGACTTTCTGGATTTTCCCTGGACCACTCCAGGCTATATTCACCGGCTCTGCCTCCTGCGGGAATGCTCACCTCCTTGAAGACAGGACTCACAGATCACCTTCTTGGGAAACCTTCCTGTTCAGACTACTGAGGAGCTGGGGGCTCCCCTCCCAGTCTTCCTCCCCACAACCTTGTTCCCTGCCTCCTGAATCATTTGTCACCTTCCTACGTCCGATGCAATGCACCTGCTCATTATGTTCACCTGCTGTCCTCACTGCAGCAGGGATTTTATCTGTTTTCCTCAGGGAAGCATCTGTAGCACAGTCCATTGTTGGTTCTGAGGCTGTACTTACCCTGTGAGTGAATAAATGAGAGGCAGTGATTGGGGCAGGGGCCTCTTTCTTGTTCATTCACTCACTACACTTTAGATGGTAACTTGGGACATGGTGGGACCAGTGTTTTCTGGGCACAGTAAGTCAGAATATATTGTGAAAACAAGAAGTAGAAAGAAATGTTAGGTGGAAGCATATGAATTTTCAAGTAGGAGTTGGGAAGAGTGAGAAAAAAAAAACAATCAGGAAAGGGGCAAAGTTGGCTTGGTTGTAGCTAACATGGTGGAGAAACGCAGCTCTCTGCACTAGAAACTGGGTGCTGTTAGGTTCCTCTGCAATGCCGAGACCTCTGTACAACCTGCCCTGCGTCCTCCTCTCTCCTGAGGCTGAATGCAGCTCCTGTGCCTTCATTGCCAAGGAAGCCACAGTGTCAGGTCAGAGGAAGGGCTGTGTGGACAGTAGAAAAGGAGGAGGTGGGTGCAGAAGGGGACGCTTGGAAGCAATGACTTCTGGAGGATAAACAATATCACCGGAAAATATGACAAAAAAGAAAGGTATAAAGAACAAGGTGGAAATCATCTGAAATTCCATTGCGCAGTGTTCAATGTTAGGATTCTGGTGCAATCATATGTAATTTTTATAAAATTATGATCATACACCTTAGAATTATTTTAAATGACTAGAGTGTGTATTTTTAGAGCAGGTATAGAGTTCATAGTGCAGTGCTCTCTCGCTCCTGTCACTTCATTACTTTTTGGCCTCATGTCATTTTAATTATTTATTCATTTTTTATTTCAATTCTTATTGTAAAGGGTACACATGCAGATTTGTCACATGGGTCAATTGTGGGAGGCTGAGGCTCGGGGCCCCAGTGATTCCATCACTCAGCCAGTAAGCATAGTACCCAACAGGTGGTTCTTCAGTCCATGTTCCCCTCCCCGCTCCCGTCTGGTGATCTCCAGTGTCTCCATCTTTACATTCATGTGTATTCAATGTTTAGCTCCCACTTGTAAATGGGAACATGCAGCATGTGGTTTTCTACTTCTGTGTTAGGTCGCTTATGATAATGGCCTCCAGGTCCATCCATGATGCTGGAAAGAACTTCATTTTGTTGTCTTTCATGGCTGCACAGATTTTCATGGTGTATGTGGACCACATTTTCTTCATTCAATACAATCTCACACAGTGAAATCCTCTCACTGTGGGTTCAGGACACAAGAGGGGGAAATAATTTAGCCTAGGGAGGTGTGATATCATGTGTCAACCTGGAAGGTGATTTGGATGAGATTGATGTTTAAATTGGTGAATGTTAAGTAACGCAGATTACCCCTGTAAGGAGGTCAGCTTGAATCTAATTAGTGGAAGTCTTGAAAACATCTAAAAGATTGACCTCTCCAAAAAAGAAAAATTATCCAGCAGACTGCACGTGCCCTATCAGCTCTCCTGGGTCTCCAGCCGGGTGGCCCACACTGCAGATTGTTGGCTTGCCAGTTGCATACTGGTGATAGGCAATTTCTCTCTCTCTCTCTCTCTCTCTCTCTCTCTCTCCAGAGGATGCGTCAGAACGGAAAGCCTGGTGGCAAGAAGATAGTACCAGGAGTAGGCCAGGAGGGTTTTACCATAGAGGATCAGAGAAGAAGAGATGTCAGGAAGTGAGAAGGGACAGGGAGGATGTGTGGGAAATTCCTATTACAGTCATGAGTTCCAGGCAGAAAATCCATGGAAACATACATACACACATAAACAGATACAGACACACATGCACACATATAGTGCATACACATACACACACCTAGGCAGCTAAGACAGCTGATCTAATCTCAGAATAGCTGTTAAGCCTTTTTTCTGACTCACCTCCTGCCAGCTCCTGAATTCAAGTGAGGGTCAGGGCCTGTGAACCTGAATGACCCCAGCTCCTGTTTTGGGCTGAGCTGCTTCAGACTCTAGAAGGACCTAGGAGTTGCCTGCAGGAGAGGAGAAGGCAGGAGAAGCTGCCTGAAGCAGAGAACAGAGGGTGAGAGGGAAACACCTGGAGGCCCTGGCTTCGGAGGAGGAGAAGAAACCATAATGGATTTATTGAGGTATTTATATCTTTACATCAGTTTCTGAGAAGTACATTTTTCTTAAGTTCCTATTTTCAACTAGTAAAAAAAAAAACAAAACAAAACAAAAAAACAATTTGAAACAAGCAAGAATTGCAAAGTATTTGCAAGTAGAATCCAGAGAACTTCTCTGCCCGCACTATTTGAGAGCGAGCTGCCACGCTGATGCCTCATCTTTAATGACACCACCTCATGCTCCATACTTTAGTGTTCTTCCTACAAACCACGACACTCTCCTAATAAGCACAATACAATCACCAAAACAGATTTCATATTCCTACATTACATCCATCTCATGCTCAGACATCACTCAAAATTCACCAGTTGTTTTGATTATGTTTTACAGGCAAGGATCTGATGGATTTAGGCATTTTTTATCTACTTATTTTACTGAAAATATAGATCAGGGTGTTTTATTTGCCCCATTATTTGACCTCTGTATTTCTGGAAATATGAGGAGAGATTTGGATTGATGCAGTACTTCTTATTGTGTGTCACTCAGAAGTCCTCATTAATATATTTGAAAGATTTAACATCTTTTTATCCAGCATGTTGGTTGCTTAATTTTTTGCTAGTTCAGATGTTCTAGTCTGTCATAGAAAGAGAAATCGAACACCAACGTGAGAAAACATGCTGTACTTCAGTGGAATGTTTTATTGCTAACTTTTTATTATGAAAACAACAGTAAAGTAAACAACCAAATATCTTCATGCTTTCTAGAACGTGCTTGGAGCCTGGAACTGACTCAGATTGCCGAGTAGTGAAATGAGTACAGCGTACACTATCCTGGATACCACCTGAGTCTATGTCAAAGGAATCATTCAATAAAGACTCCTACCCACAATGGGAGAGGTCTCTCCACTTCCTGCCCACCACCTGGTGTAGACAGATTTAAACACTTGTCAGTAGAATGGGTGTGAGAGGGCATTTCATTGTTCTTTCATGGGTGTTATCTTGATTATGTGGGACATGTCAAATCTTTCATGGGCTTCTTCAGAATCTCTGAACTGCTCATGGCATTTGACCAATCTTAGGAGAATTAGATATATTCTTATTTATTTGTGGCAGTTTTTTATACACTCCAAATCTGATCTTTTGTCCACAGGGGAATAAAACAACTCTTAGAAAGAGAGATTAATCTGATGTGGGGATTATTTCTTATAGAAGTAGGTGTGGTCAGGGCTGAGGAATGACAAGGAGCATCACTGCCCAGGCTGTAGTATGCTGCAGCCAAACCAGAATAAGTCAGTTTTTTTTTTTTTTTTTTTTTTTGAGACAGAGTTTTATTGCCCAGGCAGGAGTGCAGTGGTGTGATCTCGGCTCACTGCAACCTCTGCCTCCGGGGTTCAAGCGAGTCTCCTGCCTCAGCCTCCCAAGTAGCTGGAGAGCTGGGACTACAGGCGCCCACCACCATGCCTGGCTAATTTTGTATTTTTAGTAGAGACGGGGTTTCTCCATTTTGGTCAGGCTGGTCGCGAACTCCCAACCTCAGGTGATCCACCCACCTTGGCCTCCCAAAGTGCTAGGATTACAGGCGTGAGCCATTGTGCCCAGCCCGTCATGTTTTTTAAGAATAGGAACATTGATGTCTGTCCAGGGTATCAGGACAATGTTCAAGACTGACGGTCAGAGGACCTGTAATTTAGAAGTATTGTTATCTTCTTCCCAAACAGTCTAGCGGAATCTCTAGTTTAGAAGTATTGTTAGGTTACCTTCTTCCCAAATAGTCTAGCGGAATCTCTAGTTCATTACTCGATCACATGAGGAAAGAATGAAATTCCATTAATTCTCTACTGGATTATAACACGAAATTTGAAAGCCAATAAATATTTTAGAAAATGGGATTTTTGGCCAGGTGCGGTGGCTCACACTTGTAATCCCAGCACTTTGGGAGGCAGAGGCAGGTGGATCACGAGGTCAAGGAGATCGAGACTATCCTGGCTAACACAGTGAAATCCCGTCTCTACTAAAAAAAAAAAAAAAAAAAAAAAAAAAATTAGCAGGGTGTGGCGCAGGCGTTTGCAGTCATAGCTACTCGGGAGGCTGAGGCAGGAGAATGGCAGGAACACAGGAGGCTTGCAGCGAGCCCAGATCACTCCACAGCATTCCAGGCTGGGCTACAGAATGAGACTCCGTCCCTCAAAAAAACAAAAAAATAGAGATTTTTAACTAAATATCAGTAGCAGATAAATTACTAAAGGAAAGAATCATGGCTTTATATTTTCTTATGAACAAATTAGAAAATTCTGATTCAGGACATGTAAAGAATCCCTGGTGTTCTGAAGTCAGCCATGGTATTTTAGTGGCAACGCTTTAGAAGAACAAAATCATAGTTTAGAGAAGCATCTGCTTTTCCACAACCAAAGAAGATGACAGAAAATGTTCTTTTGGTTGAGATTTCTTTTTCACTAAGTTAAAACTTTAAGTGCAAAGATTCTTCCATTAGGTAGCACAAGAGAAAATGGCAAAGCATTTCAAGAAATTCCAGCGATAGGATTATTGCCAAAGGGATTAAATCTCATGAGATGCTGAGTCTATGGCATCATTCTGATCTGCTGGAGGCCTCTGGATTTGCTAAGTCTTGAATTCCTGGTGATCTAGAAACGAGGAGTGGGTGACGGGCAGGCTGTCAGGAGAGTTTGGGTGCACACCTGTAATCCCAGCTACTCTGGAAGCTGAGGCAGGAGAATTGCTTGAACCTGGAAGGCACAGGTGGCAGTAAGCTGAGATCGTGCCATTGCACTTCAGCCTGGGTGACAGAGTGAGACTTTGTCTCAAATAATAATAATAAAAGAAAAAGACAAAAATTCAGACAACTAAAGGGAAAATGGGCAATAGAGTTGAACCAGCCCTTCACAGAAGAGGAAATGTGAAGAAATGACCAATAAAAACATGAAGAGGGTCTCAGCCTAACAGGATGAGGTATCACGTGACACCCACCAAACTGGCAAAAATCCCACAATCCAGTAAATGAAACGGTTGGGGAGAATGGAAAGCAACAAGAACATTCAGCCCCTGATAAGAATGGTTGTGAACTTTTTGTTGTTGTTGTATTCTTGTATATGAAAGGATGTGTGTTGTGGGTTATGAGGAAAATTATATTTATTACCAGGGAGGAAATTTTAAAAATTGAAAGCTACTGACCAGAAGAAACTTGCATTTGTGTATAAAAGAAATGCTCAAGAACGTTCTAGCAACACAGTCCTAAGGGGCCCAACCTGGCCAAACACTCATCAACAGGAAAATAGAGACATTTCCCATGTTCCCCTCATAGCACGGGAGATCACGCAGCAATGAAAATGAATCACGTCAATGTGGATGGGTCTCAGGAAGAGAATGGAGGACAAAAATAGACATTGAGCAAATGCTCAGACCCAATGCATTCACACAAAAGAATTCCTTCACATCAAAGTTCAAAAACTGCAGCTGAGGCAACAGAGCAAGACCCTGTCTCAAAGACAACAGAAAGTTCAAAAACTAAATGGCATATTGTTTAGGGATGTACACATACATGGTGAAAGAAACATACTATGAAAAAAAGTACTGGAATAATAAAGACTAAAGCAAAAAATGATTCCCTCTGTAGAAGGGAAGGGACTGGGATTCAGGAGGGGCCTCCGGGGAGCATCCAAAGTTAAGTCTCTTTAGATTCTATTCCCTAAACTTGGTGGAGGTCCTGGGTGTCCAACGCATTGATATTCTTTATACCTTACCCATATTATACAAATACATTTTTCTATTCAATATTTAGAAGACAGTTATAAACAAGATCCATTAAATAACAAGATGGCAGATCCACATCAGGAAGGAACATCAGGAACATCCATAGTGTTCCATCCATGGAACCTCACCATGGATACCCTTGTGCTTATGGGCCTGGTCTCCTCTCAAGATACGGTCAGTTGGTCAGTTGTTGGGGATCTGAGGCCACACTCATCATAGCAGAGAGGCAGGATCAGCTGGGTCAGGGTCCTTCTGTGACACCTACTGTATCACCAGGCCGTGCAAAGTGACTCAGCTGCCAGAACTTACAGAATATCATTCTGCACCAAAACCTCACAGGAAAAATGGTAAGTTCTCAGTTTCTCCATTAACAGCAACTCTCAGATTAATCTCTGTCCTCCATTGCTTCTCCATGAAACAAGATCTTACAGCTTTGCTTGGGTCTATTTTTCAATTCATTTTTAATTTTACTAACTGATTGAAAAAATATATATATAATACACATATATATAGTGTGTGTGTGTAATTTTGTCTCAGTCAGGATAATGATGGTTTAATTTCTATTATATTGTTACCAACATCATTTAGTTTTTTTAAGCTTTTCAATTCCTAAGGGTATTAATCATTGTCTTTCTGTCTCATGAGACAGAAAACAAATCCAAACTGTGTAAGAGGAAAAAGAATGTATTAATCACTGGAATTGAGAAGCTCCCAAGCTTAACTTGCTCGGGGTACAGCTACATCTACAGTTTTAAGTGGTGTCCTGTAACCCTCTCTCTCTCTGCTTCCCCAGATTTGGCTCCATGTTTAGCTCCATGACCCTCAGACTTAAACAGCAGTACTGCCTCCTCCCAAGATCTCCAGCTCCCCAGCTCCCCAACCCTTAAACTTCAACTGTAGCACCAGCTTCTCCTCAGGTCTCCAGCTCCACTATCCTCAAACTACAACGGCAGCACCAGCTCCCCTCCAGCTCAATGATTCTCAGACTTGAGAGGCAGCAGTGGCTCCTCCCCAAGGCTCCAGCTTCAAGATCCTCAATTAGAACAGCAGCATCGGCTACTCCCTAAGTCTCCAACTCCCTGACCCTCAAACCTCAACTGTAGCACTGGCTCCTCCCCAGGGCCAGTAGCTTCACGACCCTCAGACTTACATGGTGGTAGCACTAGCTCCTCCCTAGGTCTCCAGCTCCACAACCATAAAACTTGAACTGCAGCACCAGCTCCCCCCCAGTCTCCAGCTCCACGATCCTCAAACTACGACAGCAGCAGTGGCTCTTCCCTAGATCTCCAGCTCAGTGACTCTCAGACTTGAGAGGGAGCACCAGCACCTCTCCAAGGCTCCAGCTCCACGACCTTCCGATTTAAACAGCCGTAGCACCAGCTCCTGTCCGTGTCTTCAGTTCCATGATCCTTAAACTAGAACAGCAGCCTCCTCCCTGGGTTTCCAGCTCCATGAACCTAAGACATGAATGGCAGCACAGGCTCCTCCCCAGGGCTCCAGCTCCAGGACTCATAGATTTGAATGGCAGCAACAACTCTTCCCCAGATCTCCAGCTCCATGACCCTCAGACATGAAGAGCAGCACTGGCCTCTCCCCGGGTCTCCAGCTCCACAACCCTCAGACATGAACAGCAGCACCAGCCTCTCCCCAGGTCTCCAGCTCCACAACCCTCAGACATGAACAGCAGCACCAGCTCCTCCCCAGGTCTCCAGCTCCATGAACTCCAAAGTAGAACAAAAACACCAGCTCCTTCCCAGGTCTCCAGCTCCACAATCCTCAAACGAGAACAACACCAGCTCCTCCCTGGTTCTTTAGCTCTACAATCCTCAAACTGGAACCACACTGCTCCTTCCTGGGTCTGCAGCTCCACAACCCTCAAACAAGGGCAACACAGCTCCTCCCAGGATCTCCAGCTCCATAACATTCAAACTAGTACAACACAAGCTCCTCCTCAAGTCTCCAGCTCCACCACTCTATAACTGGAATAACACCGGCTCCTCCTTGGGTCTCCAGCTCCACGACTCTAAAACTACAAAAAACAGTGGCTCCTCCCTGGGTCTCCAGCTCCATGACCTTAAAACAAGAACAATACCACTCCTCCCCAGGTCTCCAGGTCCACAACCTGAAAACTAGTACAACGCCGGCTCCTCCCCGAGTTTCCAGCTCCACGATCCTTAAACTAGAACAACAGCGCTCCTCCCTGGGTCTGCAGATTCACAACCCTCAAACTAAAAAAACAACGGCTGCTCCCCGGGTCTCCAGCTCCACGACTCTCAAACTAGAACAAAACTGGCTCCTCCCCAGGTCTCCAACTTCACGACACTCAAACCAGAACAACAGCACCAGCTCCTCCCCGGGTCTCCGGCTCCACGACCCTCAAACTAGAAGAACACCGGCTCCTCCTCGGATCTCCAGCTCCATGACCCTCAAAGGAGATCAACATTGGCTCCTCCCCAGGTTTCCAGCTCCATGACCCTCAAACTAGAACAACAGCACCAGCTCCTCCCTGGACCTTTAGCTCAACGACTCTCAGACTTGAAAGGCAGCTCGAACTCCTCCCCAAGACTCCAGCTCCAGCACCCTCAGATTTGAACAGCGGTAGCACCAACTCCTGTCTGGGTCTCCAGCTCCATGACCCTCAAACTAGAATGGCAGCAGCAGCTCCTCCCGGATCTTCAGCTCCACGACCCTAAGACATCAGTGGCAGCACCAGCTCCTCTCCAGGGCTCCAGCTCCATGATTCTTAAACTAGAACACCACCACCAGCTCCTCCCCAGGCCTCCAGCTCCAGGACTCTCAGACTTGAACGGTGGCATTGGCTCCTCCCTAGATATCCAGCTCCACAATCCTCAAACTAAAACAGCATCACCAGCTCCTCCCTGGGCCTCCAGCTCCACAACCCTCAAACTACAACAGCAACATAAGCTCCTCCCTGGACCCCCAGTTCAGTGACTCTCAGACTTGAAAGGCAGCACCGCTCCTCCCCAAGGCTCCACCAGCTCCATCACCCTCAGATTTGAACAGCAGTAGCACCAGCTCCTCCCTGGGTTTCCAGCTCCTCAACCCTCAAACTAGAACAGCAGCACCAGCTCCACCCGGATCTCCAGCTCCAAGACCCTAATACATCAGTGGCAGCACTAGTTCTTTCCCAGGGCTCCATTTCCATGATCATCAGACTAGAACAGCAGCACCAGCTCCTCCCTGAGTCTCCAGCTCCATGACCCTCAAACTAGAACAACACCAGTCCTCCCCAGGTCCCCAGCTCCATGACCGTCATGAACAATCCCTTCTTATGAAATTCAGCAGTAAAGAAAACTGCAGAGAAAGTGAATGAATAAATGTTTTGCTTTCAAATTGATGTTTCTTTTATGTTCACAAAAGTCAGGAAACTTTTCTACTTTCCCCAACCTTGCAATCTACTTATGTTCAAATGTAAGATAGAAATCCACCATTTGAAATGACCTTTAAAAACGTAGTAATTTTTGCCAGGTGCAGTGGCTCACGCTTGTAATCCCAGCACTTTGGGAGGCCGAAGCAGGTGGATCATGAGGTCAGGAGATCAAGACTATCCTGGCTAACATGGTGAAACTCTGTCTCTACTAAAAATACAAAAAAATTAGCCGGGCGTGGTGGCGGGTGTCTATAGTCCCAGCTACTCAAGAGGCTGAGGTAGAAGAATGGCATGAAGCCAGGAGGCGGAGCTTGAAGTGAACCGAGATGGCACCACTGCACTCAAGCCTGGGTGACAGAGCGAGACTCCGTCTCAAATAAATAAATAAAAATGTAAAAACCTTAGTAATTTTTTAAATATTATATTATTTCACAGTTGTAGAAACGATCTTATTTCTCTCTGCCTGTGCAGAAGTCTTATGAACATTCAAACTATGAATTCAGTTTGTTGAGGTTCCCAGAATACATATTATCCCCAAACGTTACTGCTCTCCTTAAAATCTTCTAACATGTTCCCATCACCTGAGCATAAATGCCAGCTCCCATCCACAGCCTACAGTGCCCAGCACAGCCCTGCCCTCTGCCCTGGCCTTACGGTCTCCCCTCTGCTGTTACTTTCCTGCTGGACAGGCCTCTGTCAGTTCCTCAAACCACACAGGCGCAGGCCTGAGTCTGGGTCTTTGCCTCTGCTGTACGCTCTGTACCCTCTGCATGAGGTCCCTTGCCCTGGCTCCCATCCTCTTCTCAACCTGCTCAGCTCCAGCCTGCTGGTCGCCCCTCAGATCAATGAACACATGATGTCCTCCCCATATAGGCCTTTGCACATGCTGTTCTCTGTGCCTGAAACACTTTCCCCTCTCACCATCTGGGTTCAGTTTTCTAATTGCCATTCTTCTTTGGACTCTCCACTGAAATATTGCTCCCTGCCCGCCCCCATCACTTGGATTTAACCTTGGTTAGGTTGACTGCCTATCTCTTGACTCCAGGTAGCTAGATGCTATCCTAGCACTTGGAACTTTCCCATTGCAGCATTTTGTACACTCAGAATTATTCCATCAGGTTGGTGCAGAAGTCATCTTAGCTTTTGCCATTACTTTTAATGAACTGCAGGACCGGCTCCTTCCCGCTTTTTGTTGCCATTACTTTTAATGGCAAAAACCGGGATTACTGCTGCACCAACCTAATAGAATAATTTATATTTATTCATCCGTCATCTGTCTTCCCTTCTAGAAAGTAAGCTCTGTGAGATTAGGGACCAAATCAACTCAAATCACTCCACCTTCCTAGCACACTGTTTGTCAATAATTATTTACTGACTGACTGATAGAGAAATATCTTCATTGTTGCTGGGATGAGCTGCATATCATGACATGCCCCTTTGAAAGTCCATGTCATGGACAGTTAGCATTTGTTTTTCACTCCTGCACCCATGGCTTGGCTGGGCTTAGGCTGATCTAGTCTGGGCTTGACTCCAGGCTGAGGGTTGTAACCATGTGTGCTCCACATGCCTCTCCTCCTGCAGTTGGAGCCGCAGTTCCCTGGGGCACGCTCATCTTGTGGGAAAAATCACGAGCATTAGAGGGCAGGCCTGGCAGCGCCGACACATTCCAGGCTAATGCTTGTGCGGTGTCTATGAAAATCTCATTGGCATAAGAAAGTCACCCAGCCACAAGCAATGCCCTATGGGATGGATAAGTCTATCCACCCTCCCTCAGGCCCTGACAAGGATGTGGCTGTGTCACACTCTTACAGGGAGAGTGAAATATTGAGGGACATTAAATCACCTACAGCAAGAAATGTCAGCCTCTGTGTCCCCACGCTGGAATCATTCTTCACCAGTGGTTTCACCTGAGCTGACTTCCCTTTGCAATCAATGGTTGGTGTCTGCAGGTTTAGGCCAATGCTGTTCCCTGTGGAGGACAGAGAAGCTTCAACTGGCCTTCAACAGTTGGGAAGAACAAGATATTAGGTTGGCGCAAAACAACCACAAGCCCCAGGTGGCCTGTGCCCAGTGAGACAGGAGAGGGGCAGTGAAGAACTGTGGGAGCTCAGGGAAGCTTGCATACCCAGCCGCTTGCCCCCATCTCTGCTTTTTTATTTTTTATTTTTATCTTTTTTTGAGACAGGGTTTGGCTCTGTCACCCAGGCTGGAGTGCAATGGTGCGATCTTGGCTTACTGCAATCTCTGCGTCCCTAGCTCAAGCAATCCTCCCACCTCAGCCTCCCCAGTGGCTGGGACCACAGGTGCATGCCACCACACCCAGGTAAATTTTTTTTTTTTTTTTTTTTTTTTTTTTTTTTTTTTTTTTTTTTTTTTTTTTTTGTGGTGTTTTTTTTTTTTTTGGGGGGGTGGTGGTTATTCCCCCTTTTTTTTTTTTTTTT
>NW_016808851.1:145372-150098 GCF_001698545.2 Rhinopithecus bieti
AATTTTTTTTTTTTTTTTTTTTTTTTTTTTTTTTTTTTTTTTTTTTTTTTTTGTAGAGATAGGGTTTTGCTGTGTTGCGCGGGCTGGTCTTGAACTCCTGGGCTCAAGCATTCCACCCACCTCAGCCTCCCAAATTGCTGGGATTACAGATGTGAGTCACTGAGCCCTGTCTGCTTTATTTTTCTTTTCAGTACTTGGAACCTTCTATTTTACTAAGTACACGTGTTTTTCTTTCTTCTTTGTCTTTCCTAGAATAGGAGCTTAATTTAATGTGGGCAGGGATTTTTGTTTATCTCATTTATCACGGTATCCCCAGTCCCTGGGACAGTGTCTGGCACATGAATGGTGTGTTCTAAATGAATATTTTTAACATATAAATAAATGAAATATCATGCAAGAGAAAGCGAGTATTTGGAACTCACTCATCAACAGAACGAAAAAGCCAAAGACCTTTAGCCTGTCCCTACCTCTGAACGCACCCCACCCCAGAGAAGCCAGCACAGAAAAATGAGGAACCAAGATGGAGAAGGGAGCAGGTGGTGCCTGCCTCCTCAGCTAAAGACCCCTGAGGCTTAGGTTGAACTTGAGCTGGAGAAGGGACTAATCTAGGAACTGGGTGTGAGATTAAAGTTTAGATTTGTCTGGCCTGGATTTTGTAACACCTAAACACGAGGTATTCCATTCGTTTTTGTTTCTGTTTTTGTTTTTTTGAATCAGAGTCTTGCTCTGTCGCACAGGCTGGAGTGCAGTGGCTCAATCTAGGCTGACTGCAACATCTGCCTCCCGGGTTCAATCCTCCCACCTCAGCCTCCCAAGTAGCTGAGATGACAGGCGCCCACCACCACACCCAGCTAATTTTTGTATTTTTAGTAAAGACTGGTTTCGCCATGTTGGCCAGGCTGATTTGGAACTTTTGACCTCAGGTGATCCATCCGCCTCGGCCTCCCAAAGTGCTGGGATTACAGACATGAACCACTGCGCCTGGCCCCTGTCCATTTCTTTAGGCACATTGAGATAGGGAAGTCGGAAGCGTGCATGGGGTGGGGATGCCTGCAGTTTCAAGAAACAGCCTGGGAACGGGCACAGAAACTCACCATCCCGTTTTATCACAGGCAAGTAAGTAGCGCAGAGCAGCACAAACTAAGAGCCTGCCTGCATGATCAACGAATGGGGTGGGGACTGCTAGAGACTCTGCCCTATGCAGATGGCACACCTGGTCCTAACCGGTTCTTCAGGCCCTATGGAGATAAGACACCCCCTCCTACTTAGCCCATTTATAAAAACCCTGACGTTTGTTTCTATAACCTGGCAAATCGTTCGGGACCCCTCTCTGTGACAGACAGCTCTTCTTTCCTTTCGCCTATGAAACTCCTGCTCCAATCTCACTAGGTGGATGCACGTCCCCGTCCTTGATTTCCTTGGCGGCCAGATCAAGAATCTTGGCATTTATCGCAGACAACGAGCTGTTTTACTGCCGTTCCTTTCTGGCCTCGTTTCTGCCACTGTGTTTTCTCGAGCGGGGAGAAGCAACCCCAGGGACGCGACGTGGCCAGAAGGAGCCCCTGCGCGGGGAATGGAGAAGGGTACAGGCGCAGTCAGAAAGGCCTTCCTCCCCGACGCCCTCCTCTCTTTCTCCGACCCATTCCTGGAACTCACCGGCTCGCGCGGTCCAGGAACTGTCCCGCAGCAGAGACAGAGCCGGAACGCAATGAAGGAACGTGGGGCCCTCAGTCAGCTCCTTTGGGACCCGGACCTTGTGACGGAATGCCGAGGACACCGCTGTTTACCCCGTCGAGGAAATGTCGGAGCCTCCCGCTGAGCCGTCCCGGGCTTTGGTCACCCGGGTGGAGCCACAGCGCAGAGAAACGCCCTGACGTTTCACTCTGCCTGTCTCCTGCTTCCCATTCTTCCCAGGAGATCATTTCACTTTATCGTTTTGCAAATCTTTTCTTCCACTTGCGCGCTGCTTCTTTATGTTTTTAAATGCGTGTTTCACAAAGAGCAGGGCTTGGGTTTTGTACTTTCTCTGTGGTGTTCGTTTTTGTGTGTCTGGGGTGGTGAAATCGGGTCGGAGTCGCTCTAGGGTCATTTTTGCGTTTTGCCTCTTGCGCGCCTCGGCGTCCCCGGATTTCAGCCGCAAAAGACTTGCGTGGAAAGTTAGTTCCGGGGGGTTTCAGTCCTGCCCTGCCGCGTACCTTCTGGTTCCGCGCGCTCCTCCCTGGACCGCAGCTGCGCCCGGGCTCTGGCCCCCACTAGCCTGATACCCCTCAGGGGCGCCCTGCTGCAGCCGATGTCCAATCAGGAGGGACCCGGCCCCGGGCGGGTCGCAGCGGGCGGAAACTCCTTTGGAAGACGTAGGAGTACTAGCCCATCGTGGCAGAGATAAGTTTTTTTCCTCAGGCTTGAGGTGAGGGGAAATCAGAGGTGACTGCTGGTTTCCTCCCACAGCCTGGTGCGGTGGGCGGGGAGGATTTTTTTTTTTTTTTTTTTTTTTTTTTGAGGCGGAGTCTCGCTCTGTCGCCCGGTCTGGAGTGCAGTGGCCAGATCTCAGCTCACTGCAAGCTCCGCCTCCCGGGTTTACGCCATTCTCCTGCCTCAGCCTCCCGAGTAGCTGGGACTACAGGCGCCCGCCACCTCGCCCGGCTAGTTTTTGTATTTTTAGTAGAGACGGGGTTTCACCGTGTTAGCCAGGATGGTCTCGATCTCCTGACCTCGTGATCCGCCCGTGTCGGCCTCCCAAAGTGCTGGGATTACAGGCTTGAGCCACCGCGCCCGGCCGCGGGGAGGATTTTACACCTGACTCCTGCGGAGACGTCACCTTCCAGCTGGGGTCCTTGGAGCTCCAACAGCGCGACTCCCGCGCGGATGCCCCTCCTGCTTTCTTTGAGGCTGCTGGTGGGCGGCGCCCGTCGTGACCCATTTGGTCCTGAGGGTCCACGGGTCGGGTCAGGAGCTTCTAATCGTCCCCTTCCCGACCCCGTCGCCTGGAGGACAGGGCCCTTGGTTCCTCGGCTGGGCTGGGGTTTCTTCCAGGATGGACGTCCTGAGGCTGAGAAAGGCCCGAGACGTGTGGAAAAGTAGAGATTCAGAGAGAGGACGGGAGAAAGGGAAGGAGAAGCAGGTGGCAGGAGAACCAGAAGAAACCCCAACTCCGAAAATAGGGAGAGGGTGCCACAGGGACAACCCGCCCCCTACCCCCTGGCCCAGGTTAGTCAGGGTTCTCCAGAGGGACTGCCCCAATAGGATATAGGTATATGTATATGAAAGGGAGTTTATTAGGGAAAATTGGTGCACACGATTTCAAGGCAAAGTCCAATGGTAGACCATCTGCAAGCTGGGGAGGAGACAAACCAGCAGAGGTCAGTCCAAGTCAGAAAGCTTCAAAACCGGGGAAGGTCACAGGGCAGCCTTTATCCCCTGCCAAAGCTCCCAGAGACCCCAGAAGTCGGAAACTGCTGGGGCAAGCCCCAGAGCCCGAAGGCCAAACAACCTGGAGTCTGATGTCCAAGGAGGAAGAAAGCAAGAACCTGCAAGGAAGGCAGAGAGAAGCCAGAGAGCTCCGCCCGCAGTCACCCCACCCTCTCCCGCCTGCTCTCTTCTAGCCCAGCATTATTTATTAAATAGGGAGTCTTTCCTCCATTGCTCATTTCTGTTGAAGATTAAATGGCAGTAGGTGTGCAGGTTGATTTCTGGGCTAATTTATTCTACTGATCTAAGTGTCTATTTTTGTAACTGTGTAGGTCTGTGTTGGTCACTGTAGCCTTATAGTATATTTTGAAGTCTGGTAACGTGATGCCTCTGGCTTTGTCCTTTTTGCTTAGGATTGTTTTGAGAGTTTGAACTTTTTTTTTTTTTTTTGGTTCCAAATATATTTTAGAATAGATTTTTCTAATTCTGTGAAAACCAATATTGGTATTTTGATAGTGATAACTTTTCATCTGTAAATTGTTTTGGGAAGTATGGCCATTTTAGCTCTATTGATTCTTCCAACCCATGTGCATGAAATATTTTTTCTATTCATGTGTGTTGTCTCTGATTTTTTTTAGGAGCATTTTGTAGTTCTCTTATAAAGATCTTTCATCTCTTTGGGTAGATGAACTACTAGGTACTTCATTTTCTTTGTGGCTGTTGTAAATGTGATTGTGTTCTTGCTTCCATTCTCAGCTAGAATGTTGTTGGAGTATAAGAATGCTACTGATTGTGTACATTGATTTTATATCCTGAAACTTGACTGAATTCATGTATCAGTTCCAGGAGCCATTCTGGCTCCCCTTCTGCACCTGGGTTTTCCTTTGAGCCCCATTTCCTCCCGCAAGTGTCTCATTCATTCAGTTGCATGCTCAGCCTCCAACCACCACTTAAATCATGTCAGGTACACCTGACGAAGGAGAGAAAAACCATTCTCTGTGAGTCTGAAAAAGATTCTGGATTCCTGATAAGTGTGTGCTGTGTCCCCCTGGTTGCTGGAGGAGGTGCATGATCGCTAGATCACAGCCATTAGCACCTTTGGGCTGCTGCTATTCCCAGCTTGGATGGCCTGAGTCTGGTGGCCAGGAGCCTACAGCAGGAGTGAGGCAGGTGGGCCCAGGTGTGCACAGAGGCCCCTCCTCCTGTTACCTGGCTGTCCTGCCCAGGACTGTCCTGCCAGCCTTCTGCCTTCCTCCTGTTCACCCAGTCACTGACCCAGGTCTCCCAGCCTCGGTGGGCGGGGCGGGGGGGGGGGGGG
>NW_016808851.1:153180-197861 GCF_001698545.2 Rhinopithecus bieti
CGGGGGGGGGGGGGGGGGGGGGGGGGGGGGGGGGCTGCCAGGGCCTTCCCAGTAGCCTCCTCTCAGGACTAACCTAGGCTCCTGTCCCCAGCCCTGTACATGGGACTCTTCTCACACACAGATCTGGGGACCCACCAAGCTCTGCCCCTCCCATGTGTAAGAACTGCCCATCCCCATGTGTCTGTTGTCCTCCAGACCACCCTCCATGTGGCTCCTCCTGGACAGAGGCTTTAGTGCATCAGGCCAGAACCTTCTGGGCTCCTGTGTCCCTGCACAGTCACAGAGGTGGGTGCCATCCCATGCCCCTGTCCTGAAGCAGAGACAGGCCCTGGGGTTGGCCCAGGCCTCCTCCCCTTTCCCACAGCCTCAGGACCCAGCCTCAGGGGATTGAAGGTCACCAGGTACGGGTTCTCCCCACATGAATACTGTGTAGAGAGGGATGTCTGTGCCTATCTTTTTTCATTTAATGGGTAAAGGGCTGAATGGCTGGAGGCAGAGTGGACCTCAAGGTCTCTGCCCAGTCCTCACCCCGGGCTATGCCCTCCCCGGCAGCCAGGGGCCACTGGGCCCCCTACCTCCCTTCTACTTCTGCCCGCAGTTCCAGATGCCTCCATAGTGACTGAGAAGAGGATGTGCTGGGGATTCCTCAGTTGTGGGTGCATGCAGGGGTGAGCCGAATGGAGAGGGGATACAGCTGCCGACTCAGGCCTGGGCAACCATCGATGGCTGTGTGGTAAAGTGAGCCCTAGATGGAAGGAGAACCCTCCCTCAGCTCCTGCGTCCATGGAAATCCAACACTTCAAAGATCTCAGTCTCATCTGGATTAGGTCACGTATTTAGAAATTGTTGAAGGGACTCTGGGCCTTCATTCTGTAGAGCTGCTTCATTCTCTAGAGGGGCCTGGGGGCTGCCTGCAGGGGAGGAGGGGGCAGGAGAAGCTGCCTGAAGTTGAGAACAAAGGGTGAGAGGGGAACACCTGGAGGCCCTGGCTTTGCAGGAGGAGGAGGAGGAGCTGTGCTACATTTATGGAGGTATTCACCCCTTCATATCAATTTCTGAAAAGTAAGTTTTTCTTAAATTTCTATTTTCAACTAGTAAAAAAAATAAAATGAAACAAGCAGAATGAACAGAGTGGTCGCAAGCACATTACGGAGAACTTCTCTTCTTGCACTACTTGAGAGTGAGCTGTCATGCTGATGCCCCATCTTAGGGATGCCACCTCATGCCCCATACTTTACTATGGTTTCCTTGCAAACCAGGACACTCTCCAGATAACCCCTGTGCAAACTCCAAATTAGATTTCACTGCAGACATTGCGACCATCTCATGCTCAGATGCCACTCCGGGTTCAGCAATTATCCAGGGAGCTGATGGATGCGGGCATTTCCTACTCCCTTATTTTCCTAAATACATACATAATGGTGCTCTATTTATCCCATTGATTGAGCTGCATATTTTTGGAAATATGGAAAGTGATCTGGAGTGATGTGGTTATTTTTATTATGTGTAAATGATAAATCCTCACTAACATGTTGGAAAAGTTTAACATTTTCATCCAGCATTTGGATGGTTTCATTTTTGCTAGTTCAGATTTTGTAGTCTAATGTAGAGTGAAAGAGAAATCTCTCATCAACATTGAAAAGCATCCTGTACTGTACTGGAATATTTCATGGCCAACTTTTTGCTATGACAATGAATAGCATAGTCAGCAGTCTCGTAACTCCATACTCTCTGGAACATGTTTTCTGCCTGGAACTGACTCTGGGATTGCTGGTTAGTGGGATGAGCACAGCATCCACTGTCCTGGATACTGCCTGAGTAGACATCAAAGAAGTGATTCAATCTGGATTCCTACCCACAATGTAAGAAGTCTCTGATATTTCATTTCCTATCCACCAATTAGTAGAGACAGATTTAAAACATTTGTCAGTAGGAAGGGTGTGCAGGGGTAGACCGTTGTTCTCGATTGTGTCAGATATATGAAAGCTTTCACAGGTTTGTTCAGCATCTCTGAACTGCTCATACCATTTGCCCAAGAATTAGGTGCATTTTATTTATATATTCTGCTTCTGATTTTTTGTCTATGGGGGAATAGAATTACTTTTAAAAACAGAGATGTATCTGTGGTGAGGATTTCTTCTACTAGAAGTGAGCATGGTCAGGGCTGAAGAATGATGAGAAAAGCCACTGCCAAGCATGGAGTGGGCTGGGGACAAACCAGAAAGCATCACATTCTGGAAGCAGGGATAGAGGCAGGAATACCTGCTGGCCCCCAGGGCATCAGGACAGTGGTGAAGACTGACAGCCAGGCTGCTTGTAAATTAAGAGTGATCTTTAGCCGGGCGCGGTGGCTCAAGCCTGTAATCCCAGCACTTTGGGAGGCTGAGACGAGCGGATCACGAGGTCAGGAGATCGAGACCATCCTGGCTAACATGGTGAAACCCCGTCTCTACTAAAAAATACAAAAAACTAGCCGGGCGACGTGGCGGGCACCTGTAGTCCCAGCTACTCGGGAGGCTCAGGCAGGAGAATGGCGTAAACCCAGGAGGCGGGGCTTGCAGTGAGCTGAGATCCAGCCATTGCACTCCAGCCTGGGCAGCAGAGCGAGACTCCGTCTCAAAAAAAAAAAAAAAAAAAGTGATCTTTAAAGTTTCTATCACCAAAAGATATCTAGCAGCAACCTAGGTGTATTACTAAACATAACATGGCAGAAGAATGAAATCCCATTAATTCTCTACTGGGTTACAAACCAAAATTCCAAAGTCAATAAGGTTCTTTGAAAATAGATTATCTTTATTTACGTACAGTCTAATAAATTACTAAATAAAATAATCATGAATATAATACATTTTCATAATAAATACTTAAAAATTTCCACAACAGACACTGTGGTTCAGGTCTGTAATCCTAGAGCAATTGGGAGGCAAAGATAAAAGGATTGCTTGAGGCCAGGAGTTGAAGACCAGCCTGGGCAACGTAGGAAGACCCAATCTCTACCTAAAAATAAAACAATTGCTGGGCATGGTGGCATGCGCCTGTAGTCCCAGCTATTCCAGAGGCTGAGTCTAGAGGATCACTTGAGCCCAGGAGTTAGAGATTACAGTGAGTGATGACTATGCCACTTCACTCCAATATGGTTGACAGAATGAGAAAATGTAAAAAAAAAAAACAACATAACAATAAAAAGGATTTATACAATTCTTGGTCAGTGCATGGAAAGGATCCCTGAGGCCTGAAGTCCACCATGCTATTTTACTAGCAATACCGTTTAGAAGAATAAGGTCATGCTTCAGAGAAATGTCTGCTTTTCCACAATCAAAGCAGTAGAAATAAAATGCTTTTTGCTGAGATTTCTTGTTCAGTTAAAACTTATACAGGAATTCCATCCATTAGCACCAAAAGAAAGTGGCAGAAGATGTTAAGAAAAATGGCTGCTAGGATCATCAGCAAAGGTAATGACTGGCATGAGATGTTGAGTCTACAATGTCCTCATCATGTGCTGGGAGCCGGTGGGCTTGCTAAGGCTTGAACTCCTGGCTGTCCAGTAAGGCACAGTGGTGAGTAGACAGGCACCCTCTCTGAAGGGACAGCGGGAACCAGACGAGGCTAACAAAGGCTTCCTGGTATCATCTTCCACCTTGGGAAAGATGAAGCGTTGGTTTAAGTGGCTGAGAAAAACCTGTGTCTGTTCTCCTGGGTGATCCCTCCCATACCCTCCCCATTTCGGAGCTTCTCCCCCAAATAAGGAACATGTTTTTCCCTCCAACCCTACCCCTGGCTGTGCAGCCTGTCCCAACCTCCTCCCCCCTTCACCACAACACAGAGCCAGCCCAGGTCCTGTTACAGCCCACAGGGGCTCAGAACTGAGGCTGGTAATGAGGGGTCTGCACCCTCACTCAGGGCCTGATCCTCTCTCTCATAGAAGGGTATAGAGGACCTGGGGGAGCCCTGTCCAAAGAGAGGTCTCTGGATCCATATTCCCTGGCCTTGGGTGGGCTTGCAGGCAAACCTCCTTCTTTCCCCTTCGCTCTCAGCCTCTCCTCACCCTGGAAGCTGCACCCGTAGCTCTGAATGGGACTGTCCCTGCCTCGCCACATTCATTCCCAGCCAAGCTCACTGGCAACCATGGACCTCTAGCAGCAGCTCAGCTGCCCTGTCTGAGTCCACTCTGCTCCAGGCAGGGCCATCAGCTGGCTCAGGATCCGGAGTGTGCAGGAGGCAGAATGGCAGGGGCATCACCCCAGGGCCCGGCCAGGAATCCCATGGGTCCAAGGGGCTTGGCCATTTCCTAAACCTTGTCCTGGACATGCTCTACTCTTCACCTTCCACCTTAACTGCTGGGACTCAAGGTGCTTTCTCTAGGAATGCAGCCTTAGGAACTGGGAGGAACTGGGTGGGCCAAGGCCCTCACAGCCCCCTCGTCCTGGAATTCCCCCAGGTCTCTCTCTTCTTAACTCTTCCAGGGACGCCCCTTCCCTTGACATTCTAGGTGAAGTGGCCATGCTGCTCCTCTCCTATTATGCGGACTCCCCATGCCTGAGTTCCTGCTGCCTGCAGGCCACACGCCCCTACCCTTCCTGAATAGAAACCTGCTCTGAAACAGGCCTGAATTGTCTAAACCCTCTTGAACTCAATAGGCCCTGAGCCTTGGTATGGGCCCCTCCCTTTCCCTCTGGCCCTGATGGTGAGAATCCATCAGAACCCAGAGTTGAGCTACCCAGGTCACTGCCAACAGGTGACACCAGGTCTCATTCATCTGTCTCATGTCAGGATGAGAAGGACCCGGCCATGGGGAGGGGTGGGGCTCTGGGAATTCTCCTTTGCCTTCCTCCCACCTCCCCTATCTGTCTCTTGTTCCCCTCACAGTTTTGCCTACAGTACCTATCACTCTAAAGGACTCTCCTCAGATGCCAGGGAGGATGAAGCAGAGGATGATGAGGAGGCTCCAGGGACTGAGGCTGGTGGCCATGGCTTTGGTTTGGGCTGTGCCTGGGGCCACGGTGGGTGGTGCTGAAACAGAAACAAAGGAGTGACAGCCCTTGTCCATGTCCCAAATCTGAGGAGACAGGTCATCCTGGAAGGCAGAGGATTTGTCTCCCCTGCTGTGGGGCAGCCGCTGTGACAGGTCCTGGGGTAGGAAGGGAGAGGGGGTGTCCCTGTCCTCAGGGAGCTCACATAGCTGCTGAGGGAAGCAAGGTGACAGTACAGCCCACCCTCCTGCTCTGGTGAAAGAGGAAGTGATGTCCCAGGGTCGGGGACAGGAGAGTCTCGGGGCTGGCATTTGAGGTAGTTTTGATGGATTTCTAGAAAGAGACCAAGGGAGAGGAAAAGAAAAGTAATCCTAGGTGGAGGGAAATCTAAGGAGAAAGGTCTAGAAATACAATGATGCCCACAGTTTCGAGGCTGGCGAGAAATCCACAGTGAGTGGAGCAAAAGCAAGTGCAGTGAGGAAGAGGAGTCAGGAGGGAGACAGAAGAGGAGGATGGAAGAGCCCAGGCACCCCAAGGAGGAGCCCACCATGAGGGGTTCACGTTCTTACACTCATTCACACACTCACACTCACACACACATAGACTCACACCCACTCACACCCTTATACCCACACCCACCATACTCAGACACTCACAGACAAGGGTGTAACTCGATGGCATCTCCAGGGTGCTCCCAGTGCTCCCCTGTCAGTTACCTGTGGGTTCCAGCCTCTTCTTCCTGTGCATCAGGAAGTCCCTAAGCCAGGTTTTGCAGTCTCCCATCGAGACCTTCTGGAAGAACTTGGTTAGTCCGCTGTTCTCCCACTTCTCTTTCATCCGCCTGGCTCCAGCCTGAACCACTGTCCACTTTCTGTTGTTTGAGTCAAAGAGGAGGAACTTCTGTCCACTGAAGCTGAACTGCCAAGATCCACGGATGGGTCCATCGACTTCACACTCACAAGACATCCTGGCCTGCAGTGTGAGGGGTCCTGCCCCAATCAGAAAGAGATCAGCTCTGGTCTTTACACATTCTCTTCCCTGTCCCACATCCTCCTACGCTGAGACCCTTCTCATCTGGTCCTGTTGTCTCCTCCAAGTCCTGCCCTTGCGGCTGGGCTTCATGGAGGTCCCAAGTCTAATTTTTCTCCCCACACACAGTGCAGCCCCTGAGCCCACACTCTGCTCCCTTCTGTCCTTGGTCTCCTCCACTCACCGCTGGGCGTGAAATCCTCCAGCTTAGTGTCAGCCAGTTCCATTCTGAGCCTCTGTCCCACCTGTTTCAGCATTTCCAATTGTTTTCCCCAGGCATCTGTGATATCCAGCTGCTCTTCTAGGTGACCCATAGATAAGACTTTGTCACTGCCACAGTCATAGGAGAGAAAATTCTTCTGATCAGCCTGCCCCTGGACCTCACACCACTGTTGTCCATGTCTGGGCAAATGAGTGATGTTGAAGTTATACCAGAGAGAGTGAGCATCTATGGAAAAAAAGAAAAAACACCGGGGAGTGTTGGTGTGGGGGAACGACCCCAAACACTGTGACAGCAAGAGGGTTTCCTGAAGGGCTGGGCTGGCAGAGCATGGATTTCTCTTCCTGGACGGTGGTCTCTGCCTGTGGAGGAACCATGGGTTGCCAACATGTCCATCTCCCCACTCTGCCCAGACCTATACTCACATCCATCAGCACAGGACCCTGCCAGGGTGGTGGCAGGCCGCTACAGGAGGAAGGACTTAGATGGCAGGATCTTCAGGAGCAGCCCAAGTGGACTGCAGGAGGCAGGAGAGTGTGGGAAGGCATCCTGAGGATGTTGGAGCGTGGTGTAATGGGTAGTCAACATCAGATAAGGGTGAGTTCATTTATTATAGGTAACAAGATATGGTAAGTTCCCTGGAATGTGGTCATCTGCTAGGAGGTTGCCCTTGGAACCTTGGAGAAAGGAATGACTCACACCACATGAAACAGAAAACCCAGGTCTTACATGGCAGGTTGTAGAGGAAGGAACAAAAGACTAAGAGAAGCACCCATGCCACAGTGACTGCAGTATGGAATCCAAAACAATGTCCACCCTCTGTGCTCAAGGGAAGCCTGGAAGACTCCTGTTTACCCATCATATAAAGAAGGCCCCAGGAGAAGGCAGCAGACTGTCAAGAAGCTCAGGGATGCCTGTTGCTGAAGGCCAGGGTCAGGGGTAGGAGATGCTCTTCCTGAAATGGGCTCCCAGTAGTAATGGGGGTGGAAAATCCTGAAATAAGAGATCTCAAGAGGAGGCCGTCAACTGTCAGCAGGAAGGAGGGTGCAATGATGGAAATAATTAGAGAAGTCACAATGCCAGCTGGGGACCTCAGTCTTACAAAGCTATGCCCCATAGAACAAAAGGGTCCAAGATCCAAAAGAGATGGAGACTCCACCCGGATACTACTAGATTTAAATAATTACCACAAAGACAAAATGCAAGGATGGATGACCAGGTAGCTGAAAGTTGTCACCCCAGGAAATAACTGAGCTCCTTTGCCCAGCTTTGAGAACTGAGCCACATCTCAGATGCAGAGTCCCTTACTAGAAGGAGAGCCCAGAGCCCCTGGTGGGCCCCTTCAACCCCACAGCAACTGCAATGACTGCTTCAGCCTCCTCCACAGAGCAAGAAGGACATTCACTCTGGTAACTGTACACCATGAAACAGCAAATACCCAGACACTCCTAGTGGACACAGTGTGCGATCTGAGCTCTTCCCTGGGATGTGAAGCATTAACTTGCTCCCCTGTTACTCATGAGGTGCATTTGGAGCAAAGTAACAGACAGACACCTGTGTCAGGTCCAGCTTAGAGGGATGTGCTGGGTTCATAGACCCATTCGATGGTAATTTCACATTTCCTGGATTTCTACCAGGAATGGAGAGTGTTTGTAGTTAATGTAGTAACTATTATAGGTTGTGCTGGTCATATGACCTCCCCTGTCACTACTCAATGCTGCTCTGGTATCTGGGATGCAGCCATACACACTCTCATGAGGAGTGTTGCTGGACCTGCCACTATGGCTATTTGACCCTGGACTCCCTAAGATCCCAGAGGCATGTGTGGTTGGAAAAGGTGCTATGTGGATTTCATGGCTATTCCCAACCACGGAATCACAACAGGGTCCCCTAGTGCTCAGAAGCAAGGCTGTGCCACTCACAGCAATGAAATCCCCTCACTTAAAAGTGGCTGCAGGTGTGGTCCTGGGCCCTGGTGGAGATGGGCCTCCAGCTACGGGAGGGCAGTGACCACACAGTCTCAGAGCTGCCCATCACAGGGTGTGCTCCTCACCCTTTAGGTCATTAGGAAGATAGGCCCGGCAGTGAGAAGACGCAGGTGGGTCTCCTGAGATGGGCCGGAGCAGGGCCACAGGGAACCAAGAAACTGCATAAGCAGTTGGCCCCGGTCCCCAGGACACCACATGGGTGCACCCCTCACCCTCAACTCACACCTGAGGCTTCAGGGAGGGTCCCTGATGGCCCCAAGGGACCGATGATGCCACCCAGCAGCAAAGGAGGGGGGCATTGACCCCAAACCATAGAACCTCCACTCACACCCATCACATCCACACCACCCAGAAGCCAAAGGCAGGGTCGGACACACCTGTGACTCTTCAACTTACACCACTTGGAGATGACACCCTAGGGGAGTGGGGCAGCAATTGCCAGGACACAGCATGTGCCTTCACCTGGGGTCAGCGACCTAGGATGGTGTCCACATCTGGTCTCCCTTTTATTTGTAGGTTGCCATTGCCTGCTGTTTCTCCGCACCCTCAGCTCACACCTGAGGCTTCAGGGACGGTCCCTGATCGCCCCGAGGGACCAATGATGCCACTCAGCAGCAAAGCAGGGGAGCATTGACCCCGAACCATAGAACCTCCACTTATATGCATCACATCCACACCACCCAGAAGACACAGGCAGGGTCGGACACACCTGTGACTCTTCAACTTACACCACTTGGAGATGACACCAAGTGAATAGTGAGGGGAGGAGTAGAAAGTGTCTGCTGAGCCGCTAGGGGCAGTTGAGTGTCTGCAGCAAAGCGCAGGGGGAAGTTCCAAGGCATGGAGCCCTGGGGGTGCTGGAGGGTTTGTGTGGTAGAGAGCCGGTGAGAGAAGAGCAGGTTGTGGCGTCAGTGATCGCGTCTCTGTGGAACCCCCCTTCACTCCTGTCTTGACCCCAGCTCGGGTTCCAGGGGCTCTGGTTTCTCCTTCCCGAGGGCGAGTGGGGCTGCGGGGCACCACCAAGGGATCCCCTCCCCACCTAACCCTCTGCAGCTTTTTGGCCCCTCCACCCTCCTGCGGTTCCTTTTTCGCCTTCTTTGACCCCCCTCCTGCCCTCCGGGTCAAGCAGCAGCCTCAGGAAGCTAACCTGGCGAAAAAGAGCAGCGAATGGGAACTGAGCGAGGGGGCAGTCCGGGGAGATCGCGCCGGCCCTTCTAGAAGCCTTCTCTCCTCTGAAACGCTCTGCAGTCCACAGCCCCCGAGGTTTGGCCCCCGCCCCGCTGAGGCTCCATCCCCAAACTCACCGGCCCGCCCCGTCCCGGACCAGTTGGATAGCAGGTACAGAGTCGGGAGGCACAGAAAGATCGCGGGGCTGGCGGCCACTGCCATTGTTGACCTGGAGCGCAGCTGACTCAAGGAGCGGTCCATGTGTAGACCGGCGGCGAATTAGATGTCGGGACCAGCGGATGAATCACTTCCACCCTCCCACGCCTGCTAGTGGTTGAGTATGGTCGGGCCCGTCCCGCCCCACGACGCCTGTCCCGTCCCGCCCCGCCTCGGGATCCAGGAGAGCCTACGCCTGCCCAAGTTTGGAGGGATGCTCCGCCCTATCCCGCCCCGTCCCGCCCTTCCCCGCCCCACCCCGGGCTGGGACCCGGGGAGCCTATGCCTGCTCTTGTTTGGGGATGCTCCGCCCCATCCCGGCCCTGGCTCGTGGCCTGACAGCGGCCCCCTGTAGCCAACCCTTACCCTCCACCCCGGGCTCCGCGGGGGCCAGGACACGGTTCCTTCTTGACCGCCTCATTTAATTTTTTAACACAGCATTTATTATTACCCCAATGTAAGCACTGATGCACAGGAAAGCGAAGAAACTTGCACAGGGATATTCAGTGGCGGCCGCGTCACCGCCTCTGTCAGCGACACCCGCCCTCCTTCAGCCTGCGCCCAGAGTCCCCGCCGCTCTCTGTCCAGTACGCAGCCGCTTCCCAGTCGGGAGTGGACCTTCTTTGCCTCTCCACTAAAAGCATGAGGAGGTCTTTGAGTATATTCTATATGCCTTTATGACTTCTGGAAAAAAAGGAAAGAAAAGAAAGTCCTAGTGGCCTACCGTGATCAGTCATCATGTGATCAATTGTGTTTCCATGGAGAGCAGAAGCCGAGGGAGGGGTCTACGCATGCGTGGGGCTCACTTTGCTGCACACTCATCTGTGGCCAACTACACCCAAATCCATGGGCCTAGGGCAGGTTTCCTATTTCAGTTGTGAGATCTCCCGCTCTCCCTGAAGTCAGCAAATGCCAGGCCCACCCTGAGGAGGGCTGGAGCTCTGAGCCCAGGCCGTGGCCTCTTCATGGCCCTGGGGGTGCTGTGAGGGGGTGGAAGTGAAAGCAAGACCCACCATCAAGACTCAGGCGTGTTTTCAGACCCACAGAAGATGATTTTTCTCTCCATCACCTGGTGAGCCTGACATGATTTAAGGGTGGTTGGAGGCTGAGTGAACCAGTGAATGAATGAGGCAATTGTGAGAGTGAATGGGGCTCAGAGGAAAAGCACAGGTGCAGAGGGGAGCTGGAGCGGAGGTTGTAACCCCCGGGGGCCTGAAGGTGGCAGCATGGAGGTTGGGAATTTTTTTTTTCCTTTTTTCCTTTTTTAGTTGTTGGGTTTTGTTTGTTGTTTTCTTGTTTGTTTGTTTGTTTGTTTGTGAGACAGAGTCTCACTCTGTAGCCCAGACTGGAGTGCAATGGGACGATCTCAGCTCACTACAATCTCCGCTATCCGGGTTCAAGCGATTCTCCTCCCTCAGCCTCCCGAGTAGCTGGAATTAGAGGCGCCTACCAACACCCCCGGCTAACTTTTGCAATTTTAGTAGAGACAGGGTCTCACCATGTTGGCCATCCTGGTGTTGAACTCCTGGCCTCAGGTGATCTGCCTGCCTCGGCCTCCCAAAGTGTTGGGATTACAGGCGTGAGCCACTGCGCCCGGCCCCAACTTGGAAATTTCAATCTCCACCTGGTGTCCACAAAGATTTTCCAAGGAAGAGTAACTTTGGTTTTCAACCAGTCTGGGAGTGCTTCATCAGGATAGAATCTTCTAGAAAACATAGTGTGATGACGGACAGCAAACTGCTGTCTTCAGCTGGTTTGATTGAGCCTAGAGTGCACCAGGGCCAGGAAAATCTTGTCTTTTTTCTTGCTTTTTTTTTTTTTTGAGACGTTGTCTCATACTGTTGCCCGAGCTGGTGTGCAGTGGCGTGATCTAGGCTTGCTGCAACCTCCGCCTGCCGGGTTCAAGCGATTCTCCTGCCTCAGCCTCCTGAGTAGCTAGGATTACAGGCACCTCCCACCACACCTGGCTAGTTTTTTTGTATTTTTACTTGAGATGGGGTTTCACTATGTTGGCCAGGCTGGTCTCATGATCCCCTCCATACCTGTGTTCCATTTAGTATACTGAGGTTTTCTTTGGTTGGTTTGAAAGTTATACATTCTAGTTTTCTTTTCAGGGTGGCCGCCCTTAACCTATGACTCATACCAATATGTATCACATTTATTGGTATTAATGGTTTCATTTTATTCCTAATTTTAGAAGTATCAAGAAAGTATCAGCATGTTTTCCTATTCCTTTTGCATGCCACCTCCAGCCCCATTTTCCTGATATCTTTCCTAGCTGTAATTCCCGGTTATTCTTAGCTACACTTCCTTGTTTCTGTGATCCTAACTTCACATTTCCCTTGTTGTGAGATAACAGTAATCTGGAACAGATTCTTTGGTCACGTCCTCCTCGGTTCTCTTGTGGCATCTCCTGTGATTCTCTTGCTATTGAGGTACCTTCGTCTAAACTATTTCCAACTTGGTTTTTAGGAGGCAAATATCTTTCAGGTTTTCTACATTTCCAATATTTCTAAAACACTGTGGTGGGCAGGATTCGGTAGCTGCCCCTTCAAGTTTCCTGTACCTTTTCTAGAATGATGTGTTCTAGAAAACACTAATGATAGGACAACTAGCTGCTGTCTTAGCCTGTTTAATTGAGCCTGAAGCACACCAGGGGCAGGAAAATCCAGTATTTTAAGGAAAGAAAGAATGTGTGTGAAAGTGGGAATGGAAATGGGAAAGGAAAGGGGGCCAGGAAGAAGGGGATGGAGAGAATAAGGGGTGAGGACCTACAGAAACCAGCTGCTCCTAGTCTAGACACCGCTAGTCTAGGTACTGTGAGTCTAGGCACCGCTAGTCTAGGCTCTGCACAGTCATAATTAAAGCTACTAATCAGTTGACCTTAAAATAGATTTTCCTGGGTCCTCTGAGTGGGCCCAGTGCCATTACATGAGCTCTAAAAAGCAGAGAATTTTCTCAGGCTGGAGCCAAGAAAGATGCATCCGATGTCAGAGAGATTCTAAGCATGAGAAGGATTCCATGCACTGTTGCTGGCTCTGAGATGTGGGGACCATGAGCAAGACTGGAGAGGGGCCTCTAGGAGTTAGGGAAGGGCTGCAGCTGACAGCCAGTAGGGAAGCTGGGACCTCAGTCCCACAGGTCCAAGGACTGGATTCTGCCAGCAACCTGAGTGCACTTGGAAGGAAATGCTTCCCAGAACCTCGCAATCAGAGCCCAGCTGGTGGACACCTTGAACTTGACCTTGACCTTGAGGACTGGGAGCAGAGAAACCAAGCCATCTCAGGCTTGTGACCTAGAGGACTGTAAAATAATAAAGATGTACTGATTTAAGCAGGTAAGTATGTGGCAATTTGTTATGGCTGCAACAGAAAAGATACCTTCCTATTTAAATGAGAATTTGACTGGATATAAAATTCTAGGCTCAAGTTCTTTTCCTTCATATTTGAGAAAGAATACTCTGTTGTTATCTTGCAACCAGGGTGGTTGTTGTGTAGCCTGAGGGCCAAGTGTTTCCTTCTTCCTTCCATTGTTTCTCTGGGGTAATATGAGGGAGGGAGCCAGAAGCCTGAGCTTCTTTCCTGTCTTCATCCAGTGGATTTGTACTGTTCACAGTCTCAAGGAGGTGGAGAATGGTTTCTACTTTAACCTACCTTTTCACAGATGCATTTGTAGATTGTACAAGCTTATTGTTTTTCTCTTGTTCAACTAGTGCTAGTCTTCTCTCCTCCTATTTTATAAATATTAAACTTATTGAGATGTAATTTACAGACAATACTCCTTTGTGAACAGAGGAGCTTAAAGTCTCTTATCTTTAGGAGTATATTGAAACACGTAGGCGTTTGCTCATATTATAAGGCATGTTCCCCAGTTATAAACATTAAACAGATGAATGATGTTACTTCAGTCATGAATCATCTTACCAACCTGTCAATTCTGTAGAAAATCACGTTTCTAGCAGTGCTTACTTCAGGTTTGCAGAAGAGAAAAACAACAATATTTTCACTGAACATTGACTTTTAGACAAAATGAAGGCTAGAACTACATTACATTCATTTTTACTTCCTGTCATTTCTATATTTTATAGATTTCATAAAATCGGCCCACAGTCTTAATTTATGATAATTGTAATAGATATCTTAGTAAAACACCCAGTCTCTTTCAGTTATTGGAAACACTTATAAATTCTAGGCTTTAACAATAAATAGCACATTGTAGAACAGCAGTGTTGTTTAAAAACTGAAGTTACTTGAATTAATCAGACAGGACAAGATATTTTATGACCCTAACAGAAGCTTAATGAACAATGTTGAATAGATTTCAATACTTTTTTAAAATATATCTAAGCTGTATCAATTATGGTAACACTGCCTTTGAGAATAAATCATCAATTTTGGATTTAACATACAGGATGGCACCCTAGAAAATGTTAAAACATCAGGAGAATTGTACCTTTAAGAGTGGAAATGAGCAATGAAAATACACATTACCAGAGTCACCTCCTGGGACGCCTAGATATTTACTTGTGATTTGAGCATTTTTCTGCCTAGAAACGGCAAAACTGACAGTTTAGCTCTAACTGGCAGGCACCACATGACATAGCAACAACAGAGCAAGAAAACCAGGAATATCTTTTGCCCAAAATAAAGTTATTTCAAATCTTGTTTTAAAAGCTTTTTTGCTAAGGTGCCTCCTCTACCTAAGAAACTAACAAAGAGCCACAGCAGCAACAATGATGCCCAGCGAGAGCAGCACTGCACGTGTAAAATCCAGTAAAGCACTCTGCCCTGAGGATTCGTCACTGCAGCTGTCCTGAGAGTTAGAATGTTTTCTACCTGACTGCTCCAGGAATGTGCGAGCCAAAAAATTAACAAAAATGATCCCTGGCTTGTGGCGATCCACAGGCATTTAACAGAATCCAACATATCTCTGCAGAACACAACCTCATGTAGGCAGCAGAGGTTTCCTGCAGTAAAAAAGCCATGCCACAAAAAAGCTCAGAAATCTACAGAATATATCAAGAGTCAAATCACAGTAAGTGAGTGAGCCAGTCCCACAGAGTAGGTTCAGCCCTGAAGAACTACAGATATTAGGACTAAAAAGAAAATAGTAAAATATGTATCCTTAAATCATTAAAGACATAAAAGAATAAAACCCACTGCAACTATTGAGACATTGTCAAAAAGACTAGTTATATCTGAAACAGAAAGAACCAAGCAGCACTTACAGCAATGAAAAATATGTCAATTAAAATTTGAAACTCAACACACTGAGAAGCAGCATATTAAATATAAGATGAAGTCACTGAACTGGATGGATCTGAAGACATCATTCAAAATTTGTTAGAGAGAGAGTTTCATGCTGAAACTGCAAGAGAGAAGTGTAAAGATATGGATGTACAAGGAAAAGGGCCAACCTGCCTCTAATTGGACTTCCAAAAGCAGAGAAGAAAATGAGGGAGAGGAAATTTTCAAAGAGCTAATGGCTAAGAACTTTTCCAGATTTTATGAAAGACATAGATTCTCAATTTTAGGAAACGTAACAAATCTCAGTTAGAATAAATAAAAATAAATTAACTCCTAGGTGCATTGTGATGAAATTGGAGAATATCTTAAAGGTTGTCTTCAAGAAGAGTATGTTTAAAGAGAACAACTTAAAAGGGAAAAATTTTAAAGCAATTATTGATAAAATATAATCAATAGGAAAGACAATCAATTTGACAGCAGCCTTCTAGCCAGTTTTTAAAATTCGCAGCCATTGTCTCTCAAAATATGCCTTCTGTGTTGTTTTACCTGTCCTTTTAGGATTCCAATTAAATGTGGGGTGAACCTTTCCACAGTGTCTGCCACAGCAGCTGTGGCTTCTGAATTTTACTGTCTCTTCTAAATTTTTCCACCCTTCAGTCTTCCTGTACTGCATTCCAAATGATCTCTCTTTCTTGACCTGCCTTCCAGCTTATACTTCTCTCTTCGGCTCTAATTTGCTATTAAAGCCATGTGTTGTGTTCTTCATTCCAGTTATTTAGTTTTATACTTAGAGATTATTCCATAGTCCATGTATCTTACATTTGAAGTAATGAATTTTTTTCTGTTGTTTTTTCATTTTTTTTAAGTTATTAAAACATAGTAAGCATAGTTATTTTTAAATCCCTGCCTAATAATTCTAATTTTTTTTTTTTTTTGAAACAGAGTCTCGCTCTGTCTTCTGGGTGGCCTGGGCTGAAGTGCAGTGGTGTCATCTCGGCTGACTGCAACCTCCACTTCCTGGGTTCAATTGATTCTCGTGCTTTAGCCTCCTGAGTAGCTGGGACTATAGACATGCCCAACTAAGGAAGGAGACCACTACTACTCCCCACACCTTGCCTAGTTCACAAGACAGGAGGAGAGAGAAAGCAAAAAGTTAGAAAGAAACCAAAGTAAGATAAATAGCCAGACAACCTTGGCACCACCACCCGGCCCTAGGAGTTAAAAAAATAATAATAATAACATCAACCCCTGACCTGAACTACTTGTGTTATCTGTAAATTCCAGACACTATGAAAAAAGCATTGTAAAGCTTTTTGTTCTGTTAGCTGATGCATGTAGCCCCCAGTCATGTTTCCCATGCTTGCTCGATTTATCACGACCCTTTCACGTGGACCCCTTAAAGTTGTAAGCCTTTAAAAGGCGAAAACTTCTTTTTGGGGGAGCTGGGCTCTTAAGACGCGAGTCTGCCGTCGCTCCCGGCCAAATAAAAAACCTCTTCCTTCTTTAATCTGGTGTCTGAGGAGTTTTGTCTGCGGCTCGTCCTGCTACATTTCTTGGTTCCCTGACTGGGAAGCGAGGTGATTAACCAACTGTCGAAGCAGCCCCTTAGGCAGCTTATGCCTGCCCTGTAGAGCATCCCTGTGGGGGACGCTGGCCAGCTTGAGTGATGCAGATCCTGAGAGCGTTCCCAGGTAGGCATTTGCCCTGGTGGAACGCCTCGTCAGAGCAGTGCAGAGCAGGCCCCCACGAAGGATCAAGGCAGTGGCTGAACACCGGGAAGGAACTGGCACTTTAAGTCTGGACATCTGAAACTTGTTAAGACTGGTCTTTGGAACTTATCCACTCCCTTTGAGTGGAAGTGTTGCCTCATCACCCACGGCGTGCCTATACCGGCACTTTGGTTTTTGTTTTTGACTTGACTTGCTTGATACTTTGGTTTTAGTTTTGATTTTGATTTAGTGTGAATTAGGTGAGTGAGTGATCTTTTACCCCTTCCTTCTTACAGTGTGAATGTTGTTTTGTCTTGAGAAAAAAATAGGTCAGACACAAAGTAAGCCCACTCCGCTAGGAACTGTGTTAAAAAAAAATTCAAAAAGAAAGAAAGTCATCAAATCATCAAAACTTACTCTATTAAAATGCATGTTACAGAACCTTAAGAAAGGTTTTGCAGGAGATTATAGAGTTAAGTTAACCTCCTAGAGGTTAAGAACTCTGTGTGAATTAGAACTGCCCTCGTTTGGTGTTGCATGGCCCATGGAAGGAACTATAGACAAAGAACAATTGGCCATGTATTTAAGGTGGTGACGGGTCAGAGGACAGCCAGTGTACCCAGATCAAATTCCTTTATATTGACTCATGGTTAAATATAATATAGACAAAACGAGCATAAATTTAGCCCACAGCTTATTGCAAAAAAAGTCAAAAGTAAAAGAGCAGCTTCACCAGCAGACACAGAGTTAAAAAAGGAGTCCCAGAAACAGCAAGAGAAGCCAGGTTTGCTGGAGTCACCAGAGATAATAGAAATTCTTTCTCCATATGTCCCAGCCCACTACCCTGCTTTACCAAGGCCAACAGCCCCTCGGAAACGAGATTCAGAAGCTAACACACCCCACGTCTCACCTTGAAGGGGAGGATTGGAGCCTCCAGAGGCCAAGGAAGGAAGTCAAGATAGTCAAGTGGGCCGTCTCAGATCTGGTCTTGCTGGAGCTATGTAAATGCTTCTCAGGGAGACGGAGGACCTGTCTATTATAATGACCAGGCCCAAATCCGGGGAGGCGAGGGGAGGGAGGCAACAGACTTTCATCTATCAGCCCTTTCAACTGTTGATCTACTAAACTGAAAACACCCTGAACCCGCCACCTTGCTCCGGGCAGCTAGAGCCCTGTCAAGCATAACTGTGTAGAGGTGTTGGACTCAAGTTTACTCTAGCAGACCTGACCTCTAGGACCAGCCTTGGGCATCAGTAGACTAGGAGCTATACGTGGATGGAAACAGCTTCATCAACCCACAAGGAGAGAGATGTGCAGAATATGTGGTGGTAACCCTGGACACTGTAGTTAAGCTGAGCTCACTGCTTTAATTTGGGCCTTAGAACTCAGTGAAGGTAAGACTGTAAACATTTACCTGACTCTCGGTATGCCTGTTTAACCCTCCAAGTGCATGGAAAATTATATAAAGAAAAGAGCCTGTTAAACTCTAGGAAAAAGGGGAAAAAAGACCCAGAGAATGCAACTCAGCTTCAGCGTTTGCAGAGGTACTGAGAAGCACTTCTGCAGAGACTAAAACTTGGTAGAAAAAAGCAAGTAATATAAAAAAGATTTCAGGAATGCTTCAAGGAGCTGACAAGAGCCTAAGTCAGTTTTATAAGAGGCTATAAAGCATTCTGGCTTTACACCCCATTTAACCCTGAGGCTGCTGAAAATCAGTATATAGTGAATACTTCATTTGTAAAGCAAGCCCAGGGTAACATCAAGCAGAAGCTGCGGGCACGAATACCACCTAGTCTATAAAAGTGGCCACCAAGGTGTATGTTAACTGTGACCAAGGGACAAAACTGGAAAAGAGGAAAAGAAAAAAAAGACTAAGAGTAAATGTAAAAAAGAGAATCAGAAGAAAACAGGAGAGACAGACAGCAGTGCACGGGGGCAGGGCCCGTGCCGTTGCCCGGCCCCACCACCTGGCCTAAGAGCAGGAAAACGCAGGAAAAAAAAAAGTAAATTAAAGACTTAAGAAAAAAAGCCAATCTATTAGCAACAGCTCTTATAAAAAAAAAAAAATAGCAATGTGAGAAGAGGTGGTCGTGCATATAAAAGTGAAAAAAGTCAAGTTAGGCAAAGATTCAAGAGCCAGACAAGGCTAGAGAGAGATTAATGTGCGAGATGCAAAAAGAAAGTACACTAGAAGGGTCAATGTTCAAAAGGCAATGAAGGCAATGGCCAAGGCCGCAAGACTAAGAGGCCATCGGCCAAGGGCTGCCTCACCTTGGAGGAACCAAATACTCATCTGATCAGGCTGACAGGAGCTGAAGAATGTAAAGACTAGGACAGACTAGGCACCTTCCCATTAGGCTCCCAGGAGCCCACGGTCACATGAGAAGTTAAAAGTAGCAAGATGCTGCTGTATCTGGATTCCAATTACTCACTGAAGGCTAAGCCACTAAATAGAGTTACAAAGGGACGCAGCGGGGGGAGAAGAGCCCCTCCTCTAAGAAACTTAAACAGGAAAAAGAGCCATACCTTGTGAAAACTTGCTTACAGATTTTATAGAACTGTCCCATGCTGGAGGCTATCGATACATGCTAGTGCTTATTTGCACCTTTTCAAGGTAAGTTAAAGTTTTCCCCACCAGGACAGAAAAAGTATAAGAAGTGACTAAAGTACTGTTAAAAGACATTATCCCCAGGTTTAGACTACCTCTAACTTTAAAGTCAGACAATAGGCCAGCATTTGTAGCTGAAACAGTGCAAGATTTAACAAGACTGTTAAAAATAAAATAAAAGTTACACACAACTTATCGGCCACAAAGTTCAAGAAAAGGTAAAATGCATGACCTGGACGCTCGAGCAGCTACTAAAAAATAATATTGCCAGAAAATTAATTTAAGATAAAATCAGGTTTTTGCCTACAGTCCTCCTCTGAGTCGGGTGCACCCCCACCAAACAAACTAGGTATTTGCCCTATAAGATTTTGTTTGGTTGGCCACCCCCAAATCATAAGTCAAATTAAAGGTGACCTCCAGAAACTAAAGGAATTAACCTTAAAAAAGCAAATGCAGGCTTTAAAAATAGCCACACAAAGTGTTCATGATTAAATAAATGAAAAGGCCTGTAAGTCTGATATCCCTTTAAATCTAGTGACTCTGTTTAAAGTAAAATCTAATTGTTCTAGGACCCATATAGGATGGGCTCTGTACTGTAACCTTGTCCGCTCCCACTGCTGTTAAAGTTGCAGGTGTTGCGTCTTGGATCCCCTCAGTCAGCTAACACCGGCAGCGGAGGACAAGTGGAGCAGCCAGCAGGACACAGATCATCCAACCCGGCTGATCCTGAGACGAGACCAAGCTGCTGCTGAGGATGACAGCCCTGCTCTGGTCACTCCGGATATTGACCAGTCTACCCGCGGCTGAAGCTTGAGGAGACAACAAGCCCTGCTCTAGTCACATACCGGCAGCTGACTAGTCTACGCTTGGCCAAAGCTTGAGGACTCATCAAGCAAGTAAATGTAGTTAAAAATCTTAAGTCTAATAGTTTTCCTGTAATACTGTTTTCCTATTGTTCTGTCGCGGTATTCAACCTTTTTCCCAAGTCAGGACTTCTTTTGTCCTTGTTGGATATGAATATGCTATACATTGTTTTGTTGTTGTTAACCTCCCTGACCATGCTAGAAGAAACACCTATATAAGGTGTCCCCGCTGTACACATACTACTTAGGAAACCCAGACCCATCCAGCCCAGCAACAATTCCAAGTCTTTCAGTCATTCTTTAAACATATAAACCAGAAGTTATCAGAACCTCCTCCTTTAGCAAAAAAAGAAAAAAACCTATTTGCTCAGTTGGCTGAAAACTTTGCTAGCAGCCTGTATGTTTCTTCATGTTATGTTTATAAAAAGGCTAACATAAGACACCAATGGCCTTGAGAAGCAAAAGAGTTAATGCCTCCAGATAACTTTACTTTAACACTTTCCCCAAACAGACACCCCAAGTTCAAGCATCTGGCTCTTAAAAACTTCTGTTATTAAAAAATACTGTGTTACTCGCTAAGAAAAAGCTTTTAAGACCCAGTAAAAAAACTAACCTGCTTAAGATATGACAAAGTTGGTACATGTGCCTGTGCAGGTTTAACACAGGTTTGATCCTTGGTCTTCATTTAGAAAATAGTTTACAGCTATAAGAAAATTTAAAACCCTCATTGTAAGTGTATTACTAGTAATAGAAACTCGCTTGCTGCTCCCCTGTATATTACATTTACTCCTTCAAATGATAAAAGGTTTTGTAGATGCCATGGTTCATCAGAAAACTTCAATACAAGTGTATTACATAAAACTATCACTGTGTCTCACAAAAGACTCAAAAGTAAAACTAAAACTCCTACGAATTAGTGAAAATTCTCAAAGAGGGGGATAAGGAAGGAGACCACTACTACTTCCTACACCTTGCCTAGTTCACAAGACAGGAGGAGAGAGAAAGCAAAAAGTTAGAAAGAAACCAAAGTAAGATAAATAGTCAGACAACCTTGGCACCACCACCCTGCCCTAGGAGTTAAAAAAAATAATAATAATAACATCAACCCCTGACCTAAACTACTTGTGTTATCTGTAAATTCCAGATACTGTATGAAAAAAGCATTGTAAAACTTTTGTTCTGTTAGCTGAGGCATGTAGCCCCAGTCACGTTTCCCACACTTGCTCGATTTATCACGACCCTTTCACGTGGACCCCTTAAAGTTGTAAGCCTTTAAAAAGGCCAAGAATTTTTTTTTCGGAGAGCTTGGTTCTTAAGATGACAAGTCTGCCGATGCTCCTAGCCAAATAAAAAACCTCTTCCTTCTTTAATCTGGTGTCTGAGGAGTTTTGTCTGCGGCTCATCCTGCTACACAACCACACCTGGCTAATTTTTGTATTTTTAGTAGAGACAGGGTTTCACCATGTGGCCTGACTGTCTTGAACTCCTGGCCTCAGATGATTCTCCCGCCTTGGTCTCCCAAAGTGCTAGGATTATAGGTGTGAGCCACTACACCTGACCAGATAATTCTAAAATTTGAAGTTGCAAGGTCTAACCCAGCAGTTACTAGCTACACGAGGCTATTGAGAAGTTGAAATATTATTAGTTTGAATTGAGATGTACTGTAGTATATGGTGCACACCAAATTTCAAAGGTTTAGTATAAAAATGTCAAATGTCAGCTGGGTGTGGTGGCTCACGCCTATAATCCCAGCACTTTGGGAGGCCAAGACAGGCAGATCACGAGGTCAGGAGATCGAGACCATCCTGGCTAACATGGTAAAACCCCATCTCTACTAAAACTACAAAAAATTAGCCAGGCGTGGTGGCTGGTGCCTGTAGTCCCAGCTATTCGGGAGGCTGAGGCAGGAGAATGGCATGAACCTGGGAGGCAGAGCTCGTAGTAAGCCAAGATCGCACCACTGTACACTCCAGCCTGGGCGACACAGTGACACTCTGTCTCCAAAAAAAAAAAAAGTCAAATATCTCATTATTCATTTGTCTATTGATGACACGTTGAAATAATAGTTTTGGTTTAAAAAATTGAGTTAAAACATATTGAGTTAAAATATTGTAAAATGTATTTCACCTGTTTCTTTTTATTTTTTCAATGTGTTCACTAGAATATTTAAAATTCCCTGTGTGGCTCACACTTGTGGCTTCCATTATATTTCTATCAGAGTACTGATCTAGAGGTTCCATGTATTTTCTGTCTCTGTTGTATGTTTCAGCTGGTTCTCATTTCTGCTATCTTATCTTCCCATGTGGTTGGTTATCTTTGTCTACGTTCTGGATACGATATTTTAAAAATTACTGTTGACAGAATATAAAGTGTAGGATGGGTTGGCCATAGTGACGCACTCCTATAATCCCAGCACTTTGTGAGGCTGAGGTGGGGCAGATGGCTTGAGGCCAGATGTTTGAGACCAGTCTGGGCAACATGGTAAAACCCCGTCTCTAGTAAAAATACAAAAATTGGCTGAGTGTGGGGTCATGCACTTGTAGTTTCAGCTACTCAGGAGACTGAGGTGGGAGGATCACCTGGGCCTGGGAGGTGGAGGCTGTTGTATGCTGTGATTGCGCCACTGAACTCTAGCCTGGGTGAGAGAATGAGACCCCATCTCAAAAAAANAAAAAAAAAAAAAAAAAAGTAGCATGATATTTCCTTCCTCCAGAAATGAATTTCATTTGCTTATATCAGGCACTTGATAGCTATAAAATTGCTTGAATTTTGCTGCAGGAATTGAGATATTTTGGGACATTTAGAAGCCTTGAACCTGGACTGCCTTCTGTTTGAAGACTGGTTGACCATCAGTCCACCTTTACCCTGAGGGTCCAGTCCAACTCTTGGCAGGCTCTGGACTCCAATATCTGTTTGCATAGCCCCATGAAGCCATCCAAAGCCCATGTGAGCCACTAGGATCAAAGGGCCACCGACTCTTCACCACATCACTACTGCCACAGTTAGGAAGCCACCAAGACAAGGAAGGAATCCATCCATAATCAGAAACCTACCACCCTCAGAAACCACAGCCACTGTTGCCCGCTGCAGACCCCACTGTGTCTTCAAGGATTTTCAGCTTCAAATGGACGCCACGTGCCCTGCTCTCAGCACCTCAGAGCCAGCGACCAGAGCCCAGGACCTCAGCTAATGCTGCCCAGAAAACTGAATATCTCCCCCGCTGGGCTTGGCAGCAGGAGCAGCAGATGCCTGGCCCCTGCTGCAATTCCCCCACATTTGAGTGACTGAATCTGCACCACATCCTGACTCTGGTTGTAAAGGAGTCTGGGAAATGTAGTTTTTAGCTTTCCTGTTTCTGTAGTATAGGAAGGCACAGCAGAAAGCAGATGGAATGGACTTATCCTTCCCCCATCTGCCCGCCAGGTACATACAATTATAATACCATTTGGTTTAAGTTTCAAAATATGCAAAATGATACTATATCTTTCTTACTGATATATCATATACGTGTAAATTCATGTACATCCATACACCAGTATCCATGTATCTACATATGTGCATATCCATATATAAGTATACAATTGCCACAAAGGCAGTGAGATCAGTCGTGGTTTCAAGCACCGGCGCACCGGCTCTGCAGTCAGAAAACCTGTGTTTGTGTGACACGGGGCATGCACGTTTCCTCAGTCTCGCTTGCTAAGCTTATGCTTCCCTGTGTGTAAAATAGGCATCATGATAGTACCTACCTCAAAATATTGCTGTGGGCCTCAAATAAGCCAATGCCTGTAATAGACTTAGCATAGTGCTTGCTTGGCTTGTGGTAATACTCAGAGAACTGTAGCTCTTTCCATCATAGGTAGCAGAAGGCCTAGGTGGTCAACCCAACTCACTGTATCAGTCTGACAAGTCACTTAACTCCTCCAGGCCTTGATTTCTTGTCTTTCAGATGAGGGAGTTGCCCTAAATGATCTATGAGGTGAGTTGCTAAGCTAATGTCTCCAGGTCCTTAGGGGAGAATGAGGTTATTTCCTTAGCATTTTATGGTGAGCATTGGAGAGTCTGGCTTTCAGAATTTTTACTGTTATTATTTTCTTACAAAATCTTGTCATTCTAACTTATCTCTAGATACTACCTGAGAGAAACAGGAGCTAAAACTACCACCAGGATCCACCAGCAACATGACACAGGGCCAGTGACTTCGGCTGCTAAAATCAAAACGTACACCAGAGGGCGCTGCATTTAAAGAGCGAGACAGAGGTGAGCGGGCTGCCACCAGGGTCCAGTCTCCTAGGGGCTAGAAAAAGCTATGAGCACAGGCCTTGGGGAGGCAGTAGGACTACCTGAAGTGGAATTCCACGAAAACCAAGTGAAAAAATACTGTTTCATTCAGGCTTCAGTTACCTGGATGTGTGTTCCTTGGGAGAGTGGTTGTGTGTTGTTTTCGCACACTGATTTGGATTGTTATAAAGCTGAAAGGGCCACATTCATAAAACAGAAATAAATAACAAAAATAAAAGCTTTTATCTTTTGCTGTGAATTCTTTTCTTTTTCTTTTTTTCGGAGACGGAGTCTCGCTCTGTCGCCCAAGCTGGAGTGCAGTGGCGCGATCTCAGCTCACTGCAAGCTCCGCTTCCCGGGTTCACGCCATTCTCCTGCCTCAGCCTCCCGAGTAGCTGGGACGACAGGCACCCGCCACCGCACCGGCAAACTTTTTTGCATTTTTAGTAGAGGCAGGGTTTCACCATGTTAGCCGGGATGGTCTTAATCTCCCGACCTGGTGATCCGCCCGCCTCGGCCTCCCAAAGTGCTGGGATTACAGGCACCAGCCACTGAGCCCAGCCATGAATTCTAAAATAATGGAAAGTGCTTGCAGAATTCTCCTACTTAGTAAATGAGAAAATGTCCATGTTGGCAGCCCGTCAAGATGACAGGTTTTCACAGTACTTAGGGGAGACAACCTCCAGAAATAAAATAACCTTGTGGCAGTTTACTCACAGTGACTTCAGTCCTCAAGGAAAATATGGGCTCAACAAACTGTACACTAGGACTATAATAAATATTGGAGATGGATAATAATTAAAATATAATTTCAATTAGTTGAAATTATATTATTCCATCAAACCATTTTTAACTCCAATAGAGATATACTTTTTGAAAAAAATGGAGGCCGGGAGCAGTGGCTCGCGCCTGTAATCCCAACACTTTGGAAGGCCGAGGTGGGCGAATCACCAGGTCAGGAGATCGAAACCATCCCGGTTAATATGGTGAAACGCCGTCTCTACTAAAAATACAAAAAATTAGCCGGGCGTGGTGGCAGGCGCCTGTAGTCCCAGCTGCTCCGGAGGCTGAGGCAGGAGAATGGCGTGAACCCGGGAGGCGGAGCTTGCGGTGAGCCGAGATCGCGCCACTGCACTCCAGCCTGGGCGAGAGAGCAAGACTCCATCTCAAAAAAAAAAAAAGAAAGAAAGAAAGAAAGAGAGAGAGAGAGAAAGGAAGGAAGGAAGGAAGGAAGGAAGGAAGGAAGGAAGGAAGGAAGGAAGGAAGGAAGAAAGAAAAGAAAAAAATGGAAATACAGGCAACCTCAAGCAACTTCATAGAAAAAGGCCCTCATAATGTAAATTAAATAATTTTTTTTTTTTTTTTTTTTTTTTTTTTTTTTTTTTTTTTTTTTTTAGACAGGGTCTGTCTATGTCACCCAGGCAATCTCAGCTCACTGCAAGCTCTGCCTCCTGGGCTCAAGCGATCCTCTTGCCCCAGCCTCAGCCCCCCAACCCCACCCCCTTGCCGCGGTAGCTGAAATTACAGGCGTGTACCACCACACCTCCCTAATTTTTGTACTTTTAGTAGAGATAGCATTTCACCATGTTGGCCAGGCTGGTCTTGAACTTCTGGCCTCAAGCGATTTGTTCATCTCGGCCTCCCTAGAAAACATTTAAATTATCTCTTGATAGCTGTTTGTGTGAAAGGTGTTTATACTGTCATGTGCTCTTTTTTCTCAGTTAACATAATTTCAAGAAAACAAATGAAGATTTTTATGCAAATAAACTTTCATAATACAATAAACTGCCCTGTGGCGGCTCAGAAATGATGAAAGTGTAGGCAAATGAAGCCTCATAGATAACAAAGGGTTCCCACTAACTCCTGCCTTCCATCTTAACCTCAGCACTGCGTGTTCAGAAAATCGGAAGGCTGGAAACTCTTACCAGTTCTAACTCAGTGGATGGATGAGGGATCCACGAAAATTCCAAAATCTGAACAGACACCTGCACAGTTCATTAGCTACCCTACAAAAGGAAGTGCTTAAATACGATTGTAAAAATGTTTTGGTTACTGGCCAGGCGCCGTGGCTCATGCCTGTAATCCCAGCACTTTGGGAGGCCAAGGCAGGTGGATCACGAAGTCAGGAGATTGAGACCATCCTGGCTAACACGGTGAAATCCCGTCTCTACTAAAAAAAAAAAAAAATACAAAAAATTAGCCGGGCGTGGTGGTGGGCACCTGTAGTCCCAGCTACTCGGGAGGCTGAGGCAGGAGACTAGCGTGAACCCGGGAGGCGGAGCTTGCAGTGAGCCGGAGTCGCGCCACAGCACTCCAGCCTGGGCGATGGAGAGACTCCGTCTCAAAAAGAAAAAAAAAAAAGAAAAGTTTTCGTTACTAAGAGCTATCAGAAGAAGTGTGGTTGCTTTTCACAAGAAGTTGACAATAAACTTTTTAATGATTAGTAAATGATGGAGTGATTTTAAACATTTAAAAGCAATCCCTCATTGTTCCACATTATTGTGAAGATCCACCATATGCTAGTTTGTTCAGCGGGAGCAAGTGTTTCTTTCCAGCCCACAGCTCTGCCTGGCACCTGGCTGATCCTCTTCCAGGGGTCACTTGGGTCCTGGGCCAGACTGGTGTGTGTGCAAGGGGGAGGTCATTTATATGGAGCACACATGAATGCAAAAATCATTATTGAATTGATCTCTTCTTGGTACTCATTATCAAACCTAAGTGTGACTCCCTAGCTGTTTACTTGAAGCTCAAGGGTAGGCCTGCAGGATGTGCGGGTGAGATTTAGGAGATGTGTAAGTCTCCACATCTCGCACTGAGCCATGTGCCCGTTAGTACTCAGATGGGTGACAAAAGTGCAAAAAACCACAGGGTCAGCTGGTGCATTGCCCTGGAGACTCATTTTGGTCAAAAATTTGTACAAGATAAGCATATTAATATTTGTTTATATTAAAACAAATCTAGCTGTACTATGGAGTAAAATGCAGAACTGGACATGATTTTCCTTTTCAGTGAAAACAAGGAACATCATAAAATTACTGTTTTGTAGAGGGCTGCTGTGGGCTGGGTTTTGGTCCTTAGGAGCAAAACAAATACTCACTCCTGCTCTTCTGCCAGGAGGGGCAGTTCAGGAGAATCATCCAGAGACCCAATTCTCATTTACCAATTTCATTTCGCATCCAAGGAAACTAAAGCACAAGGAGAAAACTCCTGATATGTGGATGAGATTTGGGCTTCATACACCTTCCTTCCTCCATTAAACCTTGGCTATGTCTTCCTACTTTCAACCCCAGCCTTGACCAAGCAGACAATTCAGAGGAAGCCTGGTCTAGTGGTCCAGGGAGGAACCTAGGAGGGTCCATGATTCTCGTTCCTGTTGTGCCACTAACCAACCATGTGACTCAAGCAAGGGATTGCATGTCCCAGTCCCTTAGTGACAGAGAGATGTGAAAGTGGAGTGTGAAGAGCTGTATGAAGAGGTGGAGCCTGAAGCCTGGAGTCCAGCGATTGAAGACACTTTGGTAAGGAACCGAAGTGGGCTGCCCAGGAGTAAGTCCAATCTCAAGCTAGCACACTTGCCCTCTGCCTTATCTGCATGGCCTACGGTTGGTGACTCCAGCACTGGGCACAGTGATGAACACATCATAGGTGATTAATGTGCATCTGCTGAATGAATGAGGCATCTTGGGAAATCCCGCAGAGGTGGTTGGCATTTGCAGTAGACCTCAAATCAGAGGAATTTGCTGGGAGAAGGGGATGGATAACTTTGTAAAACAGATGTGCATGATTAGACTCATGTCCTTCCTTGCTAGCACAGAAAAATCCCTGATGTTTATCAGTAGTTCTAAAGGCAGGATGGAGCTCAGGCTTGTGGAGTGTGTTTTATTCTTTCACCTTCTCGAGTATTTGTGATCCTTCCTTTCAGCACACCTGGAAAAGCCAACAGAGAATGGGGCTTGGTGAGCAGGGAGTCCCAGGTCTTGCAGGGATCGCAGAACCTGCCTTCCTTTCTTCCTCCATCCTCCTGGGAAAGAGAGCTCCCCTTCTTCACCCCATGACACTGGGAAGAGTTAAGCCCTAAGAGAAACCTGTGCCATATCACCATTCCTTTGTTTAGTGTTTCTCACTTTACCTTTCTTTCCTTTATCATTGCATCTGGTGACCAGAAATGCTGCTGGGAGGAGAGAGACTCCTGAGGGAGATTGGCACCACAGTGTGGGGAGCACTGGACACCAGGGCTAAAGGCGCCCATATGTGTGCTCTCTCACAGAGACACTAGACACTTCCACTAGAAAGTGGAAGGCAGGGATTTAGATTCATGTTTCCTCTGGCTCCAAAGCCCGTATTTATCTCACTGAGGTGAGTATAAACTGTTTATCTTCTTAGAATTAGGAAGAGAGTGGTAGAATTTTCAGGAACCTTCATTGTCAGCTGGATTTGTAATACAAGAGTTTCCTGAATTTCCAGTGCAAAAGACCCACAGCCAATTGGTCTGAGGAAGGAGACTCTGGGGGAGCCTTTTGTTCCCCAGCAGCAGGAGGAATCCAAATGAAATCCTTGGCCACACTGTGGGCGAACTGGCTCTCAGTCACATGGGAGAGGTTCCATTTCCAGCACGCTTTCTGGGTTTTCTTTTAGTGGACTTTGGGAGAGGAAACGGGCTGGATTCCTACTACTCTTGTCAACGGAATGAATGAGAAGCAGGAAAGAGGAAGGGCTCAGATTCCAGGGTCCTGAGAGCTCGGGGGGCTGCTAGAGTGCCTCTGTGGGCTTTGTGGGTTAGACTCCTGGGAAGACTTGGCTGGGTACCTAATTTCTATTTTTAGAATCCTTTCTGGTAGAAAGTAAGTTCCAGGTTCTAAACATGAAGTACAAGGCCAGGTGTGGTGGCTTTTGCCTTTAATCCCAGCATTTTAGGAGGCAGAGGTGGGCGGACTGCTTGAGCTCGGGAGTTTGAGACCAGCCTGGGCAACAGGGTGAGACCCCATCTCTACCAAAACTACAAAAAATTAGCCAGGCATGGTGGTGGGCATCTGTGGTCCACCTACTTGGGAGGCTGAGGTGGGAGGATCGCTTGAGCCTGGGAGGTGGATGTTGCAGTGAGCCAATATCGTGCAACTGAACTCCTGCCTGGGCAACAGAGTGAGACTCAGTCTCAAAAAGTTAAAAATAGGCCAGGCGTGGTGCTCACACCTGTAATTACGTGCTCACACCTGTAATCCCAGCACTTTGAGAGGTTGAGGCGGGCAGATCACGAGGTCAGGAGATTGAGACCACCCTGGCTAACACGGTGAAACCCCATCTCTACTAAAAATAAAAACAAAATTAGCTGGGTGTGGTGGTGGGTGCCTGTAGTCCCAGCTACTGGGGAGGCTGAGGCAGAAGAATGGCGTGAACCTGGGAGGCAGAGCTTGAAGTGAGCTGAGATTGCGCCATTGCACTCCAGCCCGGCCAACAGAGCAAGACTCTGTCTCAAAAAAGAAAAAAAAAGTTAAAAATAAATAAACAAATAAAACAAAAATGCGTTACAAATGGACTTCTGAACACAACCTGTTTATAAGTTGAGGTTGTGATGATAAAAATAGTTTTACATTCAAGACACATTTTAAAATCTTGATGTTTGAAATACTTGTGAACAGGAACTTGCATTGGTAAGAACATGTAATAAATGGATATGTATGATGATGAAAAGCTAGTGGTCTGACTAGGTTGGGAGAAAAATGAATCAATGCATCTTCCTCACTCAGAAATAAATTAGACTAAAACCTGTCACCACCTGAAATGACTCCGTTCCTACCAAATGCTTCGTGACCTGTCTCTTTTCATTAGGTAGGCTTTGCTGGTCCTGGTATGGTGCCTTTTGTGTATTTCATCTTCCATGGAGCAAATGGGGTGATAATAAATTAATTCTTGCTGTATACAGGTGGGGCAATGGAGGGACACCAGTGTCAGAGTAGTGGGCGGGTTCTGCTCTCCCACGCCTACTATTGCTGGGTGACCCTGGACGAGCCAGTTGACCATTCCAGGTCAACTTTGCTCATCTGAATATGAAATTAGGGAATGGAACAAGCCTTCATCAGTCTCCAAAAATCTGTGATCCTATATATAAAGCAAAGTTTTATCATAGAGCCTCCTGGAAGAGGACTAATCAAATTATGATTCAATGAGTGATTTTTTTTCATAGCTATATAGTTATTATCAAAGTAGGTTATTGCTTATTTTTAAAGTCTGTGTTTGGAAAAGATTAATACAGTTATAAATTGTGTTTCTCAAAAGTCCCTTGAGTGATAAGGGGACATTAAGTTAACAATTGTAGATCCTTTGTTTTGTTTGTATTTCCTTTGTAATACGCAGCTGACAAGTTACCTGATTTCCAACACAGCGTCACAGACATTTCCATGCCTTTGACTTTAGAAAATGCAAGCATGAGTGTTGCATCTTGGAATTATAAATATTTGTGGGTATATAAATTCATACCCACACATATTATTTTAATTCAAAAGTTAGGACTTCTGAGAAAAATGGTGGCTGGAGATATCTTCAAAGAAGGGAAGCAATAGTACTTTACTTTGCTGCAGTACTGCTTCGGATAACTATGTTTGTCTTTACCTTGGCTGCAGCGTGTCAAATTTGACCTGCCCTTCATTTTTACCAAATTTTCTGGCTTTAGAAAGAAACCACTCACAGTGCTGAGAGTGTTGAAAAGCTGATTTTATGTCTTTTCCTCTGTAAATGTGGTTGCTTCATTCCAAGCTGGGGAAGAGAGGAGGGCATGGGTTCAGTCTTTTTACAAGATGCTCCTCTGTTCTTACGTGGTTGGTAAGAACGTGTAAGTGGTCATCTGGGATGAGCTGCAAGTCCTTCACAGAGTGTGAACTGTATTAGCCAGTTCCCAATGAGGCCCTGCATGATAGAGCCACAGCAAAGGGAAAAGACATACTAAAAGGCTGAGTTTTAAACTTACTGCATCAGAATATGTACTTTGAAAGCTATGTAGACAGAGTGAATATAGTTTTAGGGAGGCAGGATTCTGGGCACCCACTGCTGTTGTAGGAAGGACAGGCCCCTACAAGTAGGTGTGCTGGTGCCCATGGCCAGGGAATCTGTATCGGCTCTGCCTTTGGGCTGAGCTGAGCAGAGCAGGGGCCATATGGAAGGTCAGACGCCCTCCACAACCCTGTCCTTCCTTGCACAGCTCTCCCTCTACCCTCTCAAAGACAACCTTTGTTTGTGCAGCTCTTTCTATGGGAGGCACTTGTTGACTCTCATGTTGCAGGTTGCTCAGGAAATATTATTTACTACCTTTCTTAGGTGAGGAAAGAGACACTGGAAGGTGAATGCACAGGCCCAGGGTCACACTAGTTAGTAACAGAGGTTGCTTTTGAACCAGGTCACTTGTCATCAAATGAAATGCTCTCTCTTGGGTCCCAATGACTTCTAAAAGACATTCTCAGAATATTTCCTGCAACTGATTTGCTGTCTTTCCATTATTTCATTTGTAGCCCAGTGTTAATAAGATATTTTATAACCAGGCCGGGTATGGTGGCTCACACTTGTAGTCCCAGCACTTTGGGAGGCCGAGGCAGGCAGATCACTTGAGATCAGGAGTTCGAGACCAGCCTGGCCAACATGGCAAAACCCCATCTCTATTAAAAATAAAAACATCGAGGCCAGGCACAGTGGCTCACGCCTGTAATCCCAGCACTTTGGGAGGCCAAGGCAGGCAGATCATGAGGTCAGGATATTGAAACCATCTTTGCTAACATAGTGAAAACACTTCTCTACTTAAAAAATACAAAAATTAGCCGGGCGTGGTGCCAGACACCTGTAGTCCCAGCTACTTGGGAGGCTGAGGCAGGAGAATGGTGTGAACCCGGGAGGTGGAGCTTGCAGTGAGCCGAGATCATGCCACTGCACTCCAGCCTGGGCGACAGAGCGAGACTCTGTCTCAAAAAAAAAAAAATGACCAAGTGCGGTGGCTCACGCCTGTAATCCCAGCACTTTGGGAGGCCGAGGTGGGCAGATCACGAGGTCAGGAGTTCAAAACCATCCTGGCTAACACAGTGAAACACTGTCTCTACTAAAAATACAAAAATTAGCCGGGCGTGGTGGCAGACGCCTGTAGTCCCAGCTACTTGGAAGGCTGAGGCAGGAGAATGGCATGGACCTGGGAGGCGGAGCTTGCAGTGAGCTGAGATCGTGCCGCTGCCCTCCAGCCTGGGAGATAGAGCGAGACTCCGTCTCTAAAAATAAAAAAAAAAAGTAAATAATAATAAAATTAGCTGGATGTGGTGGCATGTGCCTGTAATCAATCCCAACTACTCGGGAGGCTGAGGCAGGAGAATCACTTGAACCTGGGAGGCAGAGGTTGCAGTGAGCAGAGATAGTACCACTTGCTCTCAAGCCTGAGTGACAGAGCGAGACTCCATCTCAGAAACAAACAAACAAACAAACAAACAAAACCTCAAAAAACCCAACCAAACAAACAAAGATCTTTTGTGACCAGCAATATAGAACCATTCAGGGACTCTATGAGAAGCTCACATCTTTTGGCCAGGGGACAGCAAGTGGCCACAGCAGCAAAGAGGGGGAAGTGTCAGGATGGGATGACTGAACCAGTTCCTGCTTCTCAGAGGCTGGGCAGGAGCTGGACTGTTTGCAAGGGTCTGGTAGACTGGAGGAGCTATAGCCATCAGTGGTAGAGGGAGGGGAAGAGGGAGGGGGAGGGGATTACCACTCACGGGACACCTGCATGATGTGAAGCACAGCGCTCCCTTAAGCTCCATAGTGGGAGGGTGGAGCCTGCAGGGCAGATGTTCTCTCTCAACCTCCAACAGGGAGGCAGCAGATGATGGCCTGAGCATGACCACTGGATGCTGCTCCTGCTATGCCGATTTGGAAAGGAGAGGCAGGGAGAGTCTGGGATGCTGCTCAGCAAGGAGGCGACTGCTCAGTGGGGCAAGGGTGGCATCCTTTAGGATGTTCCTGTGATCACCCTGGCTGGGCCCAGCCTCACTGGGCTTCTGCTGTTGGCCAGCCAGGATCTCCAGCCCTCCTGTCATCCTAATAAGCTCCCTTTCAATAGGCTGGTTTTCGGCTACAGATGTGTTCTACGGTTTGCAACTGAAAACCCAACTGATGTAGCCAGAAAGAGGCAGAATCAGGATTTAAACGGGGCCTCTCCTGTGCTATAAGCCTGTTGTTTGCTCTTCTGCCCCCCAAGCAGTGACCAGAGTCTGAGTGACTGTCAAATCCTGTCCAGTTTAAGTTTTCATGGGAAATCGATTTACAAGCAGATCTGTGATTAAATATGTAGAGATGTTTAAACTGATTGCTGAGCAAGTTGTCATGAATGAAATTGGCTAATCTCTATGTTACTGGCATTTCCAGGAGAGGAGAGCAGAAGTCACACATACTAGGTTGTAAATGTGAGAGGCAATTTGTGGCGTCTTTGTTGTTTGTGCTGCTATAACAAAATACCACAGACAGTGATTTATAATCAATAGACATTTATTTCTAACAGTTCTGGTGCCTGGGAAGTCCAAGTTCAAGGCTGTGGCATTCAGTATCTGGTGAGAGTATTTATGTGGCAGAAGGGGAGAATGCTGTGCCCCCAAGGGGTGGAAAGCGGAAGGGCAAAGAAGGGCCTGAGCTAGTTCCCTTCAGCCCTTTTGCAAGGCACTAATCCACTCAGGAGGGTGGAGCCCTCATGACTTAATCACTCCCCAAAAGGTCACACCTCTTAACACCGACACAATGGGGGTTCAGTTTCAATGCATGAATTTTGGGGGACATTCAGACCATAGCAGGTAGGCTATGGAAGGGATGTTTTGGTTAAAACATAGATTAGGAGCCAGACAGATTTGATTTCAATTCTATCATTTAATGTACTTCTGTGGGCTTGGACACATTATTTATCTTGTTTGAGCCTCATCTGTAGAATGGAGATAATAATTTATATTTCACAGGGATCCTGCATAGCACATGCAAAGTGCCTAGCACATGGTGGATGCTCAGTAAATGGAAATTATTTCTTTTATTTAAGCACATGGCTGAATTCAGCTCTCAAGCAATGCTAATAGGTGGGTCCTTTCTTGACTGGCTGTCCCTTGTTACATAAGTTTAGGAGTCTTCCTTGTCAGCATACTCTCACCACCCTCTAAAAGGGGAATGAGATCAGGGAGAGGGAGCAGTGAGATGAGGAGGAAGCCAAGCAGATGTTGAGGAAGTTTTATTTGACCCTAAAATGCCACCTGGGTTGTCTGTTTTCGGGTCCATTATTGATCTGTTAGTCAACAGTTAATTGGACCTGTTTATTTTGCCTGCCAGAGTACCCAAGAAAATCTAGATTAAAAAGCCTATTATAAATTAAACACACTTAGCATTTATCATAAATGGTGGCACAATTCCTCTGAGTTGGGCCAGTCACATGGCCCCAGGCCCTGATGTCCAGGTGCACAATCCACCCAAGCAAGGCTTACAGCTCCAAGCATCCACGCTGAGCTCCCCACCCAGGTATGCGGCTCTTCCCGGGTAGTGGAAGGAAGGCAGGCTGTGAGCAGCACTGGTCCAGGAGCAGCCCACCACTCCAATGAGCAGGGATGGCTTTAGAAGAAGCAGCCGAATCCTCCACTATAAAGTAAGTCAATCAACACTTCATTAATGAATACTTGATAATAAACCACATTATATTCTATTACATGGGGTAGTGGATATGAAAGGTCTTTCTCAGTTTGCTTAGTGAAATACAGGTTTTAAGGGAATCTTCATTTCCTTTCTCTCTTTCTTACATAAAATCTGTATCTCTTAAAAACTTTTCTTTGGGCTGGGCGTGGTGTCTTACGCCTGTAATCCCAGCACTTTGGGAGTCCAAGGCAGGCGGATCACAAGGTCAGGAGATCGAGACCATCCTGGCTAACACGGTGAAACCCCGTCTCTACTAAAAATACAAAAAATTAGCCGGGCATGATGGTGGGCGCCTGTAGTCCCAGCTACTCGGGAGGCTGAGGCAGGAGAATGGTGTGAACCCGGGAGGTGGAGCTTGCAGTGAGCGGAGATCGCTGCACTGCACTCCAGGCTGGGTGACAGAGTGAGACTCCGTCTCAACAAAACAAACAAAAAAACTTTTCTTTGGAATTAGCCTGTATAATTCTCACAATGATCTTGAGATGTGTGTTGTTTTTTGTCTGCTTTACAGAGATGGAAATCTGGAATTTGGAAAGGATTTTTGCAGGTGTGTGGTGTCTGGAAATGGTGAAGCAGGGGCTTAAACCCCAACATTTTGACGTCAACCTTGTATTGATTTCTTCATTCCCCATGTGTGGACCACCTACCATGTGCCTACAGCTGGGCTGGGCACCAGGGACTCCAGTCTTGGCTGTGGCCCCTGGTTAAGAAGCATTTCCTTTTTGCCATCCTGTCTGAGACAGCACCACTTTTTTCTGGCCCTAATTAATGAGGCATTCATAGCCTGAAGCCAGAGGATGAATAGCTATATTCAGGTTTCCCATTTATGGTAATTTTCTTTGGAAGCTGACCAGTTTTTGGCTTCATTTCAATCTGCCCATGCGCTTCATAGTGACACTATTCAAAATGATGTGGAACTGGAAACATATCTCACCAGGCCCCACAGAGAGGCACCGCAGGAGTCCACAACTCCTTGACTCTCTTCAGTCTGGGAAATGGAGGAGAAGCTCTGGAGTCAATGTCTGCCCCATGGAGAGTATCCTTGCTGTTGTTTTAATTTCTACAGTTTTTAATATATATTAGAGATAGAGTCTTGCTCTAATGCCCAGGCTGGGGTGCAGTGGTGTGGTGCAATCTTAGATCACTGCAACCTGCAAGGCCTGGGCTCAAGCAATCCTCCTGCCTCAGCCTCCTGAGAACTGAGACTACAGGCATGTAACACCATACTTGGCTATTTTTTTTTTTTTTGAGACGGAGTCTCGCTCTGTCGCCCAGGCTGGAGTGCAGTGGCCGGATCTCAGCTCACTGCAAGCTCCACCTCCCAGATTCACGCCATTCTCCTGCCTCAGCCTCCCGAGTAGCTGGGACTACAGGCGCCCACCACCACACCTGGCTAATTTTGTTTTGTATTTTAGTAGAGATGGGGTTTCACAGTGTTAGCCAGGATGGTCTCAATCTCCTGACCTCGTGATCCGCCCACCTTGGCCGCCCAAAGTGCTAGGATTACAAGCATGAGTCACTGCGCCCGGCCCATATAACTTTTATTACAGCATATTGTTATCATTGTTCTATTTTATTATTAGTTGTGGTTGTGAATCTCATACTGTGCATAGGTGTATGTGTACAGTTTAGGAAAAAACACAGTATATGTAGGACTCAGTATTATCTGCAGTCTCAGGCATCCACTGGGGGTCTTGGAGCATATCCCCCACAGATAAGGGGGACTGCTGTATACACTTCATAATTAGCCTGGCCACCTGGCTAATTTTTAATTTTTGTGTCTAGAAATGTGGTCTCCCTATGTTGCCTTGGCTGGTCTTGAACTCCTGGCCTTGTGATATTCTGCCTCAGCCTCCCAAAGCTCTGGGATTACAGGGGTGAGCTGCTGCACCCAGCCTGCTTTGGTTTTTGTTGTTGTTGTTAAATAAGACAAAGCAGAGTTTAGTTTTTAAACTGGCAAAAGAGCCAGCTACTTTATCTGACCCTTGACAACATCTCAGGGGGATAAGCATTTAGTGGAGTTATTTATTGAGACTGTGAAGTCTGGCTAAATGCAGGTTTTTACATGTGGTACTTGATTAGAAAGGTGCTACTCTTTTAAAACTCCAGAATGGGCCGGGCATGGTGGCTCATGCCTGTAATCCCAGCACTGTGGGAGGCCGAGGCAGGCAGATCATGAGGTCAGGAGTTTGAGACCAGCCTGACCAACATGGTGAAACCCTGTCTCTACTAAAAACATAAAAATTAGCTGGATGTGGTGGTGCACACCTGCAATCCCAGCTATTCAGGAGGATGAGGCAGAAGAATCGCTTGAACCTGGGAGGCGGAGGTTGCAGTGAGCCGAGATAGCACCACTACACTCCAGCCTGGGCAACAGAGAGAGACTCCGTCTCAAAAAAACAAAAACTCCAGAATGAGCCTTGAGAGGAAAGGCTTAGAGAACCCTTCCAGGTCTGGGGCTACTGTCCACATCCTTCCCTTCACCACCAGGCAGTATAGTTAGTCCCAAGGAGTCCAGCTGTGAACTTCTTGGGACTAAGACACCAGAGGGACCTACATCTGAGAAGCACAACCCTTTCTGTGTCTCTGAGTTCACTGCTGCTTTCCAATTTAGTCCAGGGATAAATCCTCCTTTCCTCTCCTCCCCTCAAAAACTGGAACTTCCAGCTGAGCGCGGTGGCTCATGCCTGTAATCCTAGCACTTTGGGAGGCCGAGGCGGACGAATCACGAGGTCAGGAGATCGAGACCATCCTGGCCAACACAGTGAAACCCCATCTCTACTAAAAATACAAAAAATTAGCGGGGTGCGGTGGCGCGCACCTGTAGTCCCAGCTACTCGGGAGGCTGAGGCAGGAGAATGGTGTGAATCTGGGAGGCGGAGTTTGCAGTGAACCGAGATCGTGCCACTGCACTCCAGCCTGGGTGACAGAGCGAGACTCTGTCTCAAAAATAAAGAACCAAAACAAAACAAAAAACCTGGAACTTCCTGGGAGCATCACATGCATAAACAATAATCATCATAACCATTCTAACAGCAGCACGAGCCAGCCTCAGTCCACCCCAACAGTGTGCAGGCAACTGTGCTAAGCATGTCACATGGACCCCTCTCATGGGAGCCCTGTAGCTGTGCTGTGACATGGCTGTAGGTTTATTCTCATTTATATTGGGGATCGTTAAACTTACAAAGGGTAAATAACTGGGACAAAGTAGTTAGTGCCACAGCCAGAATTCAAGCCATGGCCACCTGAGCCCAAAGACCATTTGCTGTTAACTCCTGGGCTATAGAAGCTCTCTCTCCTTTTACAACTTACTGTTCATTCATAGTAGCAACAAATGTTTTTTTTAAGTAACATCCAAATGTTTCTTCACAAGGGAGAAGACTGACTTTCTCAGTACAGGGCTCCTCTCTTCTTTTGGCCTGGCAGGAAGTTTAGGCTTTAATCCACATTTCAGTGGTGAGGGAGCTTCTCCCATTCTCGGGATGCCTTCCAGGAGAAAGCAGTTTCCTCAGCAATGCACAGCCCACATGCCAGCCCCTCTGCCAGCAAATCCATTGCTTTGAGAGTCTTGGATTCTTAAAGTTGTTTCTGTTGGGATGTTCTCAACTGCTTAGACACATGTTATGACAAATTAGTGATGAAGAAGACACTGTCTTGGGCTAGAAGGTGTGACTATTCAAAGAAATTAAGGAACACTGTCAACATAAATGGTGGTTGCCACAGACCAGAGGACTCTGAGCAGCGGGTCCATTTATTTCCCTAGCTTTGGGCAGATATTGAATTATTCCAGATAGATGAGGTTCTACAGATTTTAAAAGTTTCCTAAAGACAGTGATCCCTCTGTTTCCTGAAAGCAGTGTGTAACCATGGGGAAATTATTTTTAATAGCTAATCCAAGTACTGCACCTGACAATCTTGACATTACTTCTTACTATTTGCTCCTTAGGTAGAAATGGACAAAGAGTCCCCCGCTTGATACAGGGGACCACATTTGTCCTGCCGGATTGTCTTGGAAGAAGGACTATGGTGAAGGAAAGGACTCCCGGCCTTCAGGGAAGGGTAGAGGGTGAGGGGAGAAGTGAGTCCCAACCTCTAGCTTGATGTAAGTGGAGGGCCAAGTCTACTGGGTCCTTCAGGAACCGTGAGCATAAGAACTTCCAGAACTTCTGCCAATGGGTGCTTGCTGACTAGTGCCTGCCTCCTGTCAAAAACACACAAAGAAAAGGTTCCACACACTTGTTTCCTGGGCAGCAAAAGAGAGAAAGAGGAGAAAGTAGGGTGGTGGGTGAACTGGCTCTAAGGAGATGGGGAGAGAATGGCCCTAGGGGACACTGAGGGGCTGCTTTGTTAGGAGAAGATGAAGGCTGATTTTTGGTGGCCAGAACAGGGAAAGAGATAAAAGCCTGGAGACTCATAAGGAGTCTCCGAAAGGACCCTGACACTGAGCAGGAGAAAGGCCCTAGCACACTCCTATGTGTGTTAGATGTTAGAGAGGCCTTGCACACTCCTATGTGTGCTAGGTGTTAGAGAGGGCCTAGCACGCTCCTATGTGTGCTAGATGTTAGAGAGGCCCTAGCACACTCCTATGTGTGCTAGATGTTAGAGAGGCCCCAGCAATACTCCTATGTGTGTTAGATGTTAGCGAGGCCTTGCACACTCCTATGTGTGTTGGATGTTAGAGAGGCCCTAGCACACTACTGTGTGTCTTACCTCGGGCTTCCATATGCTTGTGAACTATGCAAGTTCACAGGGTCTTGACATAACCCTGGTAAAATCACATCTCCTCCTGGGTTCTGGTTTTTTCATTCTTTGTTGTATTTTTGTCTGTTCTAGTGAAAAACTTTTATTTTTTATGGAAAGACATAAAAGGGAGGAAAAACAGAAAACATTTCTTGGAATGGTCAGAGGACTTTAGAGGTGGAAATTTGGGAACAGGCAGGATCAATTCAAATGGCAGGTGACAAAAAATACATAAGTAAAACAAATGAAGAAAGGAAGAAGTGTTAAAGGGAGAACACAGAATTATTATTCCAAGCTCATGTGTCTTATAGACAGTATCATCACACCCTTCCACTCATTCCACAGCCATTTATGAAGACCCTATCATGCCAAGGGACTGTGCTGTGCTATGGATGAAGCATGTGTGAGTGAGACTTGGAGGCCTCAGGGTCTCTCAGGGAGCTGGACTGTGTATTGCAGGTGGATGGTGAGACATGAAAGTTGGAAGCCCAGAACTGGTCCCAAGGGGCTCAGAGGAGGCAAGATTCCTCTCCGCTGGGATGGTGCAAGCAAGTGTTGGAGAGGAGGAAGCCTGAGAACCAGGACCTGAAGAACAGCAGGTGGAATTTGGTCCTGCCTACCCAGGGGAGGGTATCCTGGATGGGAAGGATATTGAGGGCAGAGACATAGAATGAGAAAGTGCAGACTCAATGAAGGGAGAAAGTTTGCACCAAAGGAAGCCTGATATGGAATGGGAGAAAATTGTGTTGGAACACAGTTCAGAGCCCAGGCGCAGAGTTTCTTGACTTCCTTCATTTTTAGGTCTCTGGGAAGTCATTGGAAGCCTTTGGCTTGTGGGCAGATGGCTGGGGCAGGGGTGCGGGGAGTGCTGTGTGGCTGCAAGTGACGTTTTGGGGTGAGGGTGATAGCAAAAGCCCTTCTCCTGATGCTTATTAAAAATAAGGAACTGTCACCTGTGTAATTATTGGTGAGCCCAGGTACCATTAGCCTGTTGCAGACTGCAGCGGCAGCTGCTGGTGAGAAGGCTATGGGTGAGAGGGACTTTATGCAAGTCAAGGGCTTTGCTGGGTGGCTCTGCAGAAGGATGAACGATGGCTCCTTCTGACCCTGTGGGCAGCCTCATGGTGGGGACTTGCTGTGAAGCTGCTGGCCCCAGCTCATGCTTTGCTCCTTTACTCTCTGGAAGTGGAACAGCCCTCTTTGATGGCGCACTCACCCATAAGCTCGAGGGAACTGCCTGGCCGCAGGCAAACTTCCAACCTGCACAGACAGTGACTGCTCTGAATGGCAGCTTTGCCTCACCACCACGTTGGCCTTCCACACTGGGGATTCTGGAGGCTCAGTGAAGCGATTTTGAGCAAACATAGAAAAATACAATCCCAGATCATCATTACCCAATTATCTGTGTTCCTGAGTATTGTTTTTCCAAGATGAACGATTCCATAGCTACAATAAGGAATTACCTAGAAATTGGCCAGGCGTGGTGGCTTATGCCTGTAATCCCAGCACTTTGGGAGGCTGAGGCGGGTAGATCACTTGAGGTCAAGAGTTTGAGACCAGCCTGGTCAACATGGTGAAACCCCGTCTCCACTAAAAATACAAAAAAAAAAAAAAAGCTGCGAATTGTGGTACACACCTGTAATCCCAGCTACTGGGGAGGCTGAAGCAGGAGAATTGCTTGAACCCCAGAAGTGGAGGTTACAGTGAGCTGAGATGGCACCACTGCACTCCAGCCTGGGTGACAGAGTGAGCCTCTGTCTCAAAAAAAAAAAAAAAAAAAAATTACCTAGAAATTGAATATTTGTATACCTTAGTGCCAGTTCAGCGTGTCCTCATCCTATACTCATTTTGAGGAGGGGTAAGCAGCACCTGCATTTACAACCTTGGTCCAAATATGGCACAGCCTGGGTTCCTGGTCAATGGCACCAGCTGAGCTCCTAGTCGGCAGCCATGTATAAGTTACTGCTTTACAAAGTATTGTTACGTTATCTAGAATTCATCATAGAAATTCCCAGAAGTCTGATGGCATCTGGACAGCATATATGCATTGTAGAAAAAAAGATATAGCTCATCTTCTTCTGCTAATGCTTCTGCAATATTTAGAACTGATCTTCTATGAGTCCACCCCTCTTTATCCTCTAATATCACCCCCCCGTCCCCCCACCCCACATTCTGCAATTATCCTGTTCACTGTTTGCTGTCTCCTCTCATGAGAACACTTGCCTCCAGTGAGCAGGGACCCTGTCTGCCTGGTTCATGGCTATGTTCTTGCCTGGAACAGTGGGGAGCCTGCCTTTTCCTTCCTTCCATTTGTGGGTCAGGCTCTCTGCATGTTGCTCCTTGGGGTCTGACCTTGCAGACATGAACACTCTTCATCAGCCCCCTTGGCCTTCCTCTTACATTAAGTATTACGTAAGGCAGAAGTTAGAAGGAGGGCCTGTTTTAACAGGCACTCATTAAAATTTGTATTTCTAGGCAGAAGCACTTGCCTTTTCACCGACCACCACTGACACTGGTTTGTGTTATAGTTACAAAGAATTCTCAGTCTTTAAAGGAGGATTAACTGATTTATACTGAAGCATGTTTCATCTTGTTTTCTAAATGTAATGTACTTCTCAGTGACACAGGAACTGGAAGGCAAGTAGCTGAGGACATCACTCTTTAGCCAAAGACCCGCAGGATCACACTGGAGCTGAACATATTGGGTTTACCACACAGTGCAGTGCTGGAGGACACACACTATGGGGAAACTTGGAGAGTCTCAGTAAGAGGGTAGGAAAGACTTAGAGAATTTGCACTTGTGTTTTAGGGAGGACTTGAGGAAGGCTAGCTTTGCTCTGCCTTGGATGCTGTCAGGAAGTGGTGAATTCTGTGATTGAGTATCTTGGTCATTCTTATCCAGAAAGAAAAAAAAAAAAAAGGGAAGCGGTTAGAGCCCTGCTGGATAAAGAAGCAGCAGCCACTCATATTGGCCAGGACAGAGAGACGCTGGTCATTTTGATTTCAGGAATGCTCTTATTTTTGGCCATGTTCAGACATGAATGAAAGACTTTCCCCGAGGCCTGAAAGCTGGGGGTTGTGGGTGAATAACTCCTCCATTCTCAGGGCCAGTCCCAAGGTGCAAGACCACTTGCGCCAGCAGCGTGTGTCAGCAAGATAGCAGAAGCAGGAAGAGAGCTGGCCGGAAGACACGTACACCCTGAAGACCAAGAGAGAGGCCATCTGGGTACCTTGTAGTAGTTACATCAGACTGAGACACGTCCTGTTTACAGGAGACTATAAAGCCCCTGCCCTGTCCTCATTTGGTGCTGATGCCATTTTAGGCCTCAGCCCATCTGCACCCAGGCGCTCATTAAAACAGCGTGTTGCTCCACACCGCCCTGTGGTGTTTGTTGGAGCGCTCTTGGGGTTCGAATCGATACAAGAGCCTTGCAGTGATTATGGGTGGTCTTGTCTTCGTCTTCCTCCATCCTGAGTGGGGTTGGTGCTTGTTGTCTGGTGTTGATGTTATGTGAGATTATGTCCCACAGAACATCAGGGCTTAGCTGTGAGTGCCAGGCCAGCTCCTGCTGCCAAGAGCTTTTCTCCGTTTCAGCAACATATCACAGAGAGCTGTAGGGAGACCTCAGCCTGGTGTACCATAGAAGGCAGGGAGATGATATATGAATCGAAAAGTTAAGAGACCAGTTTTGAAAACCTTGGTCCTAAGGTGTAGATTTGGTTTCTAACACATAACATTTTTTTTATGGAGGTAACATTTAGATTTAACACTCTAACTGGTACTACTAATACAGCAGCATAAGTTTTCTCTAATTTTGCATAAATAAACAGGTTTAAGGTTACTTAAATGTTGACAAGAGTCTCACCTCAAGTTCTGTGTTCCTCCCAACCCCGTTAACATCTTTGTGGTGCAAGTGAGGAATTTTCTCTTCTGGGATCTAAATATCGCAGATGCTACTATGTTGCAGCAAGTCCTCAGGCTGAAGGACTGGGCTCCACAAACATGTTGGAGAAGGGACATAGTTGCATGTACTTAAGGAAAATTGCTTTCTGTTAAAACTTGCTAGAGAAGCGAGACCATTACTGTTTAAACACACAGACTTTGAAGTCAGGCCAATCTGGGTTTGAATCATCCCAGGCCTCCCATTTCCTTGTTGTGTGACCTTGGGCAAGTTATCCAATCACTCTAAGTCTTAGCTGTTACAAATATAAGATGGGGATAGACATTTCTATTCATAATTTTGTATTTTGTTGAGAGAAATAAACCCACTGTGACAATGGGAAACACTGCATGTCGTATGGGCATGATATGTGGCATACTTATTGATTGTTACCGGGTAATCATCAGCCATCACCTAAAGTCCAGGAGCAATCAAAGGGAGATCACAATGAGCTTCTTCCTGGGAGTCATTCTTAGGTAAAGGGGTGGTGCTGATTGTTATGAAATGATTATTTCACTGGATTCAGGAAATCTGAGTTATAGCTCTGACTTGGTAATGAATCAGCTGTATAACTTTGAATAAGTCCTTTCATCTTTTTGAGCTGCAATTTGCTTATTTCTAAAATGAAAATAATGATGGCAGCCCCTTTGCACCACCAGAGTTATCATGACACTGAAATGAGAGCAAGCAACAATGATCAAGGTTTTACGGCTGTACCATGTGCAAAGCCATGTTGCAAAGGTACACAGCATTAGAAAATGTAAGATGCTATCAAAGAAACTTGAGTTTATCATAAATTCACTCCTCAAAAGTGGCCTTTAAAATGGGTATCTATACGGAACATTCTTTTTGTTTCCTTTTTTGGGCAATATGACATACGAAAGTACACATTTTACACCTTTTATCTACATGTAACTGTCACCAAGATTTACAGTAAATATTTCCATGGAAGACATTAAATTGTCTTTGCAGATGACATGATTTTATACATAGAAAACCCTAATGATTTCAGCAAAAAAAAAA
>NW_016808851.1:199139-218529 GCF_001698545.2 Rhinopithecus bieti
ACAGAAAACACTTGTACACTGTTGGTAAATTAGTGCAGTCATTATGGAAAACAGTATGGAGGTTCCTCAAAAAATTAAAAATAGAACAGGTATATGATCCAGTAATTTCTCCTCTACATATAGATACAAAGGAAATGAAATCAGTACGTGGAAGAGATATTTGTTCTCTCATGTTCATTGCAGCATTATTTGCAATAGCCCATGTATGCAATCAGCAGACAAACGGGTAAAGAAAATGTCATACATATATATAGTTGCATATATCTAATGAATATTATTCACCCTTAAAAAAAGAAAGTAATCCTGTCATTTGCGGTGACATGCATGAGCCAGGAGAACATTATGCTAAGTGAAATAAGCCTGGCACTGAAGGACAAATACTGCATAATCTCACTTATATGTAGAATCTAAAATAGTTGAACTCATGAAAACAGAGAGGAGAATGTAGGTTATCAGGGTCTGTAGAAAGAGGATATGGGGAGATATTGGTCAAAGTTTCAGTCAGACAGGAGGAATAACTTCTGGAGATCTACTGTATAGCATGGTGACTGTAGTTAAAAATAGTGTATTATATTCCAGAAAATTGCTAAAAGTAGATGTTAAATGTTCTCTTCTTAAAAAAAAGATGTCAGTGAGGTTATGGTTATGTCAATCAGCTCAATTTAATTACTTTATTGCATATACATGTTGCAAAGCATCATGTTGTTCACCAGAATATATATAATTTTTATTTGTTCAGTAAACCTTCATAAAGCTGAAAAAATAAAAATCAATGTTTCCAGCACCCAGAAGGCTCCTTCCTGACCCATCATAGCTAATAGCCTTCCCCTTCAGAGGTAACCACTACTCTGCCTTCTCCCACTGTTGATTTGTTTTGCCTGTTCTTTTGTTTTGTTTTGTTTTTTGAGGTGGAGTTTCGCCCTCGTTGCCCAGGCTGGAGTGCAATGGTGTAATCTCAGCTTACTACAACCTCTGCCTCCCGGGTTCAAGGGATTCTCCTGCCTTAGCCTCCCGAGTAGCTGGAATTACAGGCATGTGCCACCATGCCTGGCTAATTTTTTATTTTTAGTAGAGACAGTGTTTCTCCATGTCAGTCAGGCTGGTCTTGAACTCCCGACCTCAGATGATCTGCCCGCTTCGGTCTCCCAAAGTACTGGGATTACAGGCGGGAGCCACTGTGCCTGGCCTCCCTGTTCTTTAACTCCATAAAAATAGCATCATGCAGGGTGTTCTTATTCGTGTCCAGCTTCTTTTGTTCTCATAATAACCATGAGAGTCATCTGGTTGTGTGTATCAGTGGTTTGTTCTTTTGTAAAATGGCAAGGGGTATTCCTTTGTGTGACTATATCGCGGTTCTACTACCTGTCCTAGCCATTCCACTGTAGATGGACATTTGGGCTATTTCTGTTTTTCAGCTGCTAAAAATAAAGTGGCTATGAACTTTCTTTTCTTTAAACATTTATCTTTATAAAACTTCAGATGTGTTTCGTAGAAAACATGACTTTGACACATAAAAGAAACATCAAACATTTACATTAAAGCCTCCAAACTTAAGGGATAATGTTAATTTCAAATGACATTATTCTTAAAAGTAAATGATATTATAAAGTGCAGTCTCAGGCATTATTTTTACCTATGGGACACAAACACAATAGTCCACAGCAGGATGTTTTTTTCATACTGCAGTTTGGGGATCATTAGTGTATTCTAAGTAAAATAATAATAATTAGGAAATAGAAAATAAGAGAAAAATTCAAACTCCTTGGACTTAGTAAAGGTAGACATTATTTATTTTATTTTATTTTATTTTATTTTGAGACAGAGTCTCGCTCTGTCACCCAGGCTGGAGTGCAGTGGCGCGATCTCGGCTCACCGCAAGCTCCGCCTCCTGGGTTCACGCCATTCTCCTGCCTCAGCTTCCCAAGTAGCTGGGACTACAGGCGCCCAGGCGCCCACTACCACACCTGGCTAATTTTTCTATCGTATTTTTTTAGTAGAGACAGGGTTTCACCGTGTTAACCGGAATGGTCTCGACCTCCTGACCTCATGATCTGCCCGCCTCGGCCTCCCAAAATGCTGGGATTACAGGCTTGAGCCACCGCGCCCCCTCCAAGGTGGGTATTATTTCTTATGACTTCTGTTTCACTGATGCAAGCATATGTTTTTCAGTTGCAACTATAAAGGGAAGATTGCCCCAAATCTGTAGTGTGATGTAAATGTATAATCACTTTCTGGAAAGAAATGATCATTCCTGAGAAAACACTTAAGCAGTTTTCTGATACACTTTAATGGGATTAAGACTTACTCAAAAAAACCGGTTATTGTCTCTGCAACTAGCTGACTCAGTTGAGTATCAGTGAAGAAATTTAGTGACCTTTGTTTAACCAAACATTTGTTTATTTTTTTAGTAGTCTAACAATAGATGTCTTCTTTTTCTATAAAACGTCCCCAGTACAGGCAAATCTTTGAATTGGCCTACTAGAGACTTTTCCTTTGTAGCCTCCCCATGGAGGCTGAAATAACAGATAGAGGAAGCTGAGAGGATCCAAAGTCGTGAACAAGGCCGGGCGCTGTGGCTCACGCCTGTAATCCCAGCCCTTTGGGAGGCCAAGAAGGGCAAATCACCTGAGGCCAGGAATTCGAGATTAGCCTGGCCAACATGGCAGAACTCTGTCTTTACTAAAAATACAAAAATTAGCCAGGTGTGATGGTGCATGCCTGTTATCCCAGCTACTCAGGAGGCTGAGACTTGCCTGAACCTGGGAAGCAGAGGTTTGCAGTGAGCCAAGTTCATGCCACTGCACTCCAACTTGGGCGACAGAATGAGACTCTGTCTCAAAAAACGGACAAAAACAAACAAACAAAAAACCCAAAGTGGCAGATAAGAGATGTCCAATCCAAGCTGGGCATGGTGACTCACGCCTGTAATCCCAGCACTTTGGGAGGCCGAGGCGGGCAGATCATGAGGTTAGGAGGTTGAGACCATCCTGGCTAACATGGTGAAACCCCGTCTTTACTAAAAATACTAAAAATTAGCCGGGCGTGGTGGCGGGCGCCTGTAGTCTAAGCTACTCGGGAGGCTGAGGCAGGAGAATGGTGTGAACCTGGGAGGCAGAGCTTGCAGTGAGTGGAGATTGCGCCACTGCACTCCAGTCTGGGCAACAGAGCGAGACTCCATGTTAAAAAAAAAAAAAAAAAGAGATGTCCAATCCAGATGGTGACACAGTTATTCCTTGGGACAATATTTTGGCCAGCAAGAGTGAGAATGAGAAATTTTAGACATCTGCTTCAGTCTTGGTTTTTGTTTTTCTTAGTAGTGATAGTTTAAGTGATAGTGTGATGGTGTAATAGAGTGATAGTGTAAGATATCTGCTTGTTTTTTTTTTTTTTTTTTTTTTTTTGAGATGGAGTTTCGCTCTGATGCCCAGGCTGGAGTGTAGTGGCACAATCTCAACTCACTGCAAGCTCTGCCCCCCAGGTTCATGCCATTCTCCTGCCTCAGCCTCCCGAGTAGCTGGGACTACAGGCGCCTGCCACCACGCCCAGCTAATTTTTTTGTATTTTTAGTAGAGATGGGGTTTCACCATGTTAGCCAGGGTGGTCTCCATCTCCTGACCTCGTGATCCGTCCACCCTGGCCTCCCAAAGTGCTGGTATTACAGGTGTGAGCCACCATGCCTGGCCGAGATGTCTTAATATATTTGCTTGAACTGGAAAAAAAGAATGCAAGTTTTCAGTCATGTGAAGAGTTCCCAACAGGGCTCACTTTTGAATGCCAAGAATGGGTTATTGCAAGGCACAAATGTCCCCCACCCAGCCCAAGAGAACCAATCCATGCCTGGCTTTAAACACTATCCGTAGGATTCCCAGCTCTAAATTTCCACTCAGCCTCACTCCACTTACTTTATCTTTAAGAATCTTCTAAGAGGAATTTCCAATAGAACCTGTCCAAGGCAGAAATCAACAGTCTTTCCCTCTTGACTTCTCAGTATTATGAATGGAACCCACAGGGTCAGAACACTAGGAGGGAGTCATTCCTGCCTCCTCTCTTCTCTCCTTCATGCCCCTCCCCACATCCAGCTAGCTGTGGAATCCCATCAATTCTACCTCCTTGCTATCTTTGTCTGTTACTATGTTCTGGTCCCTGTGGTGTTTAGTTCTAGGCCCTTGTCTCCTCTTGCCTGGGTTGAGCCACAAATGGCCTTTCAACTGGTCTCCCTGCCTCCAGTCCTGCCCTCCACCAATCCCTGGGAAGACTTCCCTGACTGCCCAGTGACAAGGGATGATGTGAGGAGTCACATGATCTAGTGATTCTCAACCAACAACATAATGATGTCATTTAGGTGGATGTAAAGTTTTTTATAACAGTTACCAGAATTGGCTTTTGTTTGTTCTCCAAGTTCATCAGTGAATGTGATGTGATTTCTGTTCCTCCTTCCTGTACATGGTTTATCCACCTACATCCCTCTAGTAGGTGGGTTCTTGGACATTCAGTGCTGTTCTTGATCCCCCGTAAACAAGCGTTTATGACATGCTGCAGTTGTTACTGTATAGAGTTGACCCTTGGCTAGGGGTGCCAACCCACTGCATAGTTGATAATGTGCATATAACTGTTGACTCCTCAAAAACTTAACTAATATTAGTCTATTGACCAGAAGCCTTGACGATAAGATAAAGTGGATTAACACATATTTTGTATATGTGTTATATTCTGTAGTTTTACAATAAAGTAAGCTAGAGAAAAAATGTTATTAAAAATCATAAGGAGGAGAAAATGTATTTACTCTTCATTAAGTGGAATTGGATCATCATAAAGGTCTTCTTCATTGTCTTCATGTTAAGTATGCTGAGAAGGAGGAAGAGAAAGGATTGGTCTCGTTGACTCAGGGGTGGCAGAGGAGAGAAAAGGCTGTGTATAAGTGGACCAGTGCGGTTCAATCCCATGTTTTTCAAAAGTCGATTATGTATGTATTTGCTGGTGGCTGGGGTTGACATTGGATCTACAACACAGGACACTTCCACAAATACTATAGGAAGGTGCACGCCAAGAAGACAGGTTCATTCAGCAGGGCCTCCCTGGACCTTAGCCTGGCCTTGATTTCCTGTCTCCCTTGCTGTTTAAGGAGCAGGTGGAGGTGGGGGGAGATGATTTTGATCACACTCCCTGAGGAGGGGAAGGAAAATTTAATTGAGTGATGGGTGGAAAGTAGTGTGTGAAGGCTTGAAAGCTACTGACCTAGACTAGCCTTGTATTTTATAACATGTAAATTATTCCCTAATGTAGTAATAAGGATTTCCCATGGGGCAGCCATGTCCCGCCTCCTGAGAAGCACTGTGGAAGATGTAAAATGTGTAAGGTAGATTCCCCTTAAAGTGAGGAGGTGGGGATATATATGAATCACGAATACAAGGTTAAATAACCAATTGCTTAATTGTATAGTGCAGATACATAGGTGGCTAGAGAACATTTTGCCAGCCAGGTACAGTGGCTCATGCCTGTAATCCCAGCACTTTAGGAGGCCGAGGCAGGCAGACTGCTTGTGCCCAGGAGTTCGAGACCAGCTGAGGCAACATGGCAAGACCCCATCTCCCCAAAAAATAAAAATTAGCCTGGCGTGGTAGCATACACCTGTGGTCCCAGCTATTTGGAAGTCTGGGTGACAGAATGAGACCCTGTCTCGAAAAAAAATAAAAAAGGAAGAAGCTCCTATAGCATCCTTGAGAGCCCCTTGTGGAAAACCATCTAAGGGGAAGCCAGGTTCATATTCTGTTTTGGAACCGCAGCTCACAGTGTGTCCTATTGTCCGCTTTTCAAAAAGTACTATGGTGAGAAAATATTGTACCAGATTGAAGCTTCACTGAAAGTTCTTTAGGTACATTTTCTTATAATTCTACTTACTGGCTATTTTTTGTGTGTGTGTGGGTGCTAAAACATGTTGAATGAAGAGAGGAAAACTCAAACATATCTGTTTGCTTTTTGCTTACTTTGTATGATTGAATTTTAAATTGTTCTTCCAATTTTTGGCAGCATATGCAGATTGAGCCATGGCAAAACATAGAATTCTAATTAGTGAATCCTGTAAACAAAATCATGGACATGCTGCCTGTTGTCAGCGTTTACTGTATGACACTGAGATTAATTTTATTTTAATAGGATCAACCTGGTAGCCTCAATTTCCTTAACAAATGCCAGGTTAAATCCATTACTTATTTCATGGCTGTGAGTGAGTTTCATTCTTTGTTAACACATTTGCATATTTTAGATGTCAGACTTTTCTTTCTGTCTACAAAGAAAATTTTCCTTTTATTTCATGTTTAGGAAATTTAATTTGTTGGTTCTGTCAAAAACTAAACAGAAATCACACTTACAATCATTGCTCCTTAGTTTGGGTGGACTCATTTTACTTAGGGTAAAACTTTGCAATATCTAACAAATAGAATGTATTCTTTTCTTTATATTTATTTATTACCACTATTTTTAATAGTGGCAGGGTCTCCTTATGTTGCCTAGGCTGGTCTTGAACTCCTGGGCTGAAGCAATCCTCCTGTCTCAGTCTCCCAAATTTCTGGAATTTCAGGCATGAGCCACTGCACCTGGCTGGATTTATTCTTAAGGCAAGTGTTAGATGATTTCTTCGGTTAGGTCAAACTCAACACACCCTTTAGGGGCTGAATTGTGTCCCTTCCCCCACTCCCCAAATGTGTATGTTGGAGCCCTAACCTTTAATACCTTAGAATGTGACTGTATTGGAGAAAGGATCTTTAAAGAGATGGTTATATTAAAATGAGGCCATTGGAGTGGGGCCTGACCCAGTCTGACTGGCGTCTTTTAAGAACAGGAAACTTGGACACACAGAGATGCCAGGGATGTGCCCTTGTGAAGAGGGAAGACCATGTGAGGACACAGTGAGAAGGTGGCCATCTGCAAAGCAAGGAGAGGCCTCAGAAGAAATCAAACCTGCCCATATGTGGCTCCTGAACTTCCAGTCTCCAGAACTGTCAGAAAATTAATTGCTGGCCTAGTGTGATGGCTCACACCTGTTTTCCTAGTACTTTGGGAGGCTGAGGCAGGTGGATCACAAGGTCAAGAGATCGAGACCATCCTGGCCAACATGGTGAAACCCCATCTCTACTAAAAATACAAAAATTAGCTGGGTGTGGTGGCATGTGCCTGTAGTCCCAGCTATTCAGGAGGCTGAGGCAGGAGAATCACTTGAATCCGGGAGGCAGAGGTTGCAGTGAGCCAAGATCGCACCACTGCACTCCAGTCTGGAGACACAGCGAGACTGTCTCAAAATAAATAAATAAATAAATAAATAAATAAATAAGTAAAATAAAATAAAATAATTAACTGCTGCTGTTTAAGCCACCCAGTTGGTAGTATTTTGCTATGGCAGCCCTAGTTGACTAATACATCTAGAACCAAATGTCATTTCCTGCCCAACACATTCATTCTGTGGCAGAGGCACTAACTGCTCACTGAATACCCACGTGATTCCCTCTGAAAGCCCTGCCTTCCTGCTGGTTAGATGGGGCCATGCACTGATTTTAATAATTAGTCCTTGCCATTCTATTTTTGCAACATTCCACAGACCCGTCCCTACTTTCCATTCGCAGAACTGTCATGGTTATCTCCCTAAACAAATGATGACAACGATGATGATGACAAGGATGGAATAGTGTCCCGGGCACTGTTCTAGTGCTTTCTATGATTAAGTCATTTAATCTCATAATCTTATGAAGTAGGTACTATTATCATTCCCTTTTTCAAATGAAGACATTGGGGCATGGGAGTTTAAGTAACTTACTCAAGTTCTCACAACTGCTAAGTGTGCAGAGCTGGAATGTGAACTCTGGCAATGTGGTTTTCATTGTTTTAGAATAAATTCATACTTTAACAAACCCTCAAGTACTAATTCCAGTGTACCCTCTCAGCCTCTTCTCCCATCAAGAACAACCCTCTACCTCTGTCCACTTCTAACCCTTCACTCTAGTTAGAGCCTGGATTGTGTCTTCAAATGAAGCCAACATTTGCCTACCTCTGTCTCATTGCTAAGATCTTCCATTAGAATTGCTCTGCTTCCCATCCCGTCTTCCTTCCTTAGCCCTATCCATCCACGTTCTGTGCATCCTTCAATGCCTCACTCAGTTGCCAACTCTTCTGGGAAGCCCTCCTTAGGGTCATCTTCATTCAGCTCTCCCATAATCCCTTGCCTGTGCTTCCCTGTGGGCACTCAGACTCCTTTTATTTGTGCATCTGTCTAGCTCTTGCCCCGAAGGCTAAGCACCCTGAGCACTGGGACCATGCTTCTTTGTGTGTAGATTTCCTCTGCAAGTATAACCAGCACAGTGCATTGCACATAATCATTGTGCTACAAATACTATCTGCATTTAATTGAAAGTTTCCTTGAATGCCTTGCTACTTGAGGGAAGATAATGTTATCTCCTCTTACATGGGCCCCAGTTACACTAAATGAAAGCGACTTTGTTAATATCAGAACTTTTTTTAACTTGTCCCTGTATCTGCTCTCACTTCTCTGAGTTTGATGCTACCACTCTTTATCTGTCATGTTAGCAAATTGCTCCTTTAGTCTTTATATTATAACTCAGTTTCACTGAATTTCAATTATTTCTTAGTCTTGATCTATTAATTAAGAGCAGTCTTTTTATCCTGGTGGTGTTTTCAAACATGTGGTAATGTATGTTCCAGTGAGTCGAAAGAAAAGGATGGAGTTCCTCCCTCCTTTTATTCCTGCAAATCTCACCTTCGAGCATTCCATGGAGCTTTGGTTGCAGAAATGGGCAGAAAACAGAAAGAAAAGTGGCGTTCAGTCTCTTCTGCTAAAGTGCATATGGTTCAAATGCAGGAAGAAGGATTTGAAACTTTAACAAAATTGGATGTTCTGAAAATATCAGTTGATCATTTTCCCCAAGAACACGTATGTGTTAATTGTGATCTTAGGCAGCATTCATTTTCCCTGGATTGGCAACCCTCCTCCAGGATGGCCTCCAGCAATCCTCACCTCCTAATCTTGTGCCTTTGTGTCATCCCCTCCCACGATAGATAGGGAAACTAGTCCTGTGTCAACAACAGAAGTGACAGAGTTGCTCAAGTTCACACAACTGCTAAGTGTGCAGAGCTGGAATGTGAACTCTGGCAATGTGGTTTTCATTGTTTTAGAATAAATTCGTACTTTAACAAACCCTCATGTTCTAATTCCAGTGTACCCTCTCAGCTTCTTCTCAGTCTATGGCTGGATTAGAAAAGGCCTTGTGGCTTCTGCTTGCTCTACTTATCATTTGCTCTGGGGGAAGGCAGCCTCCAGGTTGTGAGGCTCTGAAGCAACCCTATGGCAAGGTCCGTGTGGCAGGGGATTGATGCCCACAGCCAGCACCTGCTTGCCCGCCATGCCAGTGAAGTCTCCTGAAGCCGGCTCTCAAGCACCAGTCAAGCCTTCAGATATTGAAGCCATTACAGATTTTTTTTTTTTTTTTTTTTAAAGAGACGAGTTCTCACTGTGTTAGGCCAAACTGGTCTTGAACTCCTGGCCTCAAGCCATCCTCCCACCTTGGCCCCCTAAAGTGCTGTGACTGCAAGCGTGAGCCGCCAGACTTGGCCTGTAGCTGACATTTTGATGGTAATTCACGAAAGACCCAAAGCTGGATCAGCCCAGTCAAGCTGCTCCCAAATTCCTGATCTATAGAATCTATACGAGATAACAAATGTTTATATCTATTTTAAGCCACTATGTTTTGGAGTAATTTGCTGTGTAGCAATAAGTAACTAATATACATGGCACAAAAAGTTTGATTTTATTGGTTCTTTGCAAATCCATTGTTTTGTGGTTTCAGTTCTACATTTTTGGCAGTTATAGAGTGTGACTGTGTATGGTAGAAATAACAATCGTTGGTTTAAAGTGAGATCACCATGGTTTGATCAGACGCTCAGCAGAGAGCTGCCTTGGTTTCCTGCTTCAGGTGCACTTGGACCCTTGGAACTGCCCTGAGACCCGCTTCCCTTTCCTACTCCACCCCCAGCCTCCTTTCTTCCCCCTTTCAGCAACTCTCCAGGACAGAGCACCCGTCGCATAGATGCACTCCATCTACCATGAAGACTCAGAGGCACCCACCCATCTCCAGGTCAGCACGAACCTCCATGTCTTTTACAGCCACCACCTCCCTCAGTGGGGAGGCTGAGACTTTGAAGTGCCTTGTGAAATATTTGCTTCATCAATACTAGAAGTAGAAACAACGTGCTGAGAAATGGGTGCAAAATCACCGAAACTGGTGCAAAACCAGAGCCTCAAGATACCAGAAACTTGACACTAAAAGGCTGACGCCGTGAAGTCTCCATTGCATTGGGGGAGGGGTGAGAATGGGAGTCAGTCATTCCTGTAATCGCACAACTAGCTCCGGAAACAGACGGCCCCACATTAGGGACCTCTCCTTGATGCGCAATGTCTGAATGTGCTGGTGAAACCACCAAAGCTAACTTGCCTGAGACAGAGCCACAGAGGCTGACGTAGCAGAGTGTTTCTGACAAGTGCAGTGGAGACAGGCCTGGCTAGAGCAAAGTCACTGGCTGCTTCCCTCTGCCTTGGAAAAGGGAGCCTTGCCCACATCTGTCTGTTTCAGAAGGTGCGTCTGCCAACTGGGAAAGTCCGCCTCCCCTGGCTGAGGGCTGAGACACTGACTTTTCCCCTCCCCTCCCACCCCTCCTCCCCTCTACACCTTTACCCACTGGCACAATTAAGCATAATTAGTACAATTAATCTTTACAGTTCTAAACAGTGTATTCAGAGCTACCTTAGTTAATTAGCAGAAATTCTGCGTTGCTTTGCTGGCAAGGAGGATGAAACACACCATGTAAAAGGCTGTAAGGATTCATTCATTTACTCTAGAAGATGTTTCTAAAAATCAAAACAAATATATGAAGTGTATACAGTAGTCCCCTAATCTGTGGGGATACCCTCCAAGACCCTCAGTGGATGCCTGAGACTGCAGATAATACTGGGCCCTATATATACTGTGTTTTTCCCTAAACTGTACACATACAGCTATGCACAGTATGGGATTCACAACCACAACTAATAATAAAATAGAACAACGATAATATGCTGTAATAAAAGTTATGTGGGCAGGGTGCGGTGGCTCATGCCTGTAATCCCAGCACTTTGGGAGGCCAAGGTGGGTGGATCATGAGGTCAGGAGACTGAGACCATCCTGGCTAACACGGTGAAACCCCTCCTCTACTAAAAATACAAAAACAAAATTAGCCGGGCGTGGTGGCGGGCGCCTGTAGTCCCACCTACTCGGGAAGCTGAGGTTGGAGAACGGGGTGAAACTGGGAGGCAGACCTTGCAGTGAGACGAGATTGCGCCACTGCACTCCAGCCTGGAGAAAAAAAAAAGTTATGTGAATGTGGCCTCTTTCTTTCTCTCAAAGCCGTCTATCATAGGTCATGTTTTTGGATTGTAGCTGACAGTGGGTAACTAAAAGCATGGAAAGTGAAACTTTGAAACAGGGGAACTACTGCACATCTTTCCTGTAAAGGTGAAGAACACAAATCATCTCAAATGGAAATCATTTGCTATGAAGATATACAATTTAGAGAGGATGAAAGTGAAAAATCTACATGGTTAATGGATGCGGCGTTCAAAACCACACTGGGTTATTTAGGCAAGAAGATATACTTCATCTACTTTGATTGAATCTGCAAGGTACTGCAGCTGCCAGATTTTCACCTGGCTCCTTGTTGCACAGATAGAGTTTTCAAAAGATATTGTCAATAATTCCAGTTATAAGGACATGTCCAACACTTGTCACTGTCCACCTGAAGTCTCCTAGGGTTACTCTACTGATGCTCACTTTGTGTGAACAGGTTAAATGTGGCTAGGTGTCCATTGCCATTGGCCTCAGGTGGTCTGAAGAAATCCTGGTCACTTCTCTGAATCCTAGGGGCTAAGGGACACAAGAAGATGCCAGTCCTTTGAGCCTCCTTGGAAGCTCAGGTCCTCTCTGAGGGTCACAGTCAACACCAGGCCTGCCTGGGCCTGGACTTCTCTGGCCTAACGTCCTATCCACAAAATCAGGCTAGAGTTCAGCCCCTGGGCCCGGGCAGGGTCAGCTGTGTGTTCCCCCAGTTCCTGCCTTGCTTCCCTGAGCCCCCAGGGCTGGCCCACTCAGACTGACCCTGGGTAACAGCACAGTTCTGGGAAGGAATGGTGCCAACTGCCTTCCCCATTCATGGTGTCAATCAGGGGCTTTACAAAGTTGTCCCTCACCCCCACCCCCTACCTCAACAAGAACTATTATTTTATTGAAAGTGCTGAAGGCATTTCCTGGGAACATGGAATTCATCAAACAGAAACTTACAATGAGAGGAATGAACAAATTCTACAAGTGTTTGCTCCTCTCAGGCTCCCAGGAGGCCAATCCCACAAACTCCTTTGGGAGGCGAACCCCATGGGGCTGCCGGGGCAGGAAACCGCTTTGTGCTTCTTCCCTTGAGGATACTGGGGGCTGCCCCCCAAGGCGGCTCTGAGTCACAACCAGGAGCCACTGGGAGCATCTGGGGGGAGTGCTGTTGTTCTCCAGGGGCCCCAAAGGCCATAACGTGACGAGTTCTCCACTGAGACCTGGATGTCAAGGGGAAGTCTTGGGTGGAACTGCGAGTGGGTGGCCTTGTCTTTACTGGTCTCTTTTCATTGAGGCCTCTCTCCCAGCACATCCTTTCTACGGTCTCTGGTCTACTGTTCTCACCACCCTTGTTCCACCAACCACCCCCTTCTCACCACTGGCCCCCAACTACCCAGGACACCTGGCTGCATCAGGGGCCAGCCTCCCTCCACCCCGTCAAGACCCTCCACGCTCCGCCTTCTCACCTCCTCCAGGTGTCATCTGCTGAGACCCTCCCTACCCACGTGGCAATCAGAGGGACCGCCACACCCCCAAGACCTCTGCCACTCTTGAGGGTCACACATCCTAACAGTGGCTCCATGCACCCATGAAACCCAGTAGGGCCTACAGGGGAGGAAGCTCAGCCTTGTGGCAGGGGTAGGAGTTCAGGATGCGCCACCCCAAAATATGTTGCTATTCACTTACAATTAATTATTTTACGCTAAAAACACTGGAAAAAAGCAGGTGCGGGGCTGGACATGGTGGCTCACGCCTGTAATCCCAGCACTTTGGGAGGCCGAGGTGGGCAGATCACGAGGTCAAGAGGTCAAGACCATCCTGGCTAACATGGTGAAACCCCTTCTCTACTAAAAATACAAAAAAATTAGCTGGGCGTGGTGGCGGGTGCCTGTAGTCCTTAGGAGACTGAGGCAGGAGAATGGCGTGAACCCTGGAGGCACAGCTTGCAGTCAGCTGAGATCGCACCACTGCACTTCAGCCTGAGTGACAGAGTAAGACTCCGTCTCAAAAAATAAAAAAAAAAAGCATGTGTGGGAAGAGCACACTGATCTTTTTTTGTTTGTTTGTTTATTTGTTTTCAGAAGCAGGAGATAAAATACCCATATAAAATGTGACCATTGGCCGGGTATGGTGGCTCACACCTGTAATCCCAGCACTTTGGGAGGCCAAGGCAGGTGGATCACCTGAGATCAGGAGTTCAAGCCCAGCCTGGCCAACATGGTGAAACCCCATCTCTACTAAAAATACAAAAAGTTAGCTGGGCGTGGTGGTGGGTGCCTGTAATCCCAGCAACTCTGGAGGCTGAGGCAGGAGAATTGCTTGAATCTGGGAGGCAGAAGTTGCAGTGAGCTGAGATCGCACCACTGCACTCCAGGCTGGGTGACAAGAGTGAAACTCCATCTCAAAAAAAACAAAAAAAAAGGGACCATCTTGTACCAGCAAAGAGAAACATTCTTTTCATCAGAGAACGGAAGTTGAGGCTGAGAGAAATCAGTACAAACAGACCTTGTTAAAATAACCCTTACTGTCCTTTAGTCTCCCATACATTTCAGTTACTTTTCTGCAATTGCTGTTCTTTGTCCAATGTAATATATAAGCACGTCGGCCTAGTTGCTTCTTTGGGTCTTCATCTTTCTTGTGAGGGCTCCCACGTGCACACAAATCAAATTTGTGTGCTTTCCTCCAGCTAATCTGTCTTACGTCAGTCCCAGCTGGAAGCCCTGAGAGGGTAAAGGGACATTTCCCTCCCCTACACGTGGATGTCCTCGTGGGCAGGCTGCGGGGAATGACACCTGGAGACAGCATAGGTGCTGTGGAGGGTAAACTGCAGCTCACGACTATATAGAACTCACACCCATCCATTGTTTTGCTTGCACAGTCTCTTTTAAAAATTGTATTTAGTTGTCAACATTTTAAAATTTTTTCACATAAAAATCTGAATTCTTACTTGAAACCTGGAAAGCTGGCAGCGTGGGATCTGAATAGTTCTTGGTGGAAGTGCAGAATGTGCCTGTGTTTAACAGGCGCATGCGTCTGCTTCATTCCCTGCCTGGGGGCCTTGTGGCCCAGCCTGGGGAAGGCAGTGCTGGCATAGACAAGGGGCTGCCACACAACTGGTGCCTGGTGCAAGTTTAGAGGAGGCCAGAGTCTAGATTCTCTGCTCAGAACCTATGCGCCTGGAATCAAAAGAAAGTGACAAACTGCACGTGAGTAAATATAGTTTCACAATGAAGCACATGCTAACACTTCTACCAAGAGGCTATATCACTCAGGAAGCTCTTCAGGAGCAAGGGACAGTCAGTGCAGGGAGAGGGAGGGTAGAGCTCAGGGCCAGCTCTCGGGCCTGTGTGGAATGGTCTGCTGATGCTGTCTTGAACTCACTGATACTTTCCCAGCGAGGGTCATTTTGCACTGTGTACCCTCCCCAAATTATGTAGCCAGTTCTGGCAGAGCTTCACCAAAGCAGAATCTCCTGTGTCACCAAGGAGACACTGTTGAGTTTGGATACTTTAAAGAGACTTAAATTGTTGGTGGAGGCTCTGGGGTTCTGAGCAGAGTGATTTCATGTAATACTGTCAGTGAAGTTAGGGAACCATTCAGTGGATGAGAGAGCTCCTAGGAGAAAGTGGGAACAACTGGACACATCCGTTGTTAAGTGATCAGAATGTTACTGTTCTCACAGGGAGTGAAGTGAATCTCTTCTGTGATTTAAGGATTTTTTGCAAACTGTTGGATGGGCGGGCCAGAGCCAGCTGGGACCACAGGTGGAAGAGTGCTGGTGTGAGCACTGGGAGGCCCTCAGATTTCAGTGAATGCTTTGGAAACCTCTGGGGAGAAGTCTACTCCCTGTTGCTACTTTTCTTCTAAATGAATACAGTGTAAATATCTGGCTACGGCAGCAGCAACTCAACTACATGCTTTGAGAACTGAGTCACAAAAGTGTAATATTTCTGCAAGTATGTTCTATTGGAGTCTTTGGCTAAATGTGTGGTCTTTATAAAATTAAGGTAATTTTTAATTGACAAAAATGGCAAGTATTTATGGTCTACAACATGATGTTTTGAAATTTGTACACATTGTGAAGGGCTACATCAAGCTAATTAACATATCCATTACCTCATATACTTTTTTTTTTTCTTTTTGGTGGTTTAGACACTCTCAGAGATTTTCAAGAATACATGACATCATTACTGTTACTAACTATAGTCATGGTGATTATGTAATAGGTCTCTTGAACTGACTCTTCCTGTCTAATTGAGATTTTGTATCCTTTGACTAACATCTCCCCAGACCTTCCCCCTGTGCAACCCTGGTAACCACCATTCTATTCTTCTATTCTCCATTTCTGAGTTCAACGTTTTTTTTTTGTTTGTTTGTTTTTTTGAGACAGAGTCTTGCTCTGTCACACAGGCTGGATGATCTCAGCTCACTGCAACCTCCACCTCTGGGGGTCAAGCGATTCTCCTGCCTCAGCCTCCTGAGTAGCTGGGGCTACAGGTGTCCGCCACCATGCCCAGCTAACTTTTTGTATTTTTAACAGAGACAGGGTTTTGCCATGTTGGCCAGGCTAGTCTCAGACTCCTGGTTACAAGTGATCTGCCTGCCTCGGCCTCCCAAGATGCTGGGATTAGAGGTATGAGCCACTGTGCCTGGCCTGAGTTCGACTTTTTTAGATTCCACGTATAAATGAGATCATGAACTAATTTTCTTTCTGTGCCTGGCTTATTCTACTTAGCATAATGTCCTCCAGGTTCATCCATGTTAACACAAATGACAGGATTTGCTTCCTTTCTAAGGCTGAATAGTGTTCCATTGTGTATAAGTCACATTTCTTTATCCATTCATCTTTGATGTACAGTTAGGTGTGGGAGCGTAGATATTTCTTCAATATACTGATTTCATTTCCTTGGATGTATACCTGAAGAGGATCATATGGTAGTTCTGTTTATAGTTTTTTGAAGAACCTCCATACTGCCTTCCATCATGGCTGTACTAATGAACATTTCTTTTCTTCCACATCCCTTGCCAACTCTTGTTACATTTTGTATTTTTAGTGATAGCCACGCTAGCAGGTGTGGGGTGTCATCTCATGTGGTTTTGATTTGCATTGCCCTGATGAGTAGTGATGTTGAACATCTTTTCATATATCTGTTGGTTCTTCGTGTGTCTTCTTTTGAGAAAAGTCTAAGTCCTTTGCTAATTTTTAAAATTTTAACTGTTTGTTTTTATGGGTACACAGTAGGTATATTTATGGGGTACATGAGATACTTTAGTACGGGTGTACAATGCATAATAATGACATTAGCAAAAATGGGCTATCTATCCCCTCAAGCATTGATCATTTCTTTATGTTATAAACCTTCCGATTATACTCTGTTTTATTTATTTATTTTTCGAGATGGAGTCTCGCTCCGTCACCCAACCTGGAGTGTAGTGGTGCGATCTCGGCTCATCACAACCTCCGCCCATTGAATGTTGTCAAATGCATGGTTTCAAGTGATTCTCCTGCTGCCTCAGCCTCCTGAGTAGTTGGGATTACAGGCCCATGCCACTGCACCTGGCTAATTTTTGTATTTTTAGTAGAGACAGGGTTTCACCATGTTGGCCTGGGTGGTCTTGAACTCCTGACCTCAGGTGATCCACTCCCGTCTTGGCCTCCCAAAGTGCTGAGATTATGGGCATGAGCCACTGTGCCTGGCCTTCTTCCTGTTACTTTGATTTTTATTATTTTGTTTGAGAGGGAGTCTCACTCTGTCGCCCAGGCTGGAGTGCAGTGGTAGGCTTACTGCAAGCTCCGCCTCCTGGGTTCACACCATTCTCCTGCCTCAGCCTCCTGAGTAGCTGAGACTACAAGTGCCTGCCACTATGCTGGGCTAATTTTTGTATTTTCAGTAGAGACGGAGTTTCACCATGTTAGCCAGGATGGTCTCGATTTCCTGACCTCATGATCCAACCACTTCGGCCTCCCAAAGTGCTGGGGTTATAGGTGTGAGCCACGGTGCCGGGCCACTTTCTGTTATTTTTAAATGTACAGTAAATTATTGTTGACTGTGGTCACCCTATTGTGCTCTCAAATACTAGACCTTATTCATTCTACCTAACTATAGTGTTTGTACCCAGTAACTACCTCCGAGTGCTCCCACCTCCATCACCCTCACTACACTTCCCAGCCTTTGGGAATCACTTTTGCTCATTTTAAAAATCAGGTTATCTTCTTGCTATTGAGTTGTTTGAGTCCCTTATATATTTTGGATATTAAATGTATGACTTGCAAATATTTTCTCCCTTCCTGTAGATTTTCTTTTCACTCTGTTGGTTGTTTCCTTTGCTGTGCAGAAGCTTTTCAGTTTGATGCAGTCCCATTTGTCTATTGTTGCTTTTGTTGCCTGTGCTTTTGGGGTCACAGACAAAATATTGTTACCCAAACCAATGTCATGGAGCTTTCCCCCTATGTTTTCTTCTAGTAGTTTTAGAATTTCAGGTCTTATATTTAAGTCTTTAATTCATTTGGATTTGGTTTTTGTATATGGTGTGAATAAGGGTTTAATTACATTATTCTGCATGTGGACATCTAGTTTTCCCAACACCATTTATTGAAGAAACTGTCCTTTCACTATTGTGTATTCTTGGGACCCTTGTTGAAGATCAGCTGAACATAAACACATGGATTTATTTCTGAGCTTCCTCTTCCATTGGTCTATGTATCTTTTTCATGCCACTACCGTGCTATTTTGATTACTATAGCTGTGTAGTAGATTTTGAGATCAGGTAATGTGATGCCTTCAGCATGGTTCTTTCTAATAAAGATATTTCTGGTTTTTCAGGGTCTTTTGTGATTCCATATAAATTTTAGGATTTTTTTTCTATTTCTGTGAAAGATGTCATTGGAATTTTCACGGGGATTGCACTACTTCTGTGGATTGCTTTGTGTGGTATGGGCATTTTAACAATATAAATTCTTCTAATCCATTAACACAGAATATCTTCCCATTTATTTGTGTCTTCTTCAATTTTCCTTTTCCTTCCTTCCCTCCCTCCTTCCTTCCTTCTCTCCTTAATTCCTTTTGAGATAAGGTCTCACTATGCTGCCTAGGCTGGAGTGCAGTGACATGATCATAGCTCACTGTAACTCTGAACTCCTGGGCTCAAGCAATCCTCCTGCCTCAGCCTTCTGAGTAGCTTAAACCTCAGGTGTACACCACCACACATGGCTAATTTGTTATCTTTATTTCTTTTTTTGTAAAGACAGGATTTCACTATGTTCCTTGGGCTGGTCTTGAACTCCTAGGCTGAAGCAATCCTGCTGCCTTGTCCTCCCAAAGTGCTGGAATTACAGACACGAGCCACCATGGCTGGTCTTCAATTTCTTTCATCAATATTTTATAGTATTTAGTGAACAGATCTTTCATCTCCTTGGGTAAATTTATTTCTAAATAATTTTTTTTTTTTTTTTTTTTTTTTTTTTTTTTTTTTGAGGCAGAGTCTTGCTCTGTCACCCAGGCTGGAGTGCAGTGGCGCAATCTCAGCTCACTGCAAGCTCCACCTCTCGGGTTCACGCCATTCTCCTGCCTCAGCATCCCGAATAGCTGGGACTACAGGCGCCTGCCACCACGCCAGGCTAATTTTTTTGTATTTTTTTAGTAAAGATGGGGTTTCACTGTGTTAGCCAGGTTGGTCTCGATCTCCTGACCTCATGATCCGCCTGCCTCAGCCTCCCAAAGTGCTGGGATGACAGGAGTGAGCCACCGCGCCTACCCCAATTTCTAAATAATGTCTGATGCTATTGTAAATGGAATTGTTCTCTCGATTTCTTTTTGGAATAGTTCATAGTGTATAGAAATGTCACTGATTTTCATATGTTGATTCTGCATCATGTGTTGATTTCCGCAACTTCACTGACTTATTATTTCCCTTCCTTCCTTCCTTCCTTCCTTCCTTCCTTCCTTCCTTCCTTCCTTCCTCCCTCTCTCCTC
>NW_016808851.1:219903-229543 GCF_001698545.2 Rhinopithecus bieti
GCAATGGCACAATCTCAGTTCACTGCAACCTCCGCCTCCTGGGTTCAAGTGATTCTCCTGCCTCAGCCTCCCGAGTAGCTGGGATTATAGGTGCACACCACCACCATGCCCAGCTAATATTTTTTTTTTTTTGAAACAGAGTCTCGCTCTGTCACCTAGGCTGGAGTGCAGTGGTGCAATCTCAGCTCACTGCAAGCTCTGCCTCCCGGGTTCACTCCATTCTCCTGCCTCAGCCTCTCAAGTGGCTGGGACTACAGGTGCCCACCACCATGTCCAGCTAATTTTTTTGTGTTTCGTTTTTAGTAGAGATGGGGTTTCGCCGTGTTAGCCAGGATGGTCTCGATCTCCTGACCTCGTGATCCACCCGCCTTGGCCTCCCAAAGTGCTGGGATTGCAGGTGTGAGCCACCGTGCCCGGCCTAATTTTTATACCGGCCTAATTTTTATATTTTTAGTACAGACGAGGTTTCACCATGTTGGCCAGGCTGGTCTTGAACTCCAGACTTCAGGTGATCTGCCAGCCTGGCCTCCCAAGTGCTGTGATTACAGGCGCGAGTCACTGCACCTGGGCCCATTTCTCTCTTGCTCCTGTTCCTGCCATGTGATGTGCCGGCTCTTGCTTCTCCTTCTGCCTAGAGTAAAAGCCCCCTGAGGCTTCCCAGAACCAAGCAGACATGCCATGCATATACAGCCTGCAGGACTGTAAGTCAATTAAACCTCTTTTCACTGTATTCCCCAGTCTCAGGTATTTCTTTACAGCAATGCAGGAACAACCCGCCACACTTTCATAGTTTTTGTTTGTTTGTTTGAGAACTTAAGGATCTATGTTCATCAGTGGCATGGGCCTAGAATTCTCTTTTCTTACGGTGTCCTAAAAAGAAGTATATTTTCTTTAAAAAGTGACTTAGTAGGTTTTTATGGGTTGAATTAAATCCCACCAAAAAATATGTTGAAGTCCTAGTCCCCAGTACCTCAGAATGAGGCCTTATTAAGACAGCATCATTGCAGATGTAATGATTGAAAATGAGGTCGCACTAGACTTAGGTGGGTCTTCATCCAATGTGACAGGCGTCCTCATAGGAAGAGAAGAGGACACACAGGCACATGTGGGGAGACAGCCATGGGAAACACAGGCCGAGATGGAAGTGCTGCAGCCACAAGTCAAGGAATGTCCAGGATGGAGGCGCACCACCAGATGCCAGGCACAGGCAGGGATTCTGCCCTGTGGGTGTCAGAGGGAGTGTGGCTCTGTGGGCATCTTGATTTTGGACTTCTGACTTTCGGAACTGAGCAAGAATAAACTGCTGTTGTATAAGCCACCCAGTTAGTGGTGCTTTGCTATAGAGTCCTAGGAAATTAATATGCAGGTATTTCTCATTTTTCCGTCTTGAGTAAATATAATTCTTTCTGAAGGTCAACATTTCAATTTTAAAACAAGGCGCTCCATATTTTAGATATCTGGACCTCATTTTAAGCTCCTGAAGTTTTGCCTCACAGGGAAACTTCAGTATTTTTAACACACACTGTGGTATACAGTACTAAGAAGTGATTCCATAGTGTTCTATGATCATTCCATTAAAAATCAGCTGTCATTAATGAGTGTGTGGCTATTTCAACATTTGGCAATCCTGGCCTGGTATATAAACAGCAGCGGCATTTTTGTCTCTTATGTCCCTCAAATTCCTCTGTGGCCTTACCTCTGTCCCCTGCTCAAGGAGAAAGCACTAGAACCTTTCCTGGTCATTTTCAGAGCTTTTCTGGTTACTTTTCATTGATCAGGTTCTATGCGATACTTAATATGCTCAGGTCAATGTAACATCAAAGCTTGACTCCTCCTTACACTTCCTCCCTTCCTGCAGCTCTGACTGCCTCAGGCTAGGAGCTGCCAGCTGTGATGATGGTGGGAATGGCAGGGGTGTGGGGTGGGCTTCACCCTCTATCTCTATGCTTGGTTCTAGGGCTCCTCCCCAGTCAGCTACCTCTGGTGTTTGGAGTCCAGGGCAGGAAGAGCAAGGAAGAGAAACCAGAAAGTTGATTTTCCATGATTAAAATGGCAGCCCCAGCTGCTCATGTTAACAGCTGCCTTTTCTTGTTAGAACATCACTTTCTAACATGCCTTACAGCTTGCTCATTTGCCATGCTCATTGTTTACTGTCTTCTCCCACTGATACAAAAGCTCTGCCGGGGCGGGGCCTCCGGTTTGTTCACTGATGTGTCCCAGGCCCCTAGAGGAGGCCTGGTAGTAGGAGGTGCTCAGTGAACGGTTGTTGGAAGACTCTGAATTAAACAGAAAGATCGGCAGCACCTTTCTGCGCGTGGCAGGTTGGACAGATGAATTTGTTCTCCTGTGCCTTTTTGTGAGTTGGTGGAAGTCCCCTTGCCCAGCCCAGTGCCAAGTTCCTGTCACTGGGATCTCCGTTGCAGCTCTCCAACATGGGTGAAGCATCTCGTTCATATTTGATTGCCATCAGCTCCATAACCTCTGTTACCAGGAAGGCCTTCTTTAGCTGCTTTGCCTGAACCCTCCCTGAGGCCCCTTCGCCTGGGATCCATGACATTCTTTCGCTTTGCCCTCTCCCGGCCACATCTGGTTCTCACTGGGGCTCCACGCTTGGTTCCTGGGAAACAATGGGAGGTGGCTGTCCCCATGCAGTGCCTCTTCTGCCTCTGTTGGCACAGCTGCCAGCCTGCCAGGTTTGTCAAGTTTTTCAGGCTTGGGTTAGACACAAGCTCCCTGTGTCCCCAAGTGCTACTGTTGCAGCCCACCCCTCATCCCCTCACCGCCTTAAAATCAGGCACCTCCAACCCACCTCTCTTGGGGATGGGAGAGTGGGACACCCAGCAGCAACCGTCTTCCCCCAGCTCCACCCAACTCCTTCCCATTCCCTTAATGGGAAAGAGGGTTTGAGAGTTGCCTGATTCCTCCCCTCCACCTTTCTTTTTGCAAGTCCTGCATAGGGGTCTCATGCTTTACTTTGGAAGGTGGTATCTATTGTCATTTGGAATCTCAGTGAAATGTGATTTGATTCCTGTTCCCAGGGCTTACTCTGTGCCAGGTCCCATGCTCATCACTGTAATATACAGTCCATGCGCATCTTCTCACTTAACCCTCACACCATCTCTGTGAGACAGGTACTGTTCTTGTATCCATTTACATATAAAGAGACTGAAGCCAAGAGAAATTAATATCTTGCCCAGATCAACCAGCTACAAAGGTGACAGAGTCCAGATTCAAATCCAGGCTATCTGACTCCAGGGCCTTATACAGATTACTGCAATATACACAATTTTTGTCTGTGAGCTTTTTTATTTGTTTAGGAAATCCCTGAAAATGAAATTTAAAAATATTAACTGTAAGGCTTCCTACAGCCTATATTGTCCAGAATAGTATTTTTTTATTGAAAGTGGGGAATAAGGTTCAGGGTTTATCCATCATCTCATATCTCGTTATGGAGCAGAGACTGCTAAGGGATCATCAAAATCCATGTTTCTCCATGGCTGAGCTGTTTCTCAGGTCCCCTTGCCATATAGGAGTGGCCCGTGGCTCTGAGTCCTTCCTACCCAATAAAATGCATGCCAAAGGGGTAGATACCATTTCCTGACCTGGCCTAAGAAACCCCACCCATGCTGTCTCCCGGGCTTTCCCTTTGCTGAAGACTTGATTTCAACACCCAGGGCTACCTTGAGAGCCACTTGACTTTCAACTTGAAGAGTTACAAGAACATTTTCCACTTGAAAAGGTGAAGATAGCAGAGCTTTCCTGAGCCTGGGCCTCTTCATAAGTGACTACATGGAGGATGGCTGTGCATCTATTTAGAACTAATATGTGAGCACCGAATAAACTTCTATGGTGGTGGAGCCATTATAGATTTTGGGTCTCTGCCATGGCAGTTAGCTTTTTCTAATGAATGCACACTGTGTAGCTGACACACAAGCAGGTGTATAAGCAGAACATGTGGCTTCCAGGCCAGATGGAGGGAAGTGCCTCACAAAACTTGGGCATGATCTGCTGATGCCGCTACTGATTTCCCAGAAAAATTAATGGTTTTCAAATGTTTATTCAGAAGTAAACGCTGATTCAGGTTTTTCTCGATAGCTTTCAGATATTACTGAATGCAAATAAAGGGTCAGCTACCTAGCTACAGCCTGGGAGGTGTCCTGGGGGCAGTTTCAAGAGTCCACGAAAAATGTGATCCACATATTATCTTGACCACATCTGGTAAATAGTCCCATTAGCAAATTCCCTAAATCCCATTCTAATTTCTCATGTACACACAGAAAATGTACTGTAACCTCCAGGAGTTTTGGCTAAAGGAAGTGTATTAGGCCATTTTCACACTGCTATAAAGAAATACCCTTGGCTGTGCATGGTGGCTCATGCCTGTAATTCCAGCACTTTGGGAGGCCAAGGTGGGCAGACCACCTGAGGTGAGGAATTCGAGACCAGCCTGGTCAACATGGTGAAACCTCATCTCTATTTAAAACACAAAAAATTAGCCAGGTGTGGTGGCAGGCACCTGTAGTCCCAGCTACTTGGGAAGCTAAGGCAGGAGAATCACTTGAACCCAGGAGGTGGAGGCTGCAGCAGTGAGCCCACTGCACTCCAGCCTAGGTGGCAGAGTGAAACTCCATCTCATAAAAAACAAAACAAAACCAAAAAAAACGGGAATACCTGAGATGGGGAAATTTATAAAGAAAAGAGGTTTAATGGACTCACAGTTCTGCATGACTGGAGAGCCTCAGGAATCTTACAATTATGGTGGAAGGGGAAGCAGGCCGGTCTTACATGGTGGCAGGTGAGAGAGAGCATGCAAGAACAGGGAAAACTGCCTTGTAAAACATCAGCTCTCCTGAGAACTCACTGTCACGAGAACTGCATGGGGAAACCACCCCCGTGATCCAATCACCTCCCACTGGGTTCCTCCCTCAACATGTGTGGATCATGGGGATTACAATTCAAGATGAGATTTGGGTTGGGATACGGCCAAACCGTATCAGGAAGTCATCAGTCTTGGTCCTGCAAACAGAGCCATCACTGCCATCTTCTTGCTTGTGTGGTTAACATTTCCTTTCAATCCCAGCCATGCTAGCCATGTCCAGGGGAGTTTTGACATCTGACAAGATAGCTGTCTAAGTAAACAAGCAGTTCAGCTTTTAAAACAAGCTAAATTAATTTGTTTGCAAACACTCACTTTCCTCCTAAGAGCAGCCAAAACTCCAGGTTGTTCCCAACTACACCACGGTTCACATCTTGTTCGGGGTGCTTTTTTTTTTTTTTTTTTTTGAGACAGTCTTACTCTGTCACCCAGGCTGGAGTGCAGTGGCAGTTATAACTCAGTGCCGCCTTGAACTCTTGTGCTCAACCAATCCTCCGCCTCAGTCTCCCAAGTACTTGGGATGACAGGTGTGAGCCACCATGCCTGCCCCCATTGTGTGAGTTTGATGATGCCCTGTACCTGCCTGACACAGGGAGAGAGAGAGACTGGATGAGTGAGAGCCTGCTGAGTGTGAAGATCGGATTGAGGGAGGAGGCTGTGGAGGGCCAGAATTCAGGTTTGGAGGAATGTGAGGGGCCGTGACTGGGAAGAGCCTTCTCTGGGGAGCCTCCTTGGTGCTTCTTTGTCTCTGTGTGATGACAGATGGGGGACTTGCACACAGTGGACCATTTGTAGATGCTGACTGGAGGAACGGCTTCTGAGGAGAGGCTGCATGGCACAGGGGCTGCCCTGGATGGCTCTGCCCTCACCAGCTGTGTGGTCTGGGAGAGTTACCTGACTTCTCAGTGCCTCTATGGCCTCCATTGCAAAGTGATGAGCTGTCCTGAGGACTGAACAGTAGTAGATGTAGAGCAGGTATGACGGGGGCTGGCATTAGAGAAGGGCTGTTTAAGCATTGCCATTGTCCCATGCAGCAATATTCATGTCTTCCTTGAATAGCAACTTTCAGAATGCTGAAGAGATTCTCAATGTCTTCCTTTTAATAAACTGAGTGGAAAAACAGTATAGAGCAGTTCCAGGTTATCAAGATGATATTTTAATGCCCAAATAGCATTTGGTGTCCAATTATCTGTAAACTTTTTAAACAAATTAGCATGTGGAGTCAGGTATTTATTTGCTAAACCTTCTGCTTTCCATATACCATGCCAGGCATGGGGGTCACTGAGCTAATGTCATAAGCCAAACCCATTCTCTGTTTTCTTCAGAGATTTCATCATCTAAACTCTGTTGTTTAAAAACCATCTTTTCAAGGCCAGGTGCAGTAACTCACGCCTGTAATCCCAGCACTTTGGGAGTCTGAGGCGGGTGGCTCACGAGGTCAGGAGATCAAGATCATCCTGGCTAACACAGTGAAAACCTATCTCTACTAAAAACACAAAAAATTAGCCAGGCATGGTGGCGGGCGCCCATAGTCCCAGCTACTGGGGAGGCTGAGGCAGGAGAATAGCATGAACCTGGGAGGCAGAGCTTGCAGTGAGCCGAGATCATGCCAATGCACTCTAGCTTGGGCGACAGAGCGAGACTCCGTCTAAAAATAAATAAATAAATAAATAAATAAATAAAATAAAAAATAAAATAAAAACCATCTTTTCAAGGCAGGGTGCTGTGGCTCACACCTGTAATCCCAGCACTTTGGGAGGCTGAGGCAGGTGGATCATCTGAGGTCAGGAGTTCAAGACCAGCCAGGTCAACTTGGCGAAATCCCTTCTCCACTAAAAATGCAAAAATTAGCTAGGCGTGGTGGCACATGCCTGTAATTCCAGCTACTTGAGAAGCGGAGGCAGGAGAATCGCTTGAACCCGGGAGGCGGAGGTTGCAGTGAGCTGAGATCCTGCCACTGCACTCCAGTCTGGGAAACACAGCAAGACTCTGTCTCAAAAAAACAAACAAACAAAGCGCCTTTTCAGGCCACACATTTTCTGAAACCACTTTGACTTTATATTTTAAGTCTTTGAACTGTTATAAGTCAGTCTTTTTCTTCAGGACCCTTCTCTAACATTCTTTTACATATACCTCCATACTGGGCCTAGGATCTGTTAACAAGAAACAAGCTGACCTTCAGTATATTTGTAGAAAGATTAATAATTTCACTCAAAAGAAAAAAGACTGGGTGCAGTGGCTCACAACTCTAATCACAGCCACTTTGGAGGGCTGAGGCAGGTGGATCACTTGAGCCCAGGAGTTTGAGACCAGCCTAGGCAACATGGTGAACCACCATCTCTACAAAAAACATTGAATAAAAAATTAGACTTCTAGATTACTGACATTTGAAAAAGATTACTCCTAATTTTAAGTGTGCTATTTTGTATTCATTTTCTCTTTCTCCTATAACATGAAAAACGGAAAACATTTCAACATGGTAGGAGAGCGAGTGATTGTTGGTGTGAGGCTGTGGGCCCTGGGCAGTGCCCCCAGTGGGGCTGGCATTCAGGCCATGAGACTGTGGCTCTCTGTTCTGCGCTCATGGCAGACAGCACTAATGCTGCCTGCAGCACACTTCTTTCCTGACGCTGGACAGGGCCCTGGAGCCCCTCTCCACACAGAGAGCTAAGTGGCCCCTGCAAAGCCATGTGAGTTATCACTTGGAATGAAACTTATTTTCCGCACCAATCTGTAGGTGGCCACAATTAGCAGCCAGGTACACATGGCCCTGTAAAGGCTCTGTGTTAGCTCCTGAGGCTGGACTAATAAAGCACCACCAACTGTGTGGCTTCAAACAACAGAGATTTATCCTTTCATGGTTCGGGAGGTCAGAAGCCCAAAATCAAGGTGTCTGCAGGGCTGCGCTGCCTCTGAGGACCTTGGGTGGGTCCTTCCTTTCTCTCCAGTTTCCGCTGCTTCCCAGCAGCCTTGACGTTCACTGGCTTGTCGATGCGTCACCCCCATCTCACCCCTGTCATCCCATGACACTCTCCATGCCTCGTCATATAGCCTTCCTCCATGTGTGTCTGTGCTTGTGCCCCTTCTGTTCTGATGCAGACACCAGTCACTCGGGCTGAGGGCCCCCTACTCCACGGGACCCCAGCCTAACTGATGACATCTGCAATGATCCTCTTTCCACATGAAGCCACATTCTGAGGTTCCAGGAAGTCATAGATTGGGGGCCAGGGGACTGTCCAACCCAGCTCAGGCCTATGCCTTTTGTCATCATCACACCACTGGGTTAGTCCATCACTAGCTGCTGCCTTGGTCCCAGAGGAGCAGGAAGAGGACTGGCAAAGGGAGGAGAGGGCAGGGGAGGAAATGTGGCATTGGGGCCTCGCAGGAAACTCTGCCGGCGAATGGCAGTGGTGGAAAGACAAGGCACCTGGAGTAGGCACCTGGGGAGGTGGGTGACCTGGAAATTAGGAAGAGGGACACAGTTCACCCCTTTGCAGCTTATCTCAGGCCAGGAACCAACCCTCAACTGCATTCCAGGATTGGCAGCTGCAGACGGCCCAGCTGATCCTCCCCAGGTGTGGGGTCTGGCTTGTTCCTTGAACTACCTGTCTGATTTTAAAGTACAAAATAGAAGAAGAAGCATAATAGGTAAATTAAACTCTTACCCTGTTTTTCAGAAAGACTCCATATTCCTTGGCTTAATAGATTCAGAAACTTACTAGACTTTTTACTTTCTGAAGGGATGTCTGTGGTGACAATTGCGTTTCTACTGTCACTGCAGTGACAGCTTGGGAGGCACCTTGAGGCTTATCCTCATTCATTACAGGCTGTCACATTTCTGGGCTTTCAACTATAAATTCTCTTTCTAACTTCTTCAGGGCTCAGGTAGCCAAAGGGCATCTGTGGAATATTTTATAATATTCTTTTTCTGTGGGTTGGGCCGTTGGGGCAGAGGAGGTTAATGGCACTTAGGATTTGAATCAACAGCATAGTGCTTTGTTGTCTACATGAAATACACCAGGTACACTTAGTGTTTGGTTTGTTTTCTAGGCTATAACATTATTGCTGTGCCATGACGTACAATGCTGTAATGTGGTCGGTTTTTCAAACAGTCTGTATGCAACACATGTCAATAGATTTTTCATTTATCTTAATTATGACAGCTAGAAAGAAATGCCTTCTTTACTTTTTTACTTTTTTTTTTTTTTTTTTTTTGAGGCAGGGTCTCACTCTATCACCCAGGCTGGAGTGCAGTGGTGCAATCCTGGCTCACTGCAACCTCTACTTCCCCAGGCTCAAGTGATCATGCCACCTCAGCCTCCAGAGTAGATGAGACTACAGGCGTGTGCCATCATGCCTGGCTAAGTTTTGTATTTTTTGTAGAGATGGGTTTTACTATGTTGCTCAGGCTACTCTTGAACTCCTGGGCTCAAGCAATCCACCTACCTCGGCCTCCTAAAGTGTTGGGATTACAGGCATGAGCCACTGCACCTCACCTCCATTCTCTACATTTTCAACATACTATAATTTATAGGATCGACATAATTCTCTACACAAGTTTTTGGCACATCTGCTATTTGGATATCTGTCCCCTTCAAATCTCATGTTGAAATACAATCTCCAACGTGGGAGGTGGGGCCTGGTGGGAGGTGTTTGGGTCATGACGGCTTGGTGCTGTCCTAGCGATAGTGAGTGAGTTACAGCTAGACCTGGTTTTGATTTGTTTATTTATTTATTTAATGTTTTATTTTATTTTATTTATTA
>NW_016808851.1:231624-260576 GCF_001698545.2 Rhinopithecus bieti
TGCCAGTATTTTATTGAGGATTTTTGCATCGATGTTCATCAGGGATATTGAAGACCTGGTTTTTAAAAGCGTGTGGCACCTCCTTTGTCTCTCTCCCTCTGGCTCTTGCCATATGAGATGCCTGCTTCTCCTTCACCTTCTGCCATGAGTAGAAGCTTCCTGAGACCCTCACCAGAAGCAGATGCCAGCACCATGCTTCTTGTACTGTCTGCAGAATCGTGAGCCAATCACACTCTTTTCTGTATAAATTACTCAACCTCAGGTATATCTTTATAGCAATGCAGAACAGCCTAATACAGTACTCTTAAGGTTTTTTTTTTATTTTTAATTAACAGACTTTCTTGGTGGCATGAGATATTCACTTATTTACACAATTATATAACAATTTCCGATTCCTTTATTATTCTATAATGAAGATATATATATATATTTTTTCACCTGTCGGTCAATGTCCACTCTTAATTTTTTTTTTTTGAGACAAAGTCTTGCTCTGTCTCCCAGGCTGGAGTGCAGTGGCGTGATCTCGGCTCACTGCAAGCTCCACCTCCCAGGTTCACACCATTCTCCTGCCTCAGCCTCCTGAGTAGCTGGGACTGCAGGTGCCCACCACCGCGCCCGGCTAATGTTTTGGTTTTTTTTTTTAGTAGAGACGGGGTTTCACCGTGTTAGCCAGTATGGTCTCGATCTTCTGACCTCGTGATCCACCTGCCTCAGCCTCCCAAAGTGCTGGGATTACAGGCATGACACTCTTAATATTTTAAAACAGTTGGCAAAATTGCTTTACCCGTCTCAAATGGTGAGTGAAATCTGTGCAGTGATGGAAGAGGGCGTTCTGTGGGACTGAGAAAGCACTGGCAGGGGAGCGGCTGCTGCTGGGCCTGAGGCCTCTGTGGGACAGAGCCCAGAGGAGAGCAGCTGCGCATGGGAACAAGTTAGAGAGGTCTGGGAAAAGAGGGCAGAGCTTGTGGAGTACACTTGTCACCCTTAAGACTGTCCTCAAATGGCCTGGGACAGTTGTCCTCCACTCTATCTGCACAGTGCGAACACCCAGGAACATTATTTATTTTTGAGATGGAATCTTGCTCTGTCGCTCAGGCTGGAGTGCAGTGGCACAATCTCAGCTCACTGCAAGCTCCGCCTCTTGAGTTCAAGTGATTCTGCTGCCTCAGGCTCCCAAGTAGCTGGGATTACAGGTGTCTACCACCACTTCCGGCTAATTTTTGTATTTTCAGTAGAGACAGGGGTTTCACCATGTTGGCCAGGCTGGTCTCGAACTCCTGACCTCAGGTGATCCCCCTGCTTCGACCTCCCAAAGTACTGGGATTACAGGCGTGAGCCACCATGCCCAGACTCTAGGAACTTTTATTTATTTGTTTATTTATTTATTTTTTTGAGACGGAGTCTCGCCCTGTCACCCAGGCTGGAGTTCAATGGCGCAATCTCAGCTGATGGCAACCTCCGCCTTCCGGTTTCAAGCAATTCTCCTGCCTCAGGCTTCCGAGTAGCTGGGATTACAGGCACATGCCACCACACCCGGGTAATTTTTCTTTTACTTTTCTTTCTTTCTTTCTTTCTTTCATTTTTCTTTGTATCTTTAATAGAGACAGGGTTTCACCACGTTGACCAGGCTGGTCTTGAAGTCCTGACCTTGTGATCTGCCTGCCTTGGCCTCCCGAAGTGCTGGGATTACAGCCGTGAGCCACCCTGCCTGGCCTTCTAGGAACTTTTAAATAACACCAGTGCCCAGGCCAGACCCCCAGAGACTTTGACTTAATAGGTCTGGGTGGGCCCATGTGACAAGGGACATGGTACTGAACATCTGCCAGATGCCATCTAGTATTACCAATTAATTGTAGAGGGTTTTAGTTCTTTTTTTTCTTTCTTTCTTTTTTTTTTTAGATGGAGTCTTGCTCTGTCACCCAGGCTGGAGTGCAGTGGCACAATTTTGCCTCACTGCAAGCTCTGCCTCCCGGGTTCACGCCATTCTCCTGCCTCAGCCTCCTGAGTTGCTGGGACTACAGGTGCCTGCCACCACGCCTGGCTAATTTTTTTGTATTTTTAGTAGAGACGGGGTTTCACCATGTCAGCCAGGATGGTCTCGATCTCCTGACCTTGTGATCCGCCCACCTCGGCCTCCCAAAGTGCTGAGATTACAGGCGTGAGCCACCGCGCCTGGCCCAGGTTTTAGTTCTTAAAGCAGAGAAAGGGAAAGGAAAAACTGCCTTCATTAGTTAGAACAATATTTGGCAAGTCCAGAGTTGGGACTGAAATAGTAGTCTTTGCGAGGGGAGGGCGCATGTTCGTTTTGAAGCTGTCTGTCCCCTGATGCTGTCCTACGATGTTCCCAGACTCCACCAAGCCAAGCTAGAATGGAAGGTGAGGGGTGGGGGTTGCTACCTGCCCATATACCCTTGCCATAAACACACAGCCCTGCCCTAAAGACCCTGCCTCAGAACTGAGAGGGGGCTGAAACATGTAAGTAAGATTTTATAAACAACGAGGCCAGTAGATTAAAAATAAGGTCCCATCTCCGCTACTCATAAAACTTCAGGGTGATGTTAGGGTGCCACATAGCTTCTAGTAGCTTAGTTTCCTTATCTTGCAAGTGAATATAAAAACCAGCCTACAGGTGGATTACCTTACAGGGTTGTGGGAGAATTTAATGAGCTAGCATTTATAATAAAGTGCCTGACATATAAGAGGTGTCAGTGATGGGCAGCTTTTGGTATTACTAGACCCTAACTATTACCAGTCTGGGTCAGCTGCTTACAGATGAGCCCAGCTCAGGACCTTCTCACCCTGGCTGTGGGCCGACTTCCTCGTGGAGATCACACACAAGCATAGTTGGGTCTAGACATCTCCTGTGAGTCTAATCATGAGGCCGCGCAGTAAAGTCACTTCTCCCGTCTCCCCTTGTTGGTGCCTAAGGAGCTCCAGCTTCCAGAGGGCCTCTTAGATCTCCAGATAAATGATACTGGCAATATCAGGCCCTTCATGGATACCCAGCCCCCTGTTCCCTGGCACAGAGGCCGTTGTAGCACCTTAATACAGTGGACCACCCCAACAGTCCTAAGAGACCCAGTAGAACAAGGATGTTGATTTCAAAGGATTCTTGAGAAATCCTCCAGACCACATGGCTGGCAAACAGTGGGAAAACCACACAGCCTCAGTCAGAAGGTTCACATCTTCCTGGGTCACTGGGAACAGCATTATTTTTATAAAAGATTTCTGGAGGAGGAAATTAAAACCAGTGTGTCATTTTCTCAAGCTGGAGGGCAATGCCCAATTATTATTGCTATTATTATAGTTATTGCTAGTTGTAAATTTACACAGACTTTTAGCACAGTGCTTTCCAGAGAGTTCGTCCTGAATCGCTGCCAGTTGGTGAATGGTTTATAATTAGTCCATGGTGAGGTAAGCTCATAAATGGAGAGTAGGTGTTCAGAAAGTTTTAGAGAAATGTGACATTGTCATGAGACCAATGGTTAAACTAGTCTCACAGAACAGGACTCAGACCAGCCTGGTGGTAAGTTGCAGGAGGCACAGGCCATACAATAATGTTGTGCCCTAGGACTGCGCCCTGCTTCACAATGAACTGCAAAACCAACAAAATTGGTCCTTCACTACAGATGGCCTTAGGCGGGAGCCTTCAGAACCATCCCTACTTTTGCAAATCTGAGAATGACTACTCACAGCCAGGTGAGAGTAGAGCTGGAATTACAATTTCCTTTTACACCTGATACCTCAGCCACTATTTCATGAGTGGCTCCAACTCACAAGGTATTGAAAGCTGAAACCAAATACTGGAGGAAAAGGCAATTAGAGATTCTTTTACTTCTTCTTCTTCTTTTTTTTTTTTTGCTTGAGATAGAGTCTCACTGTCACCCAGGCTGCAGTTCAGTGCGGTGGCACAATCACAGCTCACTGAAGCCTCATTTTCCCAGGTACCGCCCTACCCAGATAATAATTTTTTTTTTTTTTAGTAGAAATGAGGTCTTGCTATGTTGCCCAGGCTGTACTTGAACTGCTGAACTCAAATGATCCTTCCACATTGACCTCCCAAAGTGCTAGGATTACAGGTGTGAGCTACTGCATCTGGCTGAGATTCTGCTCGTGTGTAGGGCCCTAGAGGAGTTGGTGACTATCGTCCTTTTTTTGACTATGGAAACATAGTAAAACCCACAGGAGCGTCTTGGTAGAGAGCAAAAGTGTGACTTCCTATGATTTAAAACCACCACCACCCCCAGATTGGAACTATATTGGGGAGAGAAGAAAGAGACCTATATTTTTGTATATTTGTATTGCAGACTCAAGAGAAGAAATGTGTGCAGCTAGAAGTGAAGATGGTCTCACTCATTCACTAATCTGGGGGCACCTGCTATGTGCTAAACATCATTCTTTTTCCTAAAAATATAACCCAATTAGCTGCATTCTGGTCTTCAGGAGTTTGCAATCTAATGGGAGGGACAGATGATAGCCTCCTTCTGTCCACGGTGAGACACTAGGTACTACTATTTGTCTCACACCGTTTTAGGAAGTGGAGATACTGAGGTGAACACTGGCATCCTGTCCTCATGAAATTTGCCTTCTGTGGGGAGAGTAAGACAATGAACAAATGCATATATAGTTTTCAAGCTGTCATAAGAATGAGAAAGAGAAATAAACAGGGCAGGAACATAGAGAGTGCAGAGAGAAGGTCTGTGGAGGGGACATTTGAGCAGAGACCGGATCACGCACAGGTTTGGTGGGTGATATGATAGAGCCAGGGGTGGTGGCCAATAAGAAGCATGAGGGGGACACCTCCCTAAAACTAGGGACATCAGGGAGAGCTTTGTCAGGGAGGTGAGGAGCACATTCAGCCTGGGCAGATGGGTGTCTTAGTCCATTTGTGCTGCTATAAGAAAATACCACAGCCTGGGTGATTTATAAAGAACAGACATTTATTTCCTCATGGTTCTGGAGACTGGGAAGTACAAGGTCAAGGTTCCGGCATTTTGTGTCTTGTGAGGGCCTTCTTGCTGTGTCCTCATGAGGTGGAAAGGATGAAGGGGCAAAAGGGGAGAGGCAGCTCCCTTGTACCTCTTTCATAAGGCCACCAATCCACTTATGAGGACTCTGTCCTCGTGGCTTAGTCACCTCCTAAAGGCCTCTCTCTTAATACAATCACATTGGCGATTAGGTTTCTACAGATGAATTTTGGGAGAAACATTCAGATCATAGCAATGGTAATTTCCATTTGGGTTGCTTTAAATTTGAGGTGATTGCAGTCATCCAGGTGTTAGTGCCCCCGAGTAGGCAGTTGGACATACGTGTTTACCTCTCATTTATTGGGGCTTGTTAATGGGAGCAGTAATTGAATTTGCTGCATAGAGAGTTGGAGCAGGACCCCCATGGAGATGGTTTCCACTGTTCTCTTCCCATCCCTGAAGTCAGGGTGTGCCCTTGGCCATAATTCCTTTGGGAAATTGCTGGAACCATAGTGAGCCAGTCCTCCCTTTTGTGTTTGTGGTTCCTCAGCAGACAACAGAAGGCATTGTCCTAGGTGCTTTATTCCCAGTAACTCACTCAGCCCTCCAAAACACACTCACACACAAGCACCACTGATCTTGCTGCAGATGGAGAAGTGGAGGTACAGAGATATTCAGTAACTTTCCAAGGTCACCCCATACTTCAGTGGCAGAGGGTAGATTTGATCTAGGCAGCTGAGATATGGGTTTGTGCTGGTGACCACAATACACTTGTTCTCAAGCTGGAGGCTCTCCCAGTTGCTGTCTTCTCATCTTCACCCTCTGGGCACTCTAGAGGGCATTTCCTGAGGGAGGCTGGAGGCCCGGCCAAGGTGCCTCTTAATGTCAAGAATATGCTTTCTCTTTGGTTCTTCTGTGGCACCTCCAGGAGGTCACATGCATGCCCTTGGTCAGCCATTTGGGATCAGAGTTCTTCACCAGAACCCTGAATAACTTAATGATGGTAGAATGAGAATGCCTAGGGTGCTGGGCATGGTGGCTCACACCTGTAATCCCAGCACTTGGGAGGCCGAGGTAGGAGAATTGCTTGAGTCCAGGAGTTCCAGACCAGCCTTTGCAATATAGGGAGACCCTATCTCTACTAAAAACAAAAGGCAAAAACTACAAAACAAAAAATTTAGCCAGGCATTGTGGTATGCAACTTCCAGCACTTTGGGAGGCTGGGAGGTGGAGGATTGCTTTAGCCTGGAAGTTAGAGGCTGCAGTGGGCTATGATCAAGCCACTGTACTCCGGATTAGGTGACAAAGCAAGACCCTGTCTCAAAAAAAAAAAAAAATTTTTTTTTAAAAAGAAAAAACCCCAGAATATCAAGGGTATCAATAACCACCCTGGAGTGTGCCATTAAGATGAAGGAGAACCGGGATTCATGTTCATAAGTGCACTGAAGGCTGCCAGCAGTGGTTTGAACAGTAGGCTTTTTGCAAGAGTGAGTCGCAATCCTTTAGTGGGTTAGGACTCACTTTAGTATGCTGGGACCAGCATTCTTTAAACATAAAGACACAGAGTAGATTGAGTGGGAAGTGTCAGAGTATATCACATGAAACATGGGTGATATGGTTTGGCTTTGTGTCCCCACCCAAATATCATCTTGGATTGTAATCCTCGGGTGTTGAGGGAGGAACGGTGGGAGGTGATTTGTTCGTGGGAGTGGTTTACCTCATGCTGTTCTTGTGACAGTGATTGAGTTCTCACAAGATCTGATGGTTTTATAAGTGTTTGGCAAGTTCCTCCTTCTCCCATTCTCTCTCCTGCTGCCTTGTCAAGAAGGTGCCTGCTTCCCCTTCTGCCATGATTGTAAGTTTCCTGAGGCCTCCCCAGTTATGCAAAATTGTGAGTCAGTTAAATCCATTTCCCTTACAAAAACTACCCGGTCTCAGGTAGTATTTTTACAGCACTGTGAGAACAGACTAATTCAATGGGTAAGTGTATGTGTGTGGATATATATTTGGGTCATTGCATAAAATGTGTTTATTGTGGTTTGTAGTTTTAAAAAATGTTTGAAAAACATTGGGCTTGAGTACTATTTACTGTGCTGGCCACCCATGACCAATATATATATATATAGACTGTAATGTTTTGTTTTCTCATGAATTGCTATAGCTATGTACTGATATACTTTAAATATAAAGACATTTGTGGAGTGCATTGGCACTGTATGTGGTATGCCACAGATCTGAAGCTCTGGCTTTAGATCTGCTTGAGGTAATGATTTGAGGAGTCTGTGGCAGGTAGGTGGGAGTCAAAGCTGCAGGAAGTTGGAGCTCTAGCAAAAGCACCTGGGGAGGCTGTGAATGAGCAAGGAAAGAGCCCAGGGCAGAACTTGGGAACACCTACCTTGAGGGCAGGGGTGTAGGAAAAAGAGCTCACAAAAAACACTCACTGTGATGCAATAGATAAAGAGGTAAGAGGAAAACCAGGAGGATGTTGGTACCCGGAGCCAAGACAGGAGAGAGTTTAAATAGTGAGGAAAGGTTCAACATTGTTAAATGTGGCAAGAGGTCAAGTTTTATAAGCGCTGAAATTGCACCTGCGCTTGAGCAACACAGAGCTGGCTGGTGACCTCAGCGAGGGCGCAGGGCTCCACGATGAGATGGGAAGACCTAGAGACGTGGGGGAAGGGACACTTCCTCCAGAACGTTTGGTGGTAAAGCGAGGAGCACAAGAGGCCATTGGCTAGAAGGGAGGATAATTTGCTCCTCTAGAAACAAATTTGAACCTAGTTTTTCAGAAGAAAACAATATACCCCACGTGTTAGGCTTATTGAAATGGGCAGAGATATGTAATCTTTGTTAAAAGGGATAGATAAAGCCATGGATTTTTTTTTCACCCATTTTTCATCCTGTCTGAACAGTGAGGTGAGACCTTCTGTTAGTTTCTGAGACAAAATTTGAGACTTGCAACAATGACGGCTGTTGCGCTTTTTTTTTTTTTTTTTTTAATGCAAGCAATGGCAAAATTATTTTGGAATTACGATCCTAAATTGATCCCAGCCTGATACAATCAAAGGTCTAGAACTAGAAGGAGAAAAAATAGAGGGTGAAACAGTAGCCAAAAGAAAAACTTCACTGATAAACTGTCAACAGCTGTGCTGTTATCACTGTAAAGAACAATGAAATACTGGAATGAAAATGGAAAATGCTGTGGGTAACCAATGGAATCCCAAAGGACAGAATAAGTTTCTTCAACATTTATAATGAAAACCAGACTGAAAATTATTTTTGATTTGTCTTTGCTTTATCAAATCTTGGAGAGAATTTGGATATAGGCACCTTATCATTTGACATTTATTACTCAAGATAAGAAGATTATGTTCAGGTTTGTGGGCCTCCAGGATATAATTATAACATTGTCAAAGTGGATTACCAGGTGTTGCATAATTATTGTGACATTTAAGGAAATTTGCATCTGAGTATAAACATGTGTATTTAATTATTTTCCTGGGGGGTGACAAAAGTTTAGGACTCCTGATTAAGTCATCCATCTTGTCTAACAACCTTTGGGCATAAAGACCATATTCAGAGATAAAGGAGCTATGTAATTCCTAAACAAACAAACAAACAACTTCGTCCAATTCAGGAAGCAAGTAAAACATACCCAAGTTAAGAAAACATAAAACTAAGAAGAAAAAGATACTGGCAAATGAAACATCCTTAGGTTGCCTTCTCATAGCCGGGAGTCATTGCCTTCAGGTAAAAGTTCATTCCAGACCATTCAATTCACTGAAAACTATTCATTGTCTTAGATTAGTCAGCACCTAAAAACACTTGACTAAATAGGCTAGAAACAAAAGTGTTTTCCGGCTGGGTGCTGTGGCTCACGCCTGTAATCCCAGCACTTTGGGAGGGAGGCAGAGACAGGCGGATCATGAGGTCAGGAGATTGAGACCATCCATGGTGAAACCCTGTCTCTACTTAAAAAATACAAAAAAATTAGCCGGGCGTGGCAGCGGGTGCCTGTAGTCCCAGCTACTCGGGAGGCTGAGGCAGGAGAATGGCGTGAACCCGGGAGGCGGAGCTTGCAGTGAGCCGAGATCGCGCCACTGCACTCCAGCCTGGGCAACAGAGCAAGACTCCGTCTCAAAAAAAAAAAAAAAAAAGTTTTCCTTGAACAAATGCATATATTGTTCTTGTAGATGAGAAATATCACTGGTTTTGCTGAATTTAAATAGCTATGTAAGGGGTCTCTGGACTAGGAAAAATTCCTTTATTCCTAAATATTTTGGCTTCAATATTTGAAATCTGCAAAAGCAGTATTTCTATCTGTCAAAATGAGGCCATTATGTTTTAATTATTCAAACCTAGAATGAAGTGTGTGTGTCTGGGGGTAGAGAAGATGATATGGAGTTCACTTTAAATATAAATTATGTACTGGGTGGAGCAAACGGATTTAAAGAGGGACCCTGGTTCAACTCTATTTGCCAGTAAGGGTGACTCACTTGAACATCTGAAGGCCAGCGTACCTGTGGAAAGAGACTATCTCCTGGATATTCTTCTGTAAGTGAAGATGCCTAAGACCCATGTCTTTTAGTATCTGTCATTTCTGGAGTTGTAAGGAAAACTGAGTTTTAAGCATAAAGGAAAAGCATCTTATGCAGTGAGAAAAAAATTGATGTCAGAATTTCTCAGAAAGAACTTAGTGAATTTTTATAAATTATTTGATGTTGTCCTTGAGTGACTGATTTCATTGTCCAAAGACTTAAAGGAAGGAGTTGGAGTTCCCCAGACTTCGCTAAACTGCAGGATGGCAGGCACAATTTTTAAAACAATAGGTATTGTCAGGTCCCAGGGCCAGAATGAGGTAGAGATTTTATGTAGTTTCTCCTTTGTTAATAACATTTAAGCTGTTTTCGTTTTGATTTGCATTCTCCTGATTAGTGCAGTTGGTCAAAGCTGGTGCTAGCCGACTTAGCCAGATGTCTGGAGCCACACAAGCTGATTCTGTGTGGGAGACGCTGGGGCTGGTTCCTGCCCTCCCTTCCCTTCCTCCTTGCAGACAGAGTTCCATTTTATTGAGGCGGTCACCCTCACCCTCTTGGCTGTGTGTTCGGGGTTTACAATGACCCACCCTAAAGGCAGAGGGGCAGAGGTGGTGCAGAGACTGGTCATCGATCTCTAGGGGCAATCAAGGTAATTCGTCTCCCTTGTCCCTGATAGGCTCGGTGCAAAACCCATCTTCTAAAGGACAGCTGGCCTCTTCTAGGCCAGAGATCGTTCAGCTTTGACCCCTTTGTAATCATGGCAGGAGTCCAGGGTCCACACCAGCCACCCTATTTCAACCCCTACAGACCCTTCCCCTTCACATTGTGAGGCTTGACATGTCCCTGTGAAGAGTTGCAGGCGTGGAACACTTTGGGAAAAATCTCTATTCAGGCTTTCACTGGAAAACCCCAGACTGAGGGAACAAAGGCGATCCATCCTAAGCCTGGGTAGAGCTGAGCTGGACACTGGTGGATCGCAGAGCCTGAAGCGCCAGGAGAAACCTGCTGGTTACTTCCTTTTATTTTCTGTCTTTGTAAGTGTCAGTCTAGAACCCCACACAGGATCTTCTCCATCATAGGAAAGTGCTCTGAGGAAACTGACTTGCTATCTATTTTATCTCTGAGAAACTTCTTTGAGTAGCTGCCAGTAACATTTAGGGCTCTTTTGTTAAAAACAAACAAACAAACAAACAAAACAAAACAGAAAAACCATTCATGGCCAGGCACGGTGGCTCACACCTGTGATCCCAGCACTTTGGGAGGCACAGGCGGGGGGATCACGAGGTCAGGGGTTCGAGACCAGCGTGACCAACATGGTGAAACCCTGTCTCTACTAAAAATACAAAAATTAGCTGGGCGTGGTGGCGAATGCCTGTAATCCCAGCTATTCAGGAGGGTGAGGCAGGAGAATCGTTTGAACCCTGAAGGCAGAGGTTGCAGTGAGCCGAGATCTCACCACTGCACCCTAGCCTGGGCGACAGAGAGACTCTGTCTCAAAAAACAAAACAAAACGTTCATAAAAGTCACTTACTTGTATTCGTTCGGACGTCTCTGTGGTTTCTATCAGTTCCTGTACAGGAATGTATTGTTATGTACAAGAAGAATATGTTAGTGTCTCCCTAATTTTTCACTTGCAGTTTTCTGTTTACAACTTCCCTCCCCACCTTATTGTCCTAACCCTTCTGATAAGCTCCTTCATGTGTAACTACTAGGCTGTGATGTTTTACAGTAGAGTCAGGCAGTGCTGTTGCTCTCCTGGGTGGAAGGGGCTGTTTGGAATGGGATTGAGAGAAAGCTGGCAGTGCAGGGGACGCAACGCTAGAAATGTGAAACCAGGGCCCTGTCGCCGACCCTTTTAGAGAAATGTTTACTGTCTGGATGCCCCCAGCCGCCTTGCCTGAGCACCGTCACGCTTCCTGGCCTTTGATATGAAGATATCCTAATGCTCTGCCTATGATTAAGCAGATGCTTAGTAAGGAAAGAAAACACTGGTCTGGAAATAATTTCTCAAGCGCCGTGACTGCCTTATTGCACAAACATCGCCTCTTCGATGTTTCTCACAAGCCAGAGAGGAAGTGGCATCCATCGTGGCATGAATAGGAATGTGTGTTTGGAGCCGCGGGGCGGGGCTGGGAGGGGAGGGGACACTACCCAGCCAAACGAGGAGACGGTGGGGCTAGGAAAACCTCCAAGGGGAGCCTGCGGCGCGGTCCTTTCCTGTGTCCCCTTCGCTGCGGGTCCTGCCCAGGGCTGCGCCAGGTGGAGGTCCCGAGAGGCGGCGCGTTTCCTACGCTCCGGGACTGCGGGAGAAGCGCGAGTTCCTGTCTCTGAGACTAGAGGCCACGGACACCCGCGCAGGAGCACCTCCTGGCACCCCGCCCCACGCCCGTCCCTCCAGAGTCTACACACCGGCGACCGCCAGTGTCTAGGCGCACACATTTTCCGCCCTGCGGGGACTCCCACGTCCCGGGCCCTCTCTGCCGCAGGCGCCAGATCCCGCCTCCGGTAGCTGGACTGAGAGGGTCCTCGGCGGCGTCTTTAAGGCTGCGGTCCCCGCCCCGCCGTCCTCCCCGCCCTCCTTCCTCCCGCCGCGGCTCCTCCCGCCTTCCCAGAGCAGCCGGGCGGCTGGGCGCGCGCTGCGCGGAGCAGGTGCCGGGGAGCCCTTCGCATGCGGTTGCCGGGCCGGAGGTGGTAGCGGCGCCGGGCGCGCTCCGCCCGCCCCTCCTCCGGGCCGCACTCGGGCTTGGGCGTGCGGAGACATGTCGGTGGCTACGGGCAGCAGCGAGGCGGCCGGAGGGACCGGCGGCGGCGGCGCGCGGGTTTTCTTCCAAAGCCCCCGGGGTGGCGCGGGTGGCAGCCCCAGCTCCAGCAGCGGCTCGGGCTCCTCCCGGGAGGACTCGGCGCCCGTGGCCACGGCGGCCGCCGCAGGGCAGGTTCAGCAGCAACAGCCGCGGCGACACCAGCAGGGAAAAGTGACAGTGAAATACGATCGTAAGGAGCTTCGGAAGCGGCTGGTGCTGGAGGAGTGGATCGTGGAGCAGCTGGGTCAGCTTTACGGCTGCGAGGTACCTGGGCGCGGGGCTGGGAGGGTCGGGGACCTCTCTAGCTCCTCTGTGCCCGCGCAGGAATTCTCCAGGGCTCCAGCTCTGGGGCGCGCACGTCCCTGACTCCCGGGACCAAGTGCCAGGAGCGAGGCGCGGCGCCTTCTCTCCCCCGCGGTGCCCTCTGGCGTCGGGCTCAGCGGTTGGGACGCCCCTGTCTGGGTTCGGTTGCCGGTGCCTGGGCCCCCTTGGTGGCCGTGGGGAGGGCTGGGTCCTGTGGAGCACAGTGCTTTTCTCCCAGCTCCGGGTGCCTCTGGGCTCCAGCTGCAGCTGCGCAAAGCGGGGCTCGGAAGGGCTCACTCCAGCTGCGCCTTAGCAGCCGTTGGGGAAACAGCAGCCAAAGAGAGCAGCGCTCACTGCTGGGATCCGGGCAGCCCTGATTTTTGTGGAGAACGAGCAGGGAAGGAAGGAAGCTGTCTCGTGGAAAGGAGAGGTTCTGGGGGATCTCAGAGGCCCCCTTGGTTCCCGAAATTCCCTGTGAAAATCCTGAGATGGAACGCTTTCCCCTTTCTAGCCAGCCCCGACGGTGTCTCCATAATTCGTTCCTGCATTATCAGAGCTGCACTCGTTGTGCTTTATTGAAGCCGTAGTTTTTCCTCTCTAAGCTCAGTTACTCCAACTGATGGGCGCAGAACGAGCATCTGGGGCAACCTCGACGGGTGCCTCCGTGGAAGGGCGGGAGCCCTGCGGGGGGCCTGCGGGATCCCGGGATCTGCCAGCTTCAGGCTCCCAGCTCCCCTCTCCTGCACGACATCGTGACTTCCCACAGTCCAGGGACTAAGGTCATACACAAGTCTCAGGGACGTGTATATGTTTGATGTAGGGATAAATATGTAGAATAAACTGAAGCAAAACGACTGAAGCCAAAATGATCTCGCACGAGCATCTTGAATAACAGTAATTAATTCTAAATGAAGTGTCCTCCTCTTAAGGGAGTGGAGTTTGGAAAGGGTGGAAGCATGAAGGGGTTAATAATTAAGGCTGTGGCTTCTAATCTAAAGCTAGGTTTGTGTTCATTCAACTGTTGTGCTCTTCAACAAAGATGACAACCAGATGAACTCATAGGCTTTACCACTAATGTTGGGTATTCTGTATTTGACACATTTCATGGCCTGTTGTGAAGACACATGTTCTTAAACACCCTCATTGCACAAGGAAACAGCATACTCATTACTACCAATGAATGATTATAATATAATGAAGCTCGACTGTATGACTAATGGGGTTGTAAAAATGTGTTGTTTCTCCAGCCCAGCTCTTACAAAAAGCCAATTTAATTGCATAAATAAAAACTGGTAAACATAAGAAGTGCTCATGAGATTTTTATAGGAAGTTGGCAAAACTCGGTAAAGAAACAACATTATTTGATGTAGATGGGATTATTGTTGGATGAATGGATGTGCTCAGTCCTGCCTCTGTAGAATCCAGTTAATTTTCATTTATTTCATACTTTTTTTTTCTCCATTTGGAGAAGATTTGAGTTAATAGAAAAAGTATTGTTGAAATTAACAATGTTCCAGCATGGCTCTTTTCGTGGGAGACTAATTAGACATAGATTGGGAAACTAGAAAGAGCTCTTCCCCCTGAGTAGACTGATAAACAATATATTTTTAAAAATTCTTCAGAGTAATTAGAAAAAATGGAGGTTTGATTGTTTGCTGTGTGGAACATGTAGGTTAGGTATATATTTTAAAGGGTAAACATGAGCTTGAATCTTTTCCTTGTATTGTACTTTTCTTCTTGGGTTTTAAATCTTCAATCCGTAGCAAACAGCTAGACATTTGAAAGGGAGATTTTTGTGGTGAAATAATACAAGATGCTATATGCTGCCTGCATGTCGTTAATATGTGGCAAGTATTTCTCTTCAAGTTGTTTGTTCAGTCATTGTTGGCTGAAGGAGTATAAATCATTAGGAGGTTGTTGGCAATTTGTAATCACTGTGCTGGTGGTGCACCTTCATTTAATAATAAAGAAACATGGGCAAATAGGTAGCCAAATAAAGGCTTGTGTCTTTGCATCTATTTCTCTGCTGATAGGGCTCTATTTTTAGCATTGGGTTCTCTTGTTGAGTATCCTTTCTTTGTTGATAGCTTCAAGTATTTCAGCCTCTGGTTTGTGAATCAAGAAGGACATACCCTGGCTTGTAGCTCCGAACCTCATGCATATGAAGATTAGGAAATGTCCTTTTTACACTTAAAAGTGGTAATTCTTTCAAATGTTCAGCCCATGAAAGTGACACAGCCAATTTCCCAGGCTTCAAACTTCAAACCTGCCAAAGGCTTGAGTTACCTGCTGAGTTGGGGTAGAATATGAACACATCTTTAATTTCAGAAGAACTTGATCCAGGCAGGTCAGCAGTCAGATGACCTGACCTTTTCAGAATAGAAAATAATCTTTTGGAGAAGCATAAAGCAATGTATTTAAAAGGAAAGAGGAAGAGGAAAGAAGAAATACACAGAACCACTTTCTGTCTGTGGTTTTTTTTCTGGAAGTATGCAGTGACTAATCAGTTTTGTATGAGAATAATGTCATAGGGGAATTTATTACCTGCCTACTAGGTGACTAGGTGCTCTTCTAGGTACTTTGGGCTAATTCATTTAGTCTTCACAACAACACTATAAAGAAGATGTTCTTTTTATGCTTGTTTAAATGTAAATAAAGAAATGAAGACTCAGGGAGGATTAAAAGGCTTCTTCAAGCTCATGTAGCTGGTGGGTGGGTTTGGGTTGGGGATGAACCCAGTCTGGAATCTGAGTCCACCATATAACCGTATAACCAGGCCTGTCTGTACCGTGCAAGAGAACAAATGAAGATCTACAGGGCATCTGTCTAAATGCTTACAACTTATGAGTCAAACTAACAACATTTGTATAAAATTTCTTCTATCCACTGATCTTGACAGCTACATCTTCATAATGACCTGGAAGGCTAAGTTTGCATTTTGAATTCAAAATGTAACTTCCCAGAGTCATGAGCTGAAATGCAGTTGGGAGACTCTGCCCTGGCCCAGGTTTCTTTCCTTTTGCTTCCCATCCTTGGTACAGTCCCACCTGGTGAAGGACACTGTGTCCACCTGCACGCCCAGTCTTGGTATGCACCTGCCACTCCTTGACCATGATGCCTCTGCACACACCAGTGGTGATGTCCCCCTTGGGCAGGACAGATATGGGAGGAGCTTGTTCATGCCCCAGAAGCTACTTGGGATTTGAGAAGGGAATTCTGGGGACCTGGATCACAGACTAAAACCAGGTGGAAGGACACTGGTTCTGGATAGATGGCTCCACTTTGTCATAGGAAGTCTTCAGGAAGACAGGTTATGGCAGGAGCGTGCCCCCTCTTACCTAGCCTAAGGGCAACATTATAAAATATCGTGCCAAACAGCCTTTTAAATACATAGATAAGTGCTTTTATTGGATTCCAAAATGATTTGTTATGTGCTTACAGTTCTTTTCCATCTCATCTTCTCATGGGAAGGCTTATACAGGTAAATTTTCAGCTAGGAATTTGATTATAACGTAACTGTTAGACTAAATCTACATCTGTATCCACATTTAAGGATTTCTGTTTAAAGACTTTTTTTATGTCTTCCAAACCCTGGTGGTTTTTTTTGTTTGTTTGTTTTTGTTTTTTTGAGGTGAAGTCTCTCTCCGTCACCCAGGCTGGAGTGCAGTGGCCGATCTCAGCTCACTGCAACCTCCACCTCCCGGGTTCAAGCAATTCTCCTGCCTCTGCCTCCCAAGTAGCTGGGACTACAGGCACGTGCCACTATGCCTGGCTAATTTTTGTATTTTTGGTAGAGACAGGGTTTCACTGTGTTGGCCAGGCTGATCTTGAACTCCTGATCTCATGATCTGAATGCCTCGGCCTCCCAAAGTGCTGGGATTACAGGCATGAGCCACTGCGCCTGGCCAACCCTGGTGGTTTTTAAGAGCATTTGAAATCTGGCATAATATCTACTTTAACAAGTACTGCAAGATGACTTACTGGATAAGTCATGAATATTTCCAAGTTTGCCCAGCATCAAGATAACATCTGTACTTCCAGTTTTGCAATTCAATTTGCTTTGGAAATAAAAACATGTTCCTGAGCTCTGATGATTGCAATGCCCGTAGCATCCTAGCCATAAACAAGCTTGTGTGCCTCGGGTACTTGCTGTGTTGTTCTGTCAACTTAGTAGGTCTTTCCCTTTGCTTCCAATGTCTGCTTTTTATAAAATGGTTCCTGACTTACTACACCTTTCAGTCTTCCCTAACTCCCCGTTACCCCCATTTTATAAAAACTGTCTTCTGAGAGATGTTGGTGGTGACACAGAAATAAATATCCTGTTGATTGCTGCCTGATACATCTGGATATATAGATTGCTGCCTGACACATGGATACATAGAAACAGAGAGTCATAGGGCACCACTTAATCTTACTATGTATGCTAAGGAAAAATATTATAAAAGTAATCTGAAATACAATGTCATTAATGTTTAAATACAGTGTTTTATTCCTCACTTTCTGAAAAATGATGATTTTGTTTTTCTTTGTTTTGAGACAGAGTCTTGCTCTGTCGCCCAGGCTGGAGTGCAGTGGCGCGATCTCGGCTCACTGCAAGCTCCGCCTCCCGGGTTCACGCCATTCTCCTGCCTCAGCCTCCTGAGTAGCTGGGACTACAGGCGCCCACCACCATGTCTGGCTAATTTTTTGTATTTTTAGTAGAGGTGGGGTTTCACCGTGTTAGCCAGGATGGTCTCGATCTCCTGACCTCATGATCTGCCCGTCTCGGCCTCCCAAAGTGCTGGAATTACAGGCGTGAGAAACCGCGCCTGACGATGATTTTATTTTTCTAAATTTATTTCATAATGCATTTATGGGTTGTGACCTGCAGTTTTAAAAATACTGCTTCTGAAAGGGATAAGCCTAAATGTGTGTAATAGAGTTAGCAGGCACTGGCTGAGTACTTAGCATGTACTAGGCAAGGGTCGTGTAATCCTGGCAACAACCTCTGAGACCCCCATTTTGTGGAGGTGGAATCTGAGACATAGAGAAGTTAAGAAGTTGCCCCAGGACTCTCAGCTGGGATGTGACAGAGCAAGGCTATGGCCAGGGAGTCAGGAGCACCTTAACGAATGCCCTGTCCTGCCTCCTGAAACAGGACAGAGCCTGGCACCTATGTGAACCCCATGGTTTGCCTGTTCCAGATGCTGTTGTCGTACCTTGTAAATGTGTGTGCATGTGGGGGACACACTGTCAGCAGGTTAGTTCTTGTACCTGGATGAGTTCTCTCCTTTTACGTGCAGGTCCTGGATTTCCATAGACTTTCTAGGTACGGTATCGCATTAGCCGGCTTTGCTACTTTCTTAGTGCCCAAGCTGGAAGGTAGAAGCTGCTGCTTAGAACTCGTCTTGTGGATTGTTTGGTAAATCCCCATTTGTTCAGGTATTTGAGGACAGACTTTTAAACAACAACAAAACCCAAAAAACTCCATAAACTCAACCTGTAAACTACTAAGGAGTAAATTACACATGCAAAAAGTCAGTAGATAAAGCCAGGCATGGTGACTCACGCCTGTAATCTCAGCACTGATGGATTGCTTGAGGCCGGGAGTTGGAGACCAGCCTGAGGAACATGATGAAGATCCATCTCTACAAAAAATACAAAAATTAGCCAAAGATGGTGGCATGCGCCTGAGCCCGGGGAGGTCGAGGCTGCAGTGTGCCAAGATCACACCACTGTACTCCAGCCTGGGAAACAGCCTGCCTCAAAAAAAAAGAAAAAAAAAGTCAGTAGATACAAGAATTCTAAATTGCCAAAGGAAGAAAAGAAAACTGCTTAACACATTCCTTTTGGAACAGTGGTTAGGGAAATGTGGGGTGGAAGCAGTGGTTACAATGTGTGCTTTGAAGTGAGATGAACCTAAATTCACACGTGACCCTGTCATTCAGTGGGTGTATGTGATTAGGCACTTTCCTTCACCCCCCTGAGCCTCACTGTCTCCATATATATATATATATGTTTGTGTGTGTGTGTGTGTGTGTGTGTGTGTGTGTGTGTGTGTATATATATATATATATATATATATATATATATAGAAAGAGAGAGAGAGAGAGAGAGAGAGAGCGCGAGCCCAGGCTAGAGTGCAGTGGGGCTATCATGGCTCATTGCATCCTCGACCTCCCAGGCACAAGTGATCCTCCCACCTCTTTTTTTTTTTTATTTTTTGTAGAGACAAGGTCTCACTATGTTGCCTAGGCTGGTCTCGAACTCCTGGGCTTAAGTGATCCATCAGCCTCAGCCTTCTAAAGTGTTGGGATTAGAGGTGTGAGCCACCGCGCCCGGCCACTTTCTCTGTATGTTGAAGGAAATCATCCTGGTGCCTTTGCAGGGCTGTCAGGAGGACTGACTGGTGAGACACCAAGCATAGTACTTAGGACATAGCACATCAGTGTTATTGGAGCCACAAGCTGCCACTAACTGTTGGTTATTCTCTGTGACGTGGAGAGAAAGGAAAGGGGGGAAGGAAAACAAGGTATTCACATCTATTTAGTGCAATAATTTGGAGAAGAGTATATGGCTACTTTAGGGTCAGGGGTGTTGGTGTGTGTTTGAACTTGAACATGGGCAAATATTCTCTAAACTATTCCTCCTGTTTCTAGAGCGTTCCTCATTCTCTGTGTTTCAGTGGATTTTTACCTATGTGTGGGGAAGTTAGACTGTAACAACCTGAAGGCAAGGAACTGTCTCAATTTTCATCATTTAAAAGTTCGTAGCAGGACACAGTTCTTCAACCCTTAAGCATTTGCTTGAATGAATGTAAAAGGATAAATGCTCAGCAAATGTTTAAAAGTCACTGATGTTTTTGTATCTGAATTAGTTGGTGGTATTCCTTTATCATAGACATGGCTAGGGAAAAAGTCAATCTGTGTTTTTGTTACTATAGTCATATCACATTCTTGCATCCTTACAGCTTTATGTCAGTGTGTTGGAAAATACACCTTTCTTCATTGACTTACTTGCTCCAAACGGAACTGGAAGGTGGTAGTGGTAGCCAATTGACTTTGAAGTTTAGGTTGAGAAAATTCTTTTGCAAATGTGGTCTTCCCTGAGTCCTGTCCACTGTCTTTTCCTTTGCTCCTAACGTGCCCCTGCCACACTAGTTCTGCCTGTTGTTCTCATCTCTGTGGGTACATGTGTGCTTTTGCTGTCTTCTGTTTGTCCTTTTCCTCCCAGCCTAAAACAACCTGGCAGCCCCTGGCCTCCCTCACCTAGCCCACAGCTCTCTGCCAAGAAGTCTCTTTCTAGATGGAGGGAAGAATCAAATCTGAATTTTGTTTTCCATGTGGCATGTGCTTTGGCCACATGGTTTAGTTTGTAGTGCACGCTCTTGCTCTTGTTTCCTGCACTGGGCTAGTTCAAGACTTCACCTGCCTTTCCAAGGCACCTCCCAGTCTCCTCCTGTGCAAGCTAGACCAGCCACCCTCCAGGCACTTCATTCATGACACTCCTTTTTTGGCGGAGTTTTCAACCTCTCTGGCCCATTCATTTCAGCATATACACAAGTTGAAGTCTTTCTCTTCTGTTTAAACCACCACCATCCCCCACTACCACACAAATAGCTTCCCCTCCTCCGCCCTGTATTCCCCCACCGCACGTGCCACCCTGTCTTTCTCCTTCCCTTACTATTTTCCTGGAAGATCTTTCTCCCCCTAGGACACACTCCTCCTTTATCCACCACAAACTGATGTCAGCTCCAACTGGCTTCCCTGAGGACCTTCTTGTTTCTCAATCCCATGGCCATGTTTGCACCTTTCTTTGACTCGACCTCAGCAGCCTTAGGCACTCCTCACCCTCTCCTTTTGTAACCCTGTCCCCTGGCCCTGTGGGCCATCCGGTCTCCTGGTCTACTCCTTGTGTTCTCTCTGCCCTTCCTGTCCTCCTTTCTGGGTTTTTCCTCTCTTGCCTGCTCTTCAATGATGACATTTCTCTGTCTTTGGGCCCTGGCTCTCTTTTCTGTTTTTTTTTTTTTTTTTTTTTTTTTTTTTTTTTTTTTTCCTTCACTCCTGCGTGCTCTTTCTGGATGACAGGACCCTTCCTGTGGTTTTAGTTGTTGTCCATATGCAGACAACGTGTAACTCCGTATTTTTAGCCCTGATCTGTTTTCTGTGTGCCAGATGTATTCAGACAACTTTGAAATGGACAGTGCCACATAGTACTCCAGAAAAACCTCATATTCAACTGGTCTGAAAATGAGTTTCTCATCTTCCTTAGCAAACCTACTCTCTTCCTCACTTCCGTCAGTGGGCAGCAAGTGCTGCTGTCCACAATTGTTCCAGCCCAAGATTACGTGGCATGCTTATCTCTTGCCTCCTCCTTGCTGTCACACCCAGGAGTCACAAAGTCTTGTTGATGTTCCCACAGCTCTGAAATCTGAGTCTCCACTGGTCCCTGCTGCTGCCTTAATCCAGCTCCTTGTAACTTCTCACCTGTGTAATAGCAATGGTCACTGTAGCCCAGTTTCTTTCAAATTACGGCAACTACTCCTGCTACCGCACCCTCCACCACTGCTGCTATTGTTTCATCCTACCTCATACCATCAATCCTCCTAACAACTTTATGAAGGAGATGGTATTATCTTCATTTCTTCATTTTTTGGAGGAAGCAGCTGAGATCCGAGTTGTCGCTTGTCCTTGTCCAAGGTCACACTGATTCCAAAGTCACTTAGCTATGATGTTCCCATTGCTCCTGATAGCTGCATTGAAGAAGTGCTGATTGCAAACCTCGTCCTTCATGGGTGCTAATTTAATCCTCGCTGTAACTCTGCAAGGTAGGTGAAGAAACTGAAGTACAGAGAGCTTGAGCTGCAGCTCCCCGTCAGAGGCCACATGGCTGGCAGGTGGCAGGGTCTCTGGTTCCTGGGTTGGGGCTCCCACTCTGTCCCTGCTCCAGCTCCCCATGGTCCTTCAGAGCCACCTCCATGTGCTGTAGCTGGTGTGTTTTCTAAAATCCAGGTGGGATCTTATTCCCCACAGCCTTCAGGATAAAGCAGGAGCCCTTTAGCACGTGACCAGGGCTAAGGGGTTTCCCTGCCCCAGTCTCTGGATTTGTCTCTGGCCACCCCTGGCCCTGCTGCTTCAGCTATCAGCTGAGTCCCTAAGGCAACTCAGCAGGAACCCCTCTGCCAGAATCACCTCCACTCACTCCCCTGCCCCCAATCCCTAGCTGTCTAGCTTGCACCTGTTCTTCAGCCTGGCACTTGGCAGTACCTTCCCAGGAGCTTCTCTGATCCATCTCCTGCTGTCAGGCTGGCTCTGGGGCCTTTCCAGGGCCCCTCTTTCTGTAATCCTGTCTCCTACCCTCACTGCAGCCTCCTGCAGGCAGAATCTTGTACCTTTGCAGCCCTGGTGATTCTCATACACCTGGCTGCACTTGGGTGTCCCTGCTATGGACTGAATGTTTGTGTCCCCCCAGATTCATAGGTTGAAACCCTAGTCCCCAGAGTGATGGTATTTGGAGGGAGGACTTTGGGGAGGTCATTGGCGTTAGGTGAGGTCATGAGGGTGGAGGTCCTGTAATGTGATTAATGCCCTTGAAAGGGGAGGAAGGGACCAGAGTTCGCTTTCACTGCCATGCAAGGGCGCAGCATGAAAGCACAGCAAGAAGATGGAAGACGGCCACCTGTAGACCAGGAGGAGGATGCTGGCACCCTGATCTCAGACCTCCAGCCTCTAGAACTGTGAGACAGAAATGCTTGTTGTTTGAGCCACTCAGTCTGTGCTATTTATTTGACTATCAGTGAGTGACAGTGGCTGCAGCTTCTGGTTTCGTGATGTGCATTTCAGAAATGTGTTCCCAAAATTAAACACATGAATATAATTTGGCTCTGCCTGTATTGAAAACCTGCTCTTTCACTGTCAACTTGAAGTTATGGTTCTTTTTCCTGGTTATAAATTATAACTACGGAGTCCTTTGAACATCTGAACTAAAAGGAAGTTGTGGCATAAGGCACAGATGTGTGGGGTAATGAAAGTCTTCAAAGAAAGGGATCACGAGTTACTGCCATTCTCTGTAATTTTAAGTCTTCAGCATGTCCAAGAATTTTGTTTGCACAGGAATTGCTTATTTCTATGCGAGTAGAAATGCTTGTGCAAGGAAGTAGCAAGTGCTTTTCCATCTGTGGATAATACTCGGAGCAACAGGCTCATACAAGTCTTCATAGAACAAGAATGAAAGCCTGGATTCCTGCCTCTGCTTAAAAGCTAGGGCCAATACATTCTCACCAGGTTTTTCTTAGTCAGCACTGGCATTTTGGAAATCTGTTCCACTGAGTAAAAGCTTAGAAAAAAGAGAAGACCAGAGTGTAGGTGGGTCTCTAAATAATCACTTTATGGTTGAGGAATAAAGTGATTAAGAAACAGCTTCTTCATTTTGAAAGAATCCATGGGGAAAACTGTGGAAGGAGCTGTGGAGGGCTGGACTATTCATTCACTCACTCATTCATTCACTTGTTCAACAGATAACATAGAGAAGGAAAGGGGTTATAAGAAGCTTCACCCCTTTTAAACTGTGTAAGGGAAAAGGTAGAAAAAGTCAAAGAATCCTTCCCATTATGGCAGAAGAATGGAGGAGACTATAGGATTGAAAGCTCTCTGGGGCAAGGACTCTGTCCTGTTCACAGCTGTGTTAATGTATTCAATACAGTTATTTAGTACATAGTGACTGCACATGTCTTTACTCAAAGTCTGTGTTTAGGAAAGGATATGATAAATTCACTGACATTATAATGCAAATGACTAAAAACAATTTAGTTATCTTTCATTTTAATAGGAAGTCAGATCTTAAGTAAGAGAAAGTAATCTCTTAAGAGCTGGGCTTCAGGAATGAATAAGCCAGGGCAGGATGTATGCTTTGTGGCTGTGAGAACCTTGCTGGCAACTATGAGATTAATTCCGGTCAGCCGTTCCCAGTGTGAGGTAGTGGGAATGGCCCTTGCCTGTGAGTTCCATCTTAGTCGGGCCACTGCTGACCAGCTAGATGAGCTTGGCAAGTCACAGAGTTTGTTTTCAGGTTTTCTTTCTTCATCTGAAAAAAATGAGGGAGGTCTGGGGCTTTCCAGCTCCAACCTTTAGATGTTCTATGCTAAAGCCAGGGCTGCACTGGCAAAAGTGAGATGTATCAAAGAAAGAGTGATATTAAAAGCAGGAGAAATAGAAGTGTCTTCCCCTTCAAGGCAAACCTGAGACAAGGATTAGACTAGTTCACCAAAGGGCCATCAAATTTGCAGAGCTAATTTCCTGTAGCTGAAGTGGGAGCATATCCATCCTGCACTGGCATGATGTCTTGTGTGAGTGGCTTGGATAGGGACTAGAATGTAAGGATTAGTTTAAGAACTTTTTAAAAAAATCATCTTTTCCTCTTCTGAAACCTCTCCTTAACTACTGGCTTTCAAGTTAAGTTTGGAATCTGACAGCACAGACACTTACAGCCACCATAGCTGCTTTTTCTTTGCATTTAATTGGGTTAACCTTTAAGAACTGGCATGTTTGACTTAAGATTTTAGGCATATAACCTATAATATTGACTTTGGGGGGTGCTTTTCTGTTCTTATTGTTTGTCCTTTATCTTGTCACCTCCTAATTAACTAATGGTGGTATTTATTTTAACTTGAGAGAGGTTCATTTTGAGATATGAAATGAGCATCCGAGAGGGAAAATCACAGCAGCTTTCAGGAGTAAAATTGAATGAGGTGAAATGTACAAATTAGCCTGAATAAGAGCATGACTAAATCCACACTGAGCAAATTACTTTCTACTGGGGAGTTTATTCCTGGAGTGTCACTTTATAGTTAGTTTTAGGACTAATAAGAGGGGATAACAAGAAAAACTTAAGATTTTTTATGGACAGTTCTAGCAGGAAGTGAAAAGCAAAACTTATTCTTTGTAATATTTATTTGGTATAATGATAGAATCATAAAGCACCATTGGATAATCCCATTTGAGCCACATAAATACTCTGTGATATAAGTAGTTACTCCATTTTAAAATGAGAAAATGGGGAGGCTCCAAGAGTCTTTGTAACATGCCCAAGTTTAAACTGCCTTGCTGTTTAAAAGGCTTGCTTCCTGGAAACTGTGAACATCAGTTGCACCATTTCCCCCAGATACCTTCCATGTATTCTAGCATGTTTGGCCAATAGATTGAGCAAATCTTTTTTGTTTGATTTACTTGGTACATTTTCAAATATGCTTCATCTTAGTTGAACAATTTACAGGATTCTGTTATTTCCTAAGTGAACCATTTACAGGAGTCAGCCATTTCTTAAGAAAAATGCAAATCCTGGCTGGGCGCGGTAGCTCACGCCTGTAATTCCAGCACATTACAGGGAGGCTGAGGCGGTTGGATCACTTGAGGTCAGGAGTTTGAGATCAGCCTGACCAACATGATAAAACCCTGTCTCTAATGAAAATACAAAAATTCGCTAGGTGTGATGGTGGGCGCCTGTAATCCCAGCTACTCGGGAGGCTGAGGCAAGAGAATCGCTTGAACCTGGGAGGCAGAGGGTGTAGTGAGCTGAGATTGCACCATTTCACTCCAGCCTAGGCGACAGAGTGAGACTGTGTCTCAAAAAAAAAAAAAAAAAAAAGAAAAGAAAATTCAAATCCATTATCTCTGAAGTAGACACCCCAGTGAGTGAGCTACTTCTTTCTTTCTTTGCCAGGTTTGCATGGGCAGTTGGTCATGGAATCCTTGAGCTCTTGGGCTATCTATTGGCTTCATGCTTAATCCCTTTTGAGGTTAAAAGTTAGAAACTCTCGGGGCCGGGCGCGGTGGCTCAAGCCTGTAATCCCAGCACTTTGGGAGGCCGAGACGGGCGGATCACGAGGTCAGGAGATCGAGACCATCCTGGCTAACACGGTGAAACCCCGTCTCTACTAAAAAATACAAAAAACTAGCCGGGCGAGGTGGCGGGCGCCTGTAGTCCCAGCTACCCGGGAGGCTGAGGCAGGAGAATGGCATGAACCCGGGAGGCGGAGCTTGCAGTGAGCTGAGATCCGGCCACTGCACTCCACCCCGGGCGACAGAGTGAGACTCAAAAAAAAAAAAAGTTAGAAACTCTCTTTAAATAAGCCAAGGGATACGAGTATATATTTTATCTTACATATTTGAAGGCAGCAGATATTATCACTGACATGGTAGAAGTAAAGTAATGCTTTTTCTAAGTACAATGTAAAAAACTATTAATAACTTGGTTTGCTTATGCTAAATGATGTTTTTGCTGAAGTCCTTAGCTGCTGCCGCCAATCATCTGTTAGTATTTTTCTCTTATATTTATATGTCAACAGTGCAATTGGCAAAGCCATTTCATTAATTTCTGCTAATATTAATGGAATTAAATCTGTTTCAAGCCAGGTAGGTGAGGTGTTGAGTTTTCAGATTGACAGAGGTGGCTTTTCTGTTTGGTTCTTATGAGCTAATACTCTACATAACAATTCAAATTAGTCAACTGGTTTTTCTCATGTTTGTGTTGGATTGTGGCCGCTCTCTGACATGTCAAAAGAAAATGAGTCATTGATTTGGTGCCAAAACATGATTATGCTTGCTATAATGAAATCACCCTAGAAATATTAAAACTAAGAAAACAGCACGTACTCTCTCTGTTAGACAAGTGCCTTTTGTTATGTTACGATTTCCATTTCTTCATCAAAAGGAAAACATTTTCATAGGATATCTTTTATATCCTATGGTTCAGCATTTACTAATCTTACACCAGAAGCAGTTTACATGGAGAGATGTTTAGATAATGAAAACTTGTCTGTATTGTGGAAAGGTTGCCACCTAAATTAGCCAGAGACTCCAAAGCATTTAGCTGCCAGTCATGCCTTAAACCTTGGGAACATCCCATGTTAGACTTAGATTAAGAACCCTTTTGGGGGTTCAAAGAGGTGATGGGCTGTATTCAATGGTGAATGATCCCAAGGTTGAGTTAACTCATCACTCTGAAGAACAAAATGAGGAATTAGTTTACTTAGTTAATTACTGACACCTTACTAGAAACTCTGAAGGAGGGCAAAGAATGAGATACAGATAATGTATAAAATATTTAGTAAAATGAAATTCTCATGTCAGCTGTTACAACCACAACTCCAAGGATGTGAGAGAGTGTGGTCTACACAGGAGGGGTGGAGTGGGCGTGGACCTCAGCCTTCTGCTCCAGGAGTCCATGTTTGTGAATGTCTTCCTACCTCTAGCGCCACTTTACAAAATCAAAAGAAACAGAAAAGCTCATAAGTATGGCTTCTTACTAGTGATGGGAAACAGTTTGTCTCATTGTTTCATTTCGGAGATACCTACTGGTTACACACACAGGTTCTTTTCACATCCTTCATGCCCTGATTGAGAGGATGTCTTAGTCCATTTTGTGTTGCTGTCACAGAATACCTGAGACTGGGTGATTTATCAAGAAAGAGGCTTGTTTGGTTCATGATTCTGGAGGCTGTGGAGTCCCAGAAGCATGGCACTGCATGTGTTTGGCTTCTGGGCTTCTAGGGAGAGTCTCATGCCATGTCATAACATGATGGAAGGTCAAAGGGGAAGTGGATACAGGTGAAGGGTCAAAACAGACCCTGGCCTGGTGGGAACTAATCTGTCACCTCCAGAATGAATCCAGTCTCACAAGAGCAAGAACTCACTCACTGTAGTGAGAACTGTACCAAGACACCTAGGCCCAGAAGGTGGAGTCTCTGTGACCCAAGCTCTTCCCATTAAGTTCCACCTCTTAAAGTTTCCACCTGCCAACATTGCTGCACTGGGAATTAAGGTTCCAACGTGCCTTTTGATGGGGACATTCAAACCATAGCAGAGACATTGCCTTCTAGGATAGACCCTCCCATCTTCCTGGGGTAGGGGAGCTGGCTTGGTCTGTCTAGAAGGATGAGCAGGCTGCCCACTACCTACCTTTATTAAGAGTGATTGTCAGTCATCATCCTTGGCTAACTTTAATTTCCACTTTTAAATGATCTAATCCTTTCAGAGAAATTTTGAGGATTAATAATATGAAAAACTATCCCCCCAAAGCTCAGAATATTTATGAAGGTATTATTAGCAACATCTACTAGGCTTTTGCTATAACTGATTCTGCCTTGTTAATCTATGTATTCAAATTAAAGGTTGTTTTTTGACCCAATGGGGGGCAGAGGCTTATGAGTTTTTTTTTATTATGGAATATTGGTGGAGTTTCTACCTTGATTGCAAATTTGGTCACACACCAGGTTTTATGAATGTAAAATAATCTAATCAACACTCCAGAATGAAAACTCTTGTTGGATTGCTTCAAGAGAATTACCATTCTGCAGTAGGAGCTCTATCACATTTGAATTAAGTAATAATAGATAACATGTATTCTAGGTAAAACTCTTTTTTCATAGGATATCTTTTATATGTATCTAAAAAAGAGATTCGGATGATACATGGTAACTATTAGTAGTGCTTTTTAGTATAATTGTGGGTAATTTATTTTATCTGTTTTGTGCAATGTACATGTATTTGTCCTATAAGAGAATAGCTTCAAAGCTGTTTTTAAGAAGGGGCAGGCATGAGTATCCCACTGTTTTATTGTCATGGGTGAGAAAGGGGCACAAACCCTCTCCTGCCACAGGGCTTTACAATGTTTGGAATAGCTTGATTGGTGTTTTTTCCATCTTTTCTTTTTGAGGAAGATGGGTTTTAAATTTTTAAAAAATTATAAATAAGGAAGAAAAGCCAGTAAATTTGTTTATATTAGATTCTTTATATTTTCAGAGGAAGCAGCCTTCACACTTTGGATAGAACACATAACACTTTGGAAGACTCTTTTGGTGTCTTCATTTTTCAGGGGCAGGAAAGACAGTCTCTGAGGATGAGGATGGTACCACCACCCACAGGACGGAAGGAAAGTTAAAAGGAAGGTTGGATCACTCTTCGACTTCCTTCTGGAGCCCAGCCCCTTCTAACTGCTCAGGGGCTGACTTCTGTATCATCAGCTGTTCCTTTGTTTCAAGAGTATTCAAGAGTATTTATAGACTGTATATTGAAGATCTGTGCAGTTTATGATATGTAAATTATACCTCAGTAAACTATTAGAACACAAATACACACAAAAGCCTTTCTCTCTCTTCCTATCTTCAGCTACATTTGACAGAGATTGTCTATATTCTTTGATCGCATTTTATCAACTTCTGTGCCCTTCTTAGCCACTGCTGTGTGGCTTGTCCTTCTTTTCCACCCAGAAGGTTCATGACCTCCATGTTGCTAAATTCCAAGTGCCCATTCCAGTTTTTGTCTTGTGTGCTCTCAGCCCCCTCCCCTCCCCTCCCCTCCCCTCCCCTC
>NW_016808851.1:262159-323450 GCF_001698545.2 Rhinopithecus bieti
GCGGTGGCTCATGCCTGTAATCCCAGCACTTTGGGAGGCCAAAGGGGGCAGATGATCTGAGGTCAGGAGTTTGAGATCAGCCTGGCCAACACAGCGAAACCCCATCTCTACTAAAAATACAAAAATTAGCCAGGCGTGGTGGCATGCTCCTGTAATCCCAGCTACTCGGGAGGCTGAGAGAGGAGAATCGCTTGAACCCAGGAGGCAGAGGTTGCAGTGAGCTGAGATCATGCCATTGCACTCCAGCCTGGGTGACAGAGCAAGACTGTGTCTCAAAAAAAAAAAAAAAAAAGGGCTGGGCACGGTGGCTCAAGCCTGTGATCCCAACACTTTGGGAGGCTGAGGCAGACAGATAACGAGGTCAGGAGGTCAAGACCATCCTGGCTAACGTGGTGAAACCCTGTCTCTACTAAAAATACAAAAAATAAGTCGGGCGTGGTGGTGGGTGCCTGTAGTCCCAGCTACTCAGGAGGCTGAGGCAGGTGAATGCTGTGAACCTGGGAGGCGGAGCTTACAGTGAGCAGAGATGGCGCCACTGCACTCCAGCCTGGGTGACAGGGTGAGACTCCGTCTCAAAAAAGAAGAAAAGTAACCAAGAAAACCAACATAAGGGATGCCAGGTGTACTTGTTGCTACTGAAATGTCATTGTTTCTAAGATCTCTCACGTGACAGCAAGAAAAGATATGTGTGTATTCTAATTTGTGTATATATATCTATAAATATTTCCATATGTAACCATCAGCATCTATATCAAGCTAAACATCAGCTCATTTGATGTCTTCGATTCTAATCCATTACCACATGGGTCGTGCTAGTCCCCTTTCTTTCCCTGTCTTTAAACTCCTACTGCAACAGAGACAAACGTGGTTCCCACCACCCGTAACCATCCCCTTAATTGTTCAGTTGTAGTGTACATGTACAGCAATATCAGAATTGTTAACTCAATCCCTATGGGAAACAACTTTATCAACTAGGAGATGGTGCTTACGTGCACTCCTTTTGCATTTGATTTTAACAGACTCTACTTATTTCTAGTTACTTCAGTTAGCACCCTTTTCTCCTATCCCCTTCAGTGAGGTTGTTGCATACATTTGTAATATAGATAGATTGTTTTGTCACATTCTGCATGCCATCCTGGGATTCCCCCAATCTCCTAAATGATTTTTTAAATTTGTGTACATTGTACATTAAGATTCATTCTTTGTGTAATCAGTCCTGTGGATTTTAACAAATGCATAGTGTCATGTATCCACCCTTACAGTATCATACAGAATAGTTGCACCTCCTAAAATATCTCCTGTGCTTCACCCATTTACCCCCCTCCTTTTCTTTTGTTTTCTTTTTTTTTTTTTTGAGATGGAGTCTTGCTTTGTCGCCCAGGCTGGAGTCCAGTGGTGTGATCTCAGCTCACTGCAACCTCTGCCTCCCAGGTTCAAGCGATTCTCCTGCCTCAGCCTCCCCAGTAGCTGGGACTAAAGGCATGCGCCACAATATCCAGCTAATTTTTGTATTTTTAGTAGAGACGGGATTTCGCCAGGTTGGCCAGGCTGGTCTCCAACTCCTGACCTCAGGTGATCTGCCCACCTGGGCCTCCCAAAGTGCTGGGATTACAGGCAAGAGCCACAGTGCCAGGCCAACCTCTGCCATTTCTTCCTGAACCACTGATCCCTTTCCTATTGCTATCGTTTTGCCTTTTCCAGTATGTCATATAATTGAAATTATACAGTATACAGCATTTTCAGACTAACTTCTTTCACTACACAGTATACATTTAAGATTCATCTGTGTGTTTTTTTTTGTTTTTTTTGTTTTTTTGTTTTTTTTTTTTTTTTTTTGTGGCTTGATAGCTCAATTCTTTTATGGCTGAATAAGATGCCATTGTATAAATGTACCACAGTTTATCCACTTGGCTCTTGAAGGACATCTTGGTTGCTTCAGTTTTTGATGATGACGAGTAAGCCTGGTATAAACATTTGTGGGTGGACTTTTGTTTGAATATATGTTAGAAATTAGTGAGGTCAAAATGCCACATGCACTTTTAGGTGCTAGGGACACAGGTGCTTGGATACAACAGCGAAAGAGTCCCTGTGCTCTTAAAAACAAACGCAAATGAGTAAATCTGAATGGCTTCAGCTCATGAGTAGTGCTAGGAAAAAAATAGCTAATAGGATAATGAGTGAGAGACTGTGGGCAGGTTAGTGGGGCCAGGAAGGGCTTCTTTGAGGAAGTTCATTGCATTTGTATCTGGGTCTACATGATGAGGGATGGCACCAGCGGTGTGTAAAGCCCTAGGGGGACATACTGGACTCAGTTAATGCAAACACTGTCTGGCAGGATGAATCTTGGCATGACCAAGGGACTAGGAACAGAAAGAACTGTGAGGTGAAGATGTGAATGAGAGTATTTTCTTAAAAACTTTTTATTGTAGGCCGGGTGCTATGGCTCATGCCTGTAATCCCAGCACTTTGGGAGGCCGAGGCAGGCGAATCACGAGGTCAGGAGATCGAGATCATCCTGGCTAACATGGTGAAACCCTGTCTCTACTAAAAGTACAAAAAACTAGCCAGGCCTCGTGGCTGGAGCCTGTAGTCCCAGCTACTTGGGAGGCTGAGACAGGAGAATGGCATGAACCCGGGAGGCGGAGCTTGCGGTGAGCAGAGATCGTGCCACTGCACTCCAGCCTGGGCGACAGAGTGAGACTCCGTCTCAAAACAAACAAACAAACAAACAAACAAACCCTTTTTATTGTTGTATAACATGCAAAATACACAAAACCCAAGTGCAAGTGCACAGTTGATGAATTTTATCAAATTGAAGCCACCCACCTTCCAGATCAGGAAATGGAATAGTGCCAGCACTGCAGGGGTCCCTCGTGTGTGCTCATCCCATTATTAGCCCCCTGCCCTCCCTCCAAGGTCATCTGATTAATTTTGCCTTCTTAAAAGCTTTTATGTCTGTTTTTGTTGTTGTCGTTCAACATTAGATGTGTGAGATACCCACATTGTTGCATGTCATTTGAGGTTTGATCATTTCAGTTGCCACATAGTACTCCATGTGTGAATACGCCACAGTTGTTTTTTTATTGATTCTACTTTTGATGGGCATTTGGAAGGCTTTCAGTTTTGAGCTATTCTGAATTGAGCTTCTTGAATATTATTGCATGTGTCTTTTGGTGAACCTATGTCTGCATTTCTGTTGGCTTATATACAGAGTTGCAAAATTGCTGGTTTATAGAGTATGTATATATTCAGCATTGCTAGGTACTCTCAGATGATTTCTTAAGTAACTACACCGATGTACATGTGAAAGTTCTGATTGTTTCCCATCCTCACCTACACTTGCTATCTTCTGACTTTTTCATTTAGCCGTCCATTATGTATATAGTGGTGTTGCATTATGGTTCAAATTTACATTTACCTGATGACTAGTCAAGTCCAGCCCCTTTTCATATGTTTACTGGCCTTTGGATATCCTCTTTGTGAAGTGCTTGTTCGATTCTTTTGCCCATTTCAAAGAGAAAAAACAACAACTTTGGGTTTCGGTTGTCTTTTATATATCCTGGACATTGATCTCTTACAGTCGAGATATGAGCCCTTTGTTGGAAATATGTGTTCCACTTTGTGAATTGCCTTTTTCACTCTCTGAATGGTGACTTTTGAGGCACAGAGGTTCTTAATCTAATATTTCCCAATTTGTCAGCTTTTTCCTTTATATTTGGTATATTTTCAACCTATTTAAGAAGCCCTTGTCTGCTACAAGGTCATGAAAATGTTTTTCTATGTTCCCTTTTTGATGCCTCATTATTTTACCTTTTATATATAGATCTGTAATCCATCTGAAATTCATTTTTATGTGTGGTATAATGTAGAGATTAAGATTCATGATCCTTTTGTAGTACATAAGCATGATGACTGGGTGTTCACACGCATGTGTGAGATGTACCAGCCTTGAACCTTGTTACGACATTGGCACATTACCCATCTGCCCTGAATTTGGAAAAAAAAATTCTTTTTTTTCCACTTGGACATCCAGTTGACCCAGTACCATTCATTTAAAGATCATCTTCTCTCACTGCACTGTAGTTACAAATCAGGGGATACTGTAGATTGAATGTTTATATCCCCCTAAAATTTATATGTTGGAATCCTAAGCCTTAATATTATAGTATTGGGAGAGGGGTCTTTCAGAGGTGATTATGTCCTGAGGGTGGAGCACTCATGAATGGGATTAGTGCCCTTATAAAAGACACAAGAGAGCTCTCTTTCTCTGCTCTGCATCATGGGAGAACACATTGAGAAGTTAGCCATCTGCAAACCAGGAAATTGGCTCTTACCAGACAAGGGATCTGTGGCACCTTGATCTTGAACTTCCCAACTTCCAGAATGGTGAGAAATATATTTCTGTTTTTTAAACTACCAGTCTGTGGTAGTCTGTTAAAGCAGCCCAAACTGACTAAGACAGGAGACCTTATATGTGTGGCTCTATATAGATTCTAGTGAGTATTTTCGAATATTAGGTGGAACCTTTCTGTCTTACTCACTATACTCCATCTGCATTTCCTGGCAGTGGCCCCTGTGCTGTAAATATTCAATAAATATCAGTTGGTTGGTGGACAGGTCTGAACTTGCCTTTAGGCAAGAGTTTTAAAATATCTGGGCTCCCACTCCAAGAAAAGATACTCAGATTTTGTGTTAGAGAAGACTGGACTTGCCTAGTTAATTACATTTCTTCTCTAGGCCCAAATATGTTTCTGGACCAGTTCTTTTGGCTAAAGTCCTTGGGGAAGGTTGGTTGACCTCAGACTGTCCAGTTGGCGGTACTGTATCTATTTAACCATCCAGCCAGTCATACAATAAATATCTTTTATGGGCCTACTATGTGGCAGGCATAAAGTAGAACCAAAATAATAGGATTATTTCTGGAGTTTCTATTTTTAATTTTATAACATTTGTTGTTTCTTTCTTTACAAGTTAAACACTCAGTGCAAGGAGGGTAATTTTGAGAATATTCCTCCATATCGGAGGTAGCTTTATTGTTCTATTATAGTTATTTAAAATTTTTGTGTGTGACAGCCTGGATAAATAGGCAACAGGCCTAAGAATTAGAACTTTTATGTTGCTATCAGACTATTTTAAAACAAAACCCTACAAAGTAAAAGAGATGAAAATAAATGTGAAGTGCAGTATTTCACACAGTGAATTCAGCAAGAAGTTAAGTACTTTTCTCATTTTCAAAATTTAGTGCCAGACCAAAGACCAAGTTTAGAAAAGTAGAGGAATGCATTTTCAGGAGGTTGGTGTGGACTCTGGATGTGCCAGTCAGTGCCAGTACACCAGATCGCATTGTGAGTGGGCCACGTGCCACATACCATGTGTCACATGCCTCATACTGCTCTTCTTTTTTTTTTTTGAAATGGAGTCTTGCTTTGTCACCCAGGCTGGAGTGCAGTGGCGTGATCTTGGCTCACTGCAAGCTCTGCCTGCTGAGTTCATGCCATTCTCCTGCCTCAGTCTCCTGAGTAGCTGGGACTACAGGCGCCTACCACCACGACCGGCTAAGGTTTTGTATTTTTAGTAGAGACGAGGTTTCACTGTGTTAGCCAGGATGGTCTCGATCTCCTGACCTCGTGATCTGCCCACCTCGGCCTCCTAAAGTGCTGGAATTACAGGTGTGAGCCACCGTGCCTGGCCCTGGGGAACAGAAGAGCCCTAGAGGCTTCTCCCATGGTGCCATCTTGCTTGTTGACACCAGGGCCTGGGGTTATGTCCCAGGGTCTCTTTGTTCCTCCTTTCCTCTGGGGATGGATATGAACAAAGAAGGGCAAGGGACAAGCAGATCCCCAAACTGGGGCCAGCTCCAGGAGGTAGCTGTTGGAAAATGGGGCTGCCTCCACCAGCACTTATTGTCCACCACTGCCCATGCCCGGTGGCTGCAGTTTGAGCTGCTCTGAAGCCTTTTGAGGCCACTGGGAGAGGCAGCCTCGTAGCTTCCCCTCCTTAGGAGGAGGAAGCAGACTGCTAAGGGAACAGGGCGGCTGGTGCTTAATGTTACTTCTATGATGGGACTGTGATTCTCTTTCCTATTTAGTTAATGTCATGTCCATTTTCCTTTTCAGCTTGTCACAGGTGAATATTTTATATATTTAGTGAAACCTCACCAACCTTGAAGTCATGAATTTTGTAACTCCAGTCATTTGGAACTGAGTGAAGGAACCTAAAGGAAAGCAGAAAGAGGTCAGGCGCAGTGGCTCACGTCTGTAATCCTTGCACTTTGGGAGGCGGAGGCAGGCGAATCACTTGAGGTCAGAAGTTCAAAAACAGCCTGGCCAACGTGGTGAAACCTCATCTCTACTAAAAATACAAACATTAGGCCGGGCACAGTGGCTCACGCCTGTAATCCCAGCGCTTTGGGAGGCTGAGGTGGGCGAATCACTTGAGGTCTGGAGTTTGAGACCAGCCTGGCCAACATGGCAAACCCCGTCTCTACTAAAAATACAAAAAAATTAGCTGGGCATGATGGCGGGCACCTGTCATCCCAGCTACTCAGGAGGCTGAGGCAGGAGAATTGCTTGAACCTGGGAGACAGAGGTTGCAGTGAGCTGAGATCGCACCACTGCGCTCCAGCCTGGGTGACAGAGCAAGACTCTGTCTCAAAAAAAAAAAAAAAAAAAAAAGGAAAAAAGAAAGCAGAAAGCGTAGCTTTGAGACTCTAAAGAGATATGATATTCTCGGGTGTGCTGGGGTATGTTCTTGATTTATCACAGAGGTCCTTGGGCTTCCACGTAGAGCTTCTGTGCTCTTACTTTAGTCACATTTCTAACAAGTTTGGTTTTCTGCTTTTTTAGTTCACTAGATTTAGAAGCAGCAAACTAGGCTGCTAGGTATACATCCTGGGAGAACATCTAGAAGTGACAGCTGACAGCCTGACAGTAAGGGAGGGGACAGAGCATCTATAAAAAGCTTGGAAGACCACAGCCATCTTATACTCTGTATAAGGCAAAGAGAGCTCTGAGCCTGTTGCAGCCTGGAGCGTGTCCTGAGAGGCAGTGTGGCAGGACGCCTGGCCATAGGAGTGACCTGAGCCATTCAGACCCCAAAGGCAGGCACACGAGGAATCCCTTTAGAGAGATTTGAAGAAAAAGAGTTGAAATAATTTACCTATATAGAACCCTTGTTTTCCTTGGGATACTAAACACATAAAATAACTCCCCCTTTCTCTCCATGTCTCCCTTCTCCCCTTTCTCTTTCTCCCCTTCTCTCCTCCCCTCTTTTTCTCCTTCTCTCCTTCCCTCTTTCTCCCCTTCTCTCCTCCCCTCTTTCTCTCCTTCTCTCCTTCCTGCTTCCTCTCCCCCTTGCTTTCCTCCCACCCTTTCTGCAGTCCCTCCCCTCCTGACTCTCTTCTTCCCCACTCCTCCCCCACCTTGCTTTCTCTCTTTCGGTTTTAACTTCCCCTTTTACTTTCCTCTCCCCTACTCCTTCTCCCTAACACAATACAGCGTCCCATTTTTTTTTCTTTCTTTTTTCGTCTTTGAGGTTCACATATATGCAGTGAGTTGCTGGTGAAAGTTTAACAACTGGCTCTTATGAGAGAAAAAAATCCCTTGATTCACAGCAGCCCAGGTTCCTTGGTGTAAGTCTCGCCATGGTTGATTTCAGGTGACCTTTGTGAGGTCCCTGGGGAGGAGCAGGGACAAGTACTTCCTCCATACAGATGCAGGAGATGGAAGTAACCTTAAGAGCATAAGAATAGGAAAATGTCATCAAATAATTAGAAAGTCATGTTTTGAGTATTTACAACTTTATTATATAATTACTCTTCTTACACAATTATATAATTTAATTAAAAATGTTAGTAACATATTTAACTCAATATATCAAAAATATTATTTTAACATATGATCGATATAAAATTATTATTATTTGAGACAGAGTCTCACTCTGTAGCCCAAGCTGGAGTACAGTGGTGCAATCTTGGCTCACTGCAACATCTGCCTCCCGGGCTCAAGTGATTCTCCTGCTTCAGCCTCCCAAGTAGCTGGGACTATCGGTGCATGCCACCATGCCCAGCTAATTTTTTGTATTTTAGTAGAAATGGGGTTTCACCATGTTGCCCAGGGTGGTCTTGAACTCCTGAGGTCAGGCGATCCACCCGTCATGGCCTCCCAAAGTGCTGGGATTACAGGTGTGAGCCACTGTGCCCAGCCTCAATGTAAAATTATCAATAAGATATTTTACACTCCTTAAAAATATATAACCTTCCATTATAGTTAGAGGTGATTCTATGACAAATTTTGACCAGGGAAATGAATTCACTGCATGGAGTGTCTGAATAATAATTTAATGGTAATTGATTCAGTTGTCATGGGAAACTTGTCCTTTTCCTTACTTCTTGAAATGTAAGTAGAAGAGAAAAAAAAATTAAAAATAGAAACAATAAAATAAGAACTTACGTATGACGTCTTTGAACTGTTGAACAAATGCCAATATCCAACTGTGTTGGACTTCTCTGTATATAGCAGAAAAAAATCATATTTCGTCTCCAGACTGCTGTTAAAAGGTTGTTGTTGTTGTTACATGCAGCTAAACCCAATGGTTGAATAAAAGAGAAGGTGTCATAAGCAGAGACCTGTATAAGGTAGAGGCACAGGACAAGTGAATTGTGAATGAAGAAAATTCTAGGCTGATGAAATCGAATATGAAAAGGCCCAAGCGGGAAGGAGATGAAAGTAGAATGAACCAAGATTTACTAATTACCAATATCATGTAACAAACTGCCCCACATCTTAGTGGCTTAAGAAATGACTATCATTTATTTTGCTTACAAATCCGATTTGTGCATCATTTGTTGGGGGTGACTCATCTCTGTCTCATGGGGAATTAATTGATGTGGCAAACTTAGGACCTGAGTATGTATTTTTAACATGAGTCACTCCTGCATGCAGGAAACTGTTAGGGCCGTGGGCCATTGTGTCAGCTCTTCAGCATGCAGGCTTTTCCATGTGCTGTTTCGGTTTCCTTGCTGTATGGGGACTGGGCTCTGGAGTAAACATCTCGATACAATCAGGAAGAAGTTGTATTGCTTTTAATGACTTTTTCTTGGAGGTCATATAGTATCGCTTCTTTTCTAGTCATGGTTCTAACAAGGTTTCAAGGAAAAGGAACATAGATTTTACATTCTGATGGGAGGAAAGTCAAGTGAGATCACCTTGTGAGGAAGGGAAGTGGAATGAGAAATATTGTTGAAGCCAGTTTTGGAAAATACAATCTGCCACACAAGAAAGAATAAGAAAATATGGGTGATGAGAACTGAATTCAACACATATTCATTACACTTTTGTCATGTCCTAGTTACTTTTTTTTTTTTTTTGAGATGGAGTCTCGCTCTGACGCCCAGGCTGGAGTGCAGTGGCGCGATCTCGCCTCACTGCAAGCTCTGCCTCCCAGGTTCACACTGTTCTCCTGCCTCAGCCTCCCAAGTAGCTGGGACTACAGGTGACCACCACCAGGCCTGGCTAATTTTTTTCTTTTTTTGTATTTTTAGTAGAGACGGGGTTTCACCATGTTAGCCAGGATGGTCTCGATTTCCTGACCTCGTGATTCACCGGCCTCGGCCCCCCAAAGTGCTGGGATTACAGACGTGAACCACTGCGCCCAGCTGCTAGTTACCTTTTAAGCACCCATGATGTAGAAGTAGACCAAAGAGACAAAAGTCGCTTCCCTTCCTTGTGGGTTTTACATTCTAGGGAAATGAGAGAGAAGAGTGATAGGCAATGAGGTTAGAAGAAACAGAGCCTTGGAGGTTACAGTATGACTCTTTTTTTTTTTTTAACGGTAAGGAATTTGAATTTTGTTTCCAAGTATGATAGCTTTTATGCAGGGAAGTGATATGGTCGTATTATTTTTTATGACTATAAAAGTTAACTTTTAGTTAACATTTTTTTCAAAATATATTAAAAAAAATTTAAATCTGTTTTTTAGAGCAGTTCTAGATTCACAGTAAAATCGAGAGGAAGATACCTTTCCTATGTACTCTCTGCCCAGTCCCCCAACACAGCCTCCCGACCAGCTCCCCCAGCGTGACACTCCATAGGAGTGGTACATTTGTCACAATCGATGAACCTACGTTGACGCACCATTATCACCCAAAGTGCGTAGTTTACGTGAGGGTCCACTCAAGGTGTTGTACATTCCATGGGTTTGGACAAATGTGTAATGACGTTTATCCACCATGGTATGTTACAGAGGAGTTCCGCTGACCTGAACATTCTCTCATTATTGTGTTTGACAGCTGGCTTATAAAATTCCTGAAAATTTAACAGTGGTCTCTAGTGAGCTGGTACAAGGCAGCTCCATCTAGCACACCATTGCACATACCTAATGTCTTATAGTTGCAGGATTCTCTGTAGTTTTGTATGAGCATAACAACAATCTAAACTCTATTATAAGGAGAATCCCAGAAGCTCGCATTTAAAAGAGACCCGAGAGATCTTCTGTCCTGACCTCTCTGCCTGACACACTGACTCCATCTATAGCATGGTAAAAGGATATTTCAGGGACACTGCTGCTCAGATTTCTCACATCTCCACACAGTATCCGTGATTGACGCACACATTTGAAAGTTAAGGGATTTTCTTCAGGCTGCAAACTGGGACTGGAATTTCATCGCTTTCTCTCGTTCCTCTCTAATTTTATTCTCATGCAAACAGCCTGATTTCTGATTTCATAATTTAGCACAAGACATATTTTATTTAAGTAGGGATGAATTTAAAGATCACAGAACCATGTCATTAAGTAAAATCAACAAATGTTTATCAGTGTTCAGAATCTCTCCCTTTCTTTGCTAAAGAATTTATGCTATGTATTCATCACCTGTCTATAAAGAATTATAGATGGGAACCCTTTGCAGATGGGTAATTCATCATTAGATAGGTTATAGATAATCTCTCTATATATTCATTATATGGCATTGACATTTACAACTAATGGTTAAAGTCACTCTAGATGGGAAACATTAGATTCCTTCCCTAGACCAGGGAGACTAGACAGCTTTCTAGAAGATCTCTGTAACCCCCAGCATTGGTGCTTTTATGACAAAGTGAAGCTCTTTTGTAAAGCTGTGGTTTTGTGTGTGTGTGTTAATGCACCAGACCATTCCTGGCCTACTGTGCGAGGCCCTGTGGTGCAGGGAGGGAGGCGGGTAGAAATAGAGAGCGAGGTACAGCTGAGTGCAGACTCCCAGCTCTGAGCATCACTAGGTGTGTGACTTATTCAATTCATCATTTAGATATTGAGAGCTGATGTTAGGCATATTCTTTCTTTCCTTATGAAGCCTTGGTTTATTGTGGGCCTCAGAACAGAAGCTTCTTAGCCTGAAAATGAAGTTCTTTGGAAGTGCCATCTGACACTTCTCCTGATGGGCAGAGTTGCTGAAACCAGAAGCAGGGGGTTTGACGGGTGCTGTAACTGACGTGGGGAGACTGACTGGAGACAAAGAATGAGGATAGTAACAGGAGATGACACCTCCTCCCCAGGAGGCTGGATGCATCTAGAAGCCTCGCGTGGCTGGATGTGGGTTACAAGATCGCTCTCACAGTCAAGGTGTGAGCAAGGCCTTGGTCTTCCTATCAGCCATGCTGTCTTCTAAGCCGCTCAGTCAACTCCCCATCCACCTCCAAACTGCTGCTTGCCTGGCCTCTCTCTTCATTGATGATGTGATGAGCCACCCAAATAGACATGGAGTTTTTTTGTGTTTTGAAGTAATTTTAATTTACAGATTTGCAAAGAAAGCACAGAGTTTTCCCCATGTCCCCTTCGCCCAGCTTCCTCCAATGTTGACATTTTCTTGTGTTTTTCTCGATACTAAGAAATCAGCAGTGGTACAAGGTAGCTAATGACAATCTTTATTGAGATCTCCCCATTTTTTCCACAAATGCCATATCTCTTCTAGCATGTCTTCCAGGAAACCACATTGCATGAGTGGAGTTCGTTTTCAGCTCCTCTCATTTTCTCCCACACTTGGCACCACCCTTTTTCTTTCCCATCCCTGTGGTGAGTGCCCAGGCCCAGCCTTTCCCACTCATGTGGAGCCTTTGGCACCCTCTCCTGGGCTCCCTTCCCCCAGATTCTCCCATCTTGCTGTATATGTGCTGCTCAGAGAGGCCACCATAAAAAAGACTCTTCTCGGGGGCTCAGATCTCTCCCTGAATGAAATCTGAGCTCCCTACAGCCCTTCTTTGTAACTTTCCAACTTGGTCTTGCACTACTTTCCAATTTCAGCCTTCTTCTGCAGACAGATGGGTCTCTTGGCAGGCAGATGAGTCTCTTTAACTCTGCTTAATACCTGACGATGCCTGGTTCTCCCTGTGTGTTCCTTACATGCTTTATTTATCTTGTTCAGTCTTCAGAATAATGTCGATGCCAGCCAGTACTAGGAATTGAGGCCCGCAGAGGCTTATGGAACTGGCCCATGGTCACTCAGCCAGGACATGGGAGCCCAAAACTGCAGACCTGAGGCTCTTAGGCATCCCACTCTCTCATCTCAACTTCAGGATAGCCTCGTGAGTTCTGCTCACACCATTCCCAGGATCCCCCACCCTCAAAACTTCCTCTCTCTCAGTCCGGTCCGTCTTTCAAAGCCCAACTTGAACCCCATCTCCATGAGGTCTTTTGTTTTAGGCTGAAATCAATTTACTTACTCAGTACATCTCCACCCCCACCCCCCCCAGATTTATTAAGGTATTATTGAAAAGTAATAATTATATATACTTGCAGTGTACAGACATGATGCTTTCATAGGTGCATACGTTGTGAAACGATTAAATCAAGCTAATTAACATATCCATCACCTCACATACGTACCATTTTCTAAATTGTGAGAACACTTACTAACTTACATACTTCTTGGTATTTATAAATCAATTACAAAAAATGCTATGGCATCTTGGTGGGTACTTGCCATAGTTGCCTGTGGTATGGTTTCTCATGTGTGTGCATTTTTATCTTCTCAATTCGACTGTAAGCTCCTAGAGGGTGGGAACATTGGCTTATAATATTTGTGTCCTCTGGAAAGCCTGGCAGATATTCAGTGTTCAACAGTGTGTTTTAAATAAGTATAATTTCCTGGAAGATAATTTAATAATAAGTAGTGAAGCCCGGGCGCGGTGGCTCACGCCTGTAATCCCAGCATTTTGGGAGGCCGAGGTGGGCGGATCACAAGGTCAAGAGTTCGAGATCAGCCTGGCCAATATGGTAAAATCCCATCTCTACTAAAAATACGAAAAAAGCCTGGCATGGTGGTGCACGCCTGTAATCCCAGCTACTCAGGAGGCTGAGGCAGGAGAATTGCTTAAACCTGGGAGGCAGAGGTTGTGGTGAGCTGAGATTGCACCACTGCACTCCAGCCTGGGCAAAGAGGGAGACTCTGTCTCAAAAAAAAAAAAAATAGTGAAGAGGATGCTCCATTTTTGCTCTCGTATTTGAAACGTATGCTCATTTGGCTTGAACGCTGTTTATGATACCACTATGACATTTCATCCGTGTTGACCAAATGATAAAACCAGAAACAGCAATGACAGTAATAGCTCACATAGTGCTTATTATGTGCTGCGCTCTATTCTATGGCTTGCCCATGTTAACTCCTTCCATCCTCTTAATAAACTTGTGAGGTGGATGCTACTTCTGGTCCCATTGTAGAGATGGAAGCAGGCAGGAAGAAGTCCAGTAACTTGCTGAGAGCTGTGGAGAAGGTGGTGAAGTTGGAAGGGACCCCCTCTGAGCTGGGTTTCTTGGATCTGCTTCGGTGGGATCTCTCAGCAGAGGTCACACATGGACCCAGCACTTGCCTCTTTTTGTGTGTGAAATTACAGTGGTCATTTACTAAGGATGCAGAGCTTTGATATGTTGAATATATTTTGGGGAAAGTGAGTCTGTTAATATTGTGAGTCCTTATAAATATTTAACTCCCTGCTCTTTATGACTAGTTAGTAATCTCCTTTGTAAAATATTACTTCAACAATGAAAAGCACAAATAAAGTTGAACTCTTGAGCATGGGGCTGGTGAGGACATTTCCAAATGCAAGGAAGTTACTTTGACATCTCCCTGGTGGTGCCTTGGTCAGCCCAGGTACAGACGTGGGTAATTACCAGAACTGTTGCTTTGTGTAATTTCCCTGGTCAAAGGCTTAATCATTTGACAGCATCTAACCAAGTGTTACCAGGTAACATAACCCATGGCTCTTGACTGTGCTAGGTATGAGGCTGGTGTTTTCTCAGCAGAACCAGTTAAAATAAAACCTAGATGTCATACCCCAGTCTGGCCTGTTTTGGAAAATGCAGCTTGAACCATAAGCACAATCTACCTGTGGTGTTTTATAACACTGTTTGGTTGGCCAGTCTTCTTCAGCGGGCCCTGAATATCTTACACTTCTCTCTCTGGTAATAGGATCTCTAAACCGGCCACACCTGTCATAATGACTCCACTAAAGGAGAATTCAGAACTCCACTGGGGATACTTAGACTAGTGAGCTGATGTGGTCTTGTGTTATTTTCCCTTTCTTGGGGGTTATCCCTTGATTAATTACCTGTCTTTTGGAGAGAGAGTGTTCTTATAATTGGGGTGAACAGGAGGGCCCTAGTGGGCACCACGGGGTGAGGGAGTGTGGGGCATTGCAGTAGAACTCAGGCAGCACTTGGAGCCAGCCCTACTGGCTATCTGGGCAGGCCAGCCCTGGAGGGATTCCTGTCTTCTCAACGGGAGTGCCCATGGCTTCTATGAGTTACCAAACTGGAAATTGCTTCTAACAATCGAGTTGGAGGCAGGGTGCCCGTGGTACAATCTGTGTCTGGCTTCCTTGGCAACTACCTCTTGTCTTGTTTCCTGCTTCCAGTCAATGCCTTTAGGATTAGGCTGAACTTTCCCCTTCATTGTATGTTTCAGCATCAAAGAGAGGGCAAAGAAGGAACATCTTGTTGCTATCTTATTTGAAATACCAGATTAGTTCAGGGTTCAATAAAGGTGAGACTGTCCTTAGCTTATTTGAAGGAATTGCTGTTCGTCTAATTCATGATCTGCATCTTTCTACTGCTATTTTGGTGGATTTGTGGATTGGTGTCCCTGGGCCAGAAGAATTTTGTTATCATCCTCAAGTAGTCCACATTCAAACAAATCCCTTTTGGATCACAGAAGTGAGATTTTTTCCTTTAAGCTGTTATAATGAGTGAGGCCCATGTAAGGGCCGTATTTTGCCGTTGCTGCAGGTGTCTGGGTTTTGCAGAGGGCCTGAAGGAGTGGCTTCAAACAGGACAGTCCTGTTCATCATGTGGGAGACCCTGTGGGCAAGGAGATGGGTTTTATATGGGGGAGGACACTCAAGGAAGAGGGAGGAGAGATCACGAGGAAGGACCAGTTATTTAGGGCTGGTCCCACCCACCAGTGATCTGGCCTCCCACTGTGTGTCTCTCTCTACCTTCTAGCATGCCTGTGTCCTAACTCCACGTCCTGTTTGCTGCCTTTTCCATACCAGAAATCCTGATATCCATGGCTCAGCCTGGCCCTAGTTCCTGACAGATGTCCTGCTATGTAGCTCTGTGGCAGATGTTGTGGATACTGGATGGCTCTCTGGGCACAATTCAGCCAGTCTGTTCTCAGTGGAAGCAGCACAGATCTTCTCTGCACCATGTGACCATTTGAAAACAGGGGTGCACTTGACAATTCTGAAAAAACTAAGATAGACCGTGTCTTTACCTGTTGTTTCTGTGAAAGGACCTGGGGAGAAGAGGGAAAAAATGAAGTGATAGTTTCAGAGCCATATATGGACCTTATTTAGTGGAGTGAGTGTTAGGGCCAGGTTTATATTGGGAAGGGAACTATCTTGGTAGATAAAAAGGGAAAATTCTTGCTGGTGTGACCAAAAGGCTGGAACCTGTCTGTTGACAGCAGAGAAGGCAAGCGAAGGGTCATGTGTAGCACGTCCTCAGGCCTGGCTTTGGGGCCTGTGGAGCTTCCATGCAGATCCGGTGGTCACAGATAGCTTCACTATTCCTTTTGCTCTCTCAGTCCCTCTCTGTCTGTCTCTCCCTGGTAGGGTCCAACATACACATATCTGTGGGTGCAAATACATGAGCAGCTTGGAGTCAGTGGTCTTTCCCTCATTGTTGTTCCCAAAGTCCCACAATCTTGTGTCCTTCTTGGAGACCTGTTTGATTCAGCATCCTGTGAGGCCTGGGGTTCAACTCCTGACAACTGTCAGGGAGGTAGGCAGTGGGGAGTGGGGCATGGGCCGCTTTCTCTGGGCCAGTCCGGACTGCAGCAGAGCCCCAGCAACCCTCCCAACAAGAGGCCAGGGCAGACTCATCTTCTGAGGCCCTGTCTTTAGATGAGGAAGATAGGCTTCCCTGTGGCATGTGTATTTCCCCTCATCACTGTGTGGTTAGCCCCGGTGGGGATATAAATATTGTCCAGCTGTTCACTGGTTAATGTTTTACCTTGCATGAGAATGTGCTGTTTCCAGGCAGCTGTGTGTCATAGTTACAGTCTCCTAGAGGGCTTGTGCGTGTGTCTCCTGGAGCCGTGGATGGCCCTCACCCCCCATGCAGCCTCCATGAGGCCTTTTGTGCAGAGCCTTGCCCTTGTGTGTGCCCTCCTACTCCATCTGCATCTTGTCGTCAGTTGCTGGTGCCACCTCAGTAGGGTTTACTGTGACCTTTTTTGGGCCCATCTGGGAGCAGTGGTAGTAGGTCTGGATCTAGGGGTCCCACGGGTCTTTCCCACAACCTAGCCTGTGTCAGAGGCTGGAGGAAACCCTGAGTGCAGGCAGAGGAGCCTGTCACAGAGGCCCCTGGGGACAGTGGACGCTGGCTCTGTGGGCCGACTAAGGAGCAAGACCAGCTAGAGCATGTCAGGGGATGGTGGGTGTGATTGGAGAGGAGGGCGGTCACAGCAGGTGAGATTGTGTTCCTCTCCTAATATGCAGGGCAGCCTTTGAATTTCATTTCTTCAGTTCAGGTAAAGTCAATACAATTGATTTCTAGACCTGTAGACCTACACGAAGTATCTCAACCAAAGAGATGTTTATCTCTAACCTAAGCATAGCTCCAACTATTTTATTTCTCCCTTTGTTTTTTGGAATCATTAAAGATAAAATTACTCCCAGTCATCACAATTGTCACGATGACAGAAAATACTGCATCAGAAATAGTAACGAGGGTCTTTATACTGTTGTTTATTTCATTACTCGGAATGAAAATGACAATCTAAGATGAAGAGATGGACTTAGTTTGTCTCAAATAGGGAAACATCTAGGTATAGATTTTCAGATCTCACAGGGGACTAATTTTTTCATCTGCAGAGGAGGAAATAGGATCTGTGTAGCTCTTGGGTGACTGGCTCAATACACAGATGCTGGAGGTGAAGGGAGCTCTCTAGGGAAAGTTCGGCGGCTGCACTTATTTGTTTTCTATACTCTCCCTGTCACTACGAATAAGGGAAGTGTTTTTAGAAGCTCTGTTCTACTTCCTAAAATACCTTATAATGCATTTCCTTTTGGGAGGAAGGGAGGCCTGTGGTGTCTGCCTGTCCTGAGATTAGAACCAACCTGGGAAGGCACTGGGGAGACCCAGGGAGGAAGGAGACTGTGGTCGCCAAGGATAGTGGCTCATACCTGTAGTTCCGGCACTTTGGGAGGCCAAGATGGGGGTGCTGCTTGAGCCCAGGAGTTCAATACCAGCTGGGACAACATAGCAAGACCCTGTCTCTACACAAAATAAAAATTTGCCAGGTGTGGTGGTGCTAGCTACTCAGGAGGCTGAGGCAGGAGGATTGCTTGAGCTCAGGGGTTCAAGGCTGCAATGAGCTATAATTGCACCACTGCACTCCAGCCTGGGCAACAGAGTGAGACACTAACAGAAAGAAAGAAAAAGAGAGAAAGAGAGAGAGAGAACGAGAGAAAGAAAGGACGGAGGGAGGGAGGGTCATCCATGAAGCCTTTATCTATAACAGACAGCCCGGGTGTAGAGAGTCCAGATAAGTGTCTAGATTTTTCCATGTTGGCCTATGTTTTTAAATGGAAATGAACTCTGCAGACTTGCCCTTCATCAGAATCTGAATCCCCAAACACCTGTCTCTCATTAAATCTCTGCCATTGGTTTATGGGCTGTTAAAAAAAATTGGATAATATTCGTGATGGCTGTCTTACACGGGTGACATAAATAACATTATTTCCAAATACAGCTGTGACAAAACTGAACAATAATATCCATGCATAGAATTAGTGAGAAAGCTAGGGGTTTGAGTCCCAACTCTGCCACGTTACTGACTGTGTGATCTTAGGGAAGTTAGACTCTCTGTTTTTTGGTTTCCTCATTTGTAAGGTGTATGTTGGGGGAACAGGTAACAAAAGGGATGTTGTAAGAATTAACTGAGATGGGCCGGGCATGGTGGCTCCGGCCCGTAATTCCAGCACTTTGAGAGGCCAAGGGGGATAGATCACCTGAGGTCAGGAGTTTGCGACCAGCCTGGCCAACATGATGAGACCCTGTCTCTACTAAAACCACAAAAATTAGCTGGGAGTGGTGGCATGTGCCTGTAATCCCAGCTACTCAGGAAGCTGAGGCATGAGAATCACTCAAAGCTGGGATGTGGAGGTTGCAGTGGGCCAAGATTGTGCCACTGCACTTCAGCCTGGGTGACAGAGTGAGACTCCATTTCAAAAAACAAACAAACAACCAAAAAAGAATTAACTGAGATGATCCATGCGATAAAGCATTTAGCATAGTGTCTGGTAGATAGGGTGCACTCAGTGGATGTTTGCTATTATTGTATTTGAGACAGAATAGTATGGATTGGTACAAGAGTTGACTTCAGCTTTAGCTGTGTGACTGTGGGCAAATAACCCCCTGAGTCTCAGCTCCTAGATGGTACAGCCTACTGCATCTGTAAGATGGGGGTATTAGTTGCATCTGCATGAAAGAGTGGCTATGAGAGCCATACATGGCAGGGCTTGGGGAAAGTAGTTTAATGAAATATAAGCACTGTAAGATTTAATACTTCCGTGTTTCATCCAGCATTGTATAAGGAACTCTGCACACGTGGGTACATCTCATGAGCTCCTCAGTTTGCCTCCTGTTGTTTTCTCTGATGTCCATGTTGTCACAGCTGTTCTTGGAAGAGTTGTTTTAGGCGTGTGTCTTGAGGTCCTTCCTGTGATCACCATAGTGGGCGACACAGGAGAGGCAGTCTGTGAAGCTCCCTAAGAGCATGGCTGGGGTGGGGGCGAGTGAAGTGTGAAAGCCTCAGATTGTGTGACTTTGAAGGGAGCCTGGTGCTGAGTCATTTGTAGAGATGATTTTTTATTGCTGACTGATGAGCCTGGACTACATCAGCAGGTCTAAGAGGGGCTCTGGACAAAATAAGAGATGATTTGGTGCAAATCTGCGTAGTTACTGGAAAAATTAGTGTCCACATTCTTCTCATAGTGCATCCAAAATAAGGACAGAATGTCAAAGTGTAGGCTTATTTGGGTGAGAGAAAGGTAGAGAAACTACAGCTCTTCCCTTAGGTCAGATTTAAATTGAGTAGTTACTGATGTCTTTTTTTAAATGTGAAATTTAGTGGCGCTACCTTTCAAAGTGTGGTATTTATGCCCCCTTTAGTCTGTCTATCCATAGTGGCTGGGGGCTTCAGGTTAGGCTGGCATTCTACGAGGTGTTCTTGGTAAGGATTTCCTGGCATGGAGTCTCACTATGTCGCCAGGCTGGAGTGCAGTGGTGAGCTCTCATCTCACTGCAACCTCCGCCTCTTGGGTTCAAGATTCTCTTGCCTCAGCCTTCCGAGTAGCTGGGATTACAGGCACACACCACCATGCCCAACTAATCTTTCTCTAGAGGTTATTATTATTCAAGGGTGTTTTTCAGGAAGTTGGTGGACAGTGGTGGGCATTTCTGCTCTGGGATTCAGGTTGTCCTTAGAGGAGAAATTCTAATAATCTGGTAGAACATTAAAAAAAGTTCTTGAATATTTAACTGTTGGCTATCAATGTTCTTTTCTGCTGCCCTGTCTCTTTGCTTACTTTATTTCTTGTTCCCCAAGCAATCCACTTCTCAAATTGGCTGCTTGCACATAATGTTTAAAAAAAAATTTTTTTTTTGCTGATACCTTAATTAGGAAAAATGTCAGCTCTGCGCCTAGTCTTCTTGTTTCTAAACATAGTAAGATGCCTTTGTCCTTCGCCTTAGTTGTACCTTGCAGCAGAGCTAAGCTGTTAGGTTTGCTTTGAGTGTGTGTGAGTCATCTTTTGACAAACACGCATACTTTTTGTGTATATGTGTTAAGATCTTTCATTAAATGTGACTTGATTTATTTATGATTTTGAGCTAGGACAGGTTTTCTTTTTCATTGCTTCTCAAATTTGCCTTGAAATAGAATTACTTACTGCAGTAAATGATTTGCAGTATGTTTATCCCCTTCTTCTTCGTCCGTAGCAGCTGCTAGTTGAAGTGGGAAATAGGATTAAGTGGTGGAATAAGAATTAGTTTTTTTGGATATGCCAAATTTCTAATAGACTATATAGCTAACTAACTTGTGTGTAAAGGATGTTTAAAAACCATAAAACTTAATCTTATTGTTTGACTAAATTCAGCCATTTTCATGAAATTGGTATGCATTTATAGATTTTCAGGTTATGGTCAGCAGCAGAACAGCTTTAGACTGTGTAGTGGTCAAGGGCATGTACTCTGTATCCAGACTTGCCAGGTTTGAATTTGACCTCCCTATTTCCAAGCTATGTACCTTGAGGGAAATTATTCAGCCTCTCTGTTTTAACTGCCTCAGGCTGCTATAACGAAATACCATAGCCTGTGTAGCTTGAACAATATAGATGCGTTTCTCAGTTCTGGAGGCTGGGAATTCCGAGGTCAGGACCAGTAGATTGGGTGTTTGGTGAGGACCTACTTCCTGGTTTGCAAATGGCGGTCATCCTGCTGTATCCTCACATGGAGAGATAGAGATCATCCATTCATGAGGCTTCCACTCTCATGGCCTAACAACCTCCCAAAGGTCTCACGTCCTAATATCATCACTGTGGGGGTTAGGGCTTCACCATGTGAATTTTGGGGAACACAGTCAGTCAGTCCATGGTAGCACTCTCTATTTACTTGACTGTAAAATGGGGATAATAAAGATGTGGACCTACCTTATAAGGTTGTTGTGAAGATTAAATGAGATAATACATGTGAGATGCACAGTACTACTTACTGTCACCAAGTAAGTACACTAGCCAGCCATGCTTTGCTTAGTGATGGGGATATGTTCTGAGAAATACAACCTTCGGTGACTTTGTTGATTTGTGAACATCATAGAGTGAACTACACACACCTAGATGGTACAGCCTACTGCACACCTAGGTTCTGTGGTACAGCCTATGACTCCTAGGCTACAAACCTGTGCAGCATGTGACCATCCTGAATACTGTAGGCAGTTGTAACACAATGGAAGCATTTGTATATCTAAACACGTCTACACACAGAAAAGGTGCAGGAAAAATATGGTATTATAATCTTATGGGACCACTGTTGTATATGTGGTCCACTGTTAGTGGAAGCATTATTATGCTGGAAATCCATAAATATCCACTTGATACAAATAGTGCAAAGATTCTGTTGTTTTTTAATTCTATCTTTCATGATTACTATAGCAAATTAGACTTTTCATATTTGAAGAGGATTTGTGTGTGTGTGTGTGTGTGTGTGTGTGTGAGTTATCTTGGACTATTAGCAAGCAATTCTGGCTGATGTTAGTCATAAACTTTACTTGAATTTTCTTTAGTACAGTCAGCCCTGAAATTATAAAGAGGAAATGAGTTGGTGAAAATGGGTGTGTAAATTCAACTTTATTGTTCCACCTGTACAAAAAGGAAATAGAATAAAAAATAAACATATTTTGTGTTAGGACTTCAGGGAAATTCAGCGTTCAGAAAAATGCTTCCAAATGTCATAGTACAGAGAGAGTTATTATGAATCTGGTTAACATCTGACTGCGGGTTCTACCAAGTCACCAAACTGGGACATTTCTTTTTCTTTTTTTTTTTTTTGAGACAGTCTCACTCTGTCACCCAGGCTGGAGCGCAATGGCACGATCTCGGCTCACCGCAACCTCCGCCCTCCGAGTTTAAGTGGTTCTCCTGTCTCAGCCTCCCAAGTAGCTGGGATTATAGGCGACTGCCACTGCACCTGGCTAATTTTTTGTACTTTTAGTAGAGACAGGGTTTCACCATCTTGGCCAGGCTGGTCTTGAACTCCTGACCTTGTGATCCATGCACCTCAGCCTCCTAAAGTGTTGGGATTATAGGCGTGAGCCACCGTGCCCGGCCCAAACTGGGACATTTCTTAAGATGAGCAAGTGAAACAAAAGTTTCAGTGGTTTATGTAGAATCTCGTGTTGATGTATATTTATATGCATGTTTTTTTAAACATCTGAGAGAAACAGCAGAGACTTGCTATCGTGTAACGCTTACTTTCCGACTGTTCACATTTTTCCCAAGTTTTAAGGAGTTCCTGTTGATGACAGGTCAGTGATTCTTTTGGTTTTTGAAGAAGGATTAGTTGTGACAACCCTGTGAGCTAATCGGGCAAGTTGAATGTTATTTTATTCTCTGTCATAGATTCAGAAGTTAATATATGGGTTCTTTAGCAACTAATTTGCAGGTGTAGTCACACATCCAAGTGCGCATGGAGAACAAGTATCCCAGGTAGGATGTGATGTGAACACAGGACGGACTCAGTCTGTGACCAATCATGTCTTTGTGCCAAGGCACAAATGGAGTATGGAGGGGCCGTCTCCATCATTGCCACCTCTTCTTGCTCCTAGGCAAGCCTCACTTCCCTTGGAAGAGGGTATCCAGCCACCTCCTGGTAGATAGTATCTGACAGGACAGTCACATGCTGCACTGGTGTGTGGCCAAGGAGCAATAGGCCGTACCCTACAGCCTAGGCATGGAGTAGGCTGTACCGTCTAGATTGTGTAAGTTCACTCTGTGATGTTTGCACAATGACAGAATCACCTGTGGATGCATTTCTCAGAACATATCCCTTTTGTCCCTTCCCTCATCCCGCCCTCTTCATGGCCATATGGTGTGTTTTGTCATTACTGTACCTATGTCTTGGAGACAGCAGTTTTAAAGCATATTTTGGACTTCTCTCTTCCAAAAATGTGGACAAGTAGCCTCTGTTTTGCCCTCAGTGGCTCCTTACTCCCAGTCTGTCTAGTTTTTCCCCTTGATTGAAAGGCTTCTTGAGAGCAGCCACCACACGATTTTGTTTACTCTTGTGTCCCGGAGTGTAAGACAGCGCCTTGCACAGCGCTGGTGCCCAAAACGATTTGTGAATTAGTTGGTGAATGAATGAAATTATCTATTTGAACAAACCAAAGCTGGGCACACTTGGGTAGCTGCATAGCCTGACTGAGATATGCTTGATCATGAGGTTATGGCTTTATTCATCCATTGGCAGTGGGATTGACTAATTCTCCCTTCATACCCTCATGTCCATGGTTGGGCAACCAGGACCTTCTCACCTAAACATACCATCTGTTGCCTCCTGGCTATCACATTTAGTTACAGGTCTTTCCCCCTTTTAATTCCTGGCCATTATTAACTGTACTCTATTTCTGATGTAGTAGCATTCTCACTTCCTGCTTTTCAGTTTGGCTGGGTTGCATGGGTCCATTATTCACTCAACTCCTTTCTGTATCAATTTCCTCATCTATAATATGTCAACAATGGTATTGCCTCTCTTACAGAGTAGTTGTGAGGATGAAGGGGTTAAGTGCAGGTGAAACACTTAGAAAAGTGTGTAGCAATGGTCAGCCTGACACCGACTGTGTCTCATGAAAGTCACACAGACCTGCAAGGCCCCTGTCATCTGCCCTTTGTTCTTTGCCCTTGCCAACTACCTCACCAGTTTCCTGACTGCTCATCTTGCCACGGGGACCACCCTCACATTAACCACAGGAGTTTCCAGCAACAGTCCACTACCATATTCCTAGCACTTAGCATAGATTCTGACAGATAATGTGTTTGATTGGAAGATGCTGTGTTTCTGCCTACCCTTGCTGCTGGGTGCAGGGCTCAGGGCTCCACAGAGTGAAGGCTACCTCTGCATAATAGCTCTGTGGCCTCCCTGTCTGTATTAGGAAGCTGATGATCATTTATCATTCCAGCAAGCAGTGACAAATCAGCTCTGTGTATTGGTGAGGATAGGCGAGGCTATGTTACACTCAGGAGTGACCCAAAATTTCAGTGGCTTAAACTAAGCAAGTCATATTCTTACTCTTGCTGTGTAGCTTATATTGGCTGATGTGGGGTTCTATTCTCACCATAACTCAGGGTCCTAGGCTGCTGAGGCTCTGTGTGGACATGTGTGACCATGACTAGCAAGGCAGGCAAGGGTCAGGCATGGCACCTGTCGGCTCCTAAAGCTTCTACCAGGAAGTGCACACATCACTTCATGTCAGAGTTCCTTGGCCAAAGCAAGTCCCTTAGTCACACCCAACTTCAGAGGGGCAGCAAAACCCAGCCCTACCCTCTCTCTGGAAGGAGGCCACCGGAATATTCGTGCCTGGTCTTCGGTGTCTCCCGTGACCAAGGATGGATTTGCAATAAATGGAGTGGGGCCCCACTGTTCTCGGGTCTTCTGAAAAGAAATGCCCCTTGCCATATCTCCACCCTCAGTTCAGATAATTAATTGTTTTATTTAATCAGGGAGAAAAGACATTAATTCCAGGAAGCTTAGCAGACAGGCTTTTCCTCTTGGTATGGTCTTCAAAAACCCTCAGGAGCAATTTTCCCATCCATTTTGAAGGGATATAATTCCACTGTTGGTCTGAAGAGCAAATGCCCCGCGTAATTTAGAGCTGGGCCTCAGAGGCGAGTGTGTTACCAGACAGTCCCCTCAGCGAACTCAGTGATTCCACTGGTCTTTTGCTGAGCCCCGCTGTGTGTTTGGACTTTATGTGACCTTCAATACTGACTGATCCATAGGCTTGTCATTGTATAGCTGAGCTCCACATCCTGTCTACTTGATTTTGACAATTTGAAGCTGGAAGCATGAAAAGCTTTGGGGAGCAGCGCCTCTGTGCACTGTGTCAGGACCTGAGCTTCCGGGGGTCCAGGGTGGTTGATAAACATCATGATGGCTCAGAGAGGGAGAAGCCAACTGACAATGTTTGCTAGAGGCCAAGATGGGGTCAGGGCCTGAGGTGGGGGATGACCTGAAGCTGGGGACGGCCTGGGCCAGTAGGTGGCCGACTCAAAGACCGAGCACTGAGAGCCTGGAGAGGAAAGGGGGAGAATGTTCAGGAAATGGATACCAGGCCGGGGTGGCTGCTAAGCATGAGGCAAAGCTGGAGAAGTTTCTGTGGTCCAACCAGGAGGACCTTGTGGGCCAAGCCAGGGAGTCAGAATTTTCAGCTCAGTGAGGAGGCATGGAAGCAGCGGTGTGTGGGGTGGTCAGGTTTGACTTTTCTTTTAAATTATGCCTGGTTTTGTTTTTTTTTTTTTTTTTTTTTTTTTTTGAGACGGAGATTCACTCTTGTTGCCCAGGCTGGAGTGCAATGGTGCAATCTTAGTTCACTGCAACCTCCGCTTCCTGGGTTCAAGCGATTCTCCTGCCTCAGCCTCCTGGGTAGCTGGGGTTACAGGCACCTGTCACCATGTCCAGCAAATTTTTGTATTTTTAGTAGAGACAAGGTTTCACCATGTTGGCCAGGCTGGTCTCAAACTCCTGACCTCAGGTGATCCGCCCACCTTGGCTTTTGTATGTGTGTGTGTGTGTGTGTGTGTGTGTGTGTGTGTGTGTTTGCATGCTTTTAACTGGTTTGCTGGTTTGATGGTGAAATAATGTATTTTCATGAATCTTCTTTTGGTAATAGCTTAATTAAATGATCAGACAAATGTTTGTACAACACATTCTAAAATCATACATTTTGTTCAGAAGAGGTCGAAGGTGAATTGGAATTTTAAAAAGACCTCTGTGCTCAGGGCATGCCTTCCTGATGGGCGGGTCCTGCGGAAGATTGATTGGTGTGGGAACGGAAGAACAAGAATTATCTTCTTTTTTGTTGTTGTTGTTTTTTTTTGAGACAGAGTCTCACTCTGTCGCCCAGGCTGGAGTGCAGTGGAGCGATCTCGGCTCACTGCAAGCTCCGCCTCCTGGATTCACGCCATTCTCCTGCCTCAGCTTCCTGAGTAGCTGGGACTATAGGCGCCCACCACCTCCCCGGCTAATTTTTTGTGTTTTTAGTAGAGACGGGGTTTCACCGTGTTAGCCAGGATGGTCTCGATCTCCTGACCTCATGATCCGCCCTGCTCAGCCCCGCAAAGTGCTGGGATTACAGGCGTGAGCCACTGCACCTGGCCAGGAATTGCCTTCTTATGGGATGTTTTTTCTTACAGGATTTTTAATTTTTTAAATTATTTATTTATTTATTTATTTTAGACAGAGTCTCGCTCTGTTGCCCAGGCTGGAGTGCAATGGCGCAATCTTGGCTCACTGCAACCTCTGCCTCCCGAGTTCAAGCGATTCTCCTGCCTTAGCCTCCTGAGTAGCTGGGATCACAGGCACACACCACCATGCCTGGCTAACTTTTGTATTTTTAGTAGCAACCGGTTTTGTCATGTTGGTCAGGCTGGTCTCAAACTCCCGACCTCAGGTGATCCGCCTGCCTCGGCATCCCAAAGTGCTGGGATTACAAGCGTGAGCCACCGCGCCTGGCCCTTATAGGATGTTTTAATTAACCTTTGTTCACTCACTAAATTCCTCCTTCTTGTAAGTTCTTTTTTCTGGACAGCACTGAGATCAATCCTTGAGTGTCTGTGTACTCCCTTCTCCCCAAAAGCACCAGGTGAACAGTGATGCATTTAAACTATTTGATAGCACTCTCCACCCCTCACACCGCATTTCTTAGTCTATTTCTGTTGACACAGCGCCACCCCAGACAGGGATCATAATGCAATAGAGCAGATGTTAGTGTTCCTGCATGACTTGCTGTACATTCTAGTCCCATTTCTCAGGGCCACTGTTACTGGATTTGAGTGAGACTCTAGCCTCTTGATTGGATAAGGAAGACACCTGGCTGTCTTTGATTGCATTTGGAAAACATTCTGCTTTTTTTGAGGAAGACTGAGACGTATTCTAGTCTCGTCTTCAATATAGTATTAAGTCATCTTTTATGTTGGAGGCTTTCTGTTGCTTTTGCTTTTCTTTCAGTAGGGAACATTTCTGACTTTACATTCTAGGATTGCTCCCATTTGAAACCTTTGAAACCTTTCTTCAGACTGATATAGAATGCTTCCTTATCAAGCACATCTCTGGATAAAACTGTGCTTTCCTTGGCATCAACAGCCACAGTTTGGAATCTTGACCCTGAGTAGTTCTGAGTCCAGCAGCTTCTACTACCTTTCTGTTCTTTTAAATGAGTCACATAAATCTGTCCCTCAACCCCCCAACACAGAACCCCTCCAGGCATCTACAGGAAGGTGAAAGCCAATGGTCACCCTTCAGCAAGGCTTTCTTAGGTGTGTAGCCTGTCCTTGATTCCAACTTGTAGGTTAAAGGCAGGAAAAGGATGGTTTTGGTCAAATTCTCCCTTGATGCCTGACCCAGGGCAAACTATGTCACCTTTCTTATCCTTCTATGTGCTATCTTTTGAGGTTCTTAGTCTCATGGCTTAAAATGCTGTCTATATACTGGTGAATCACAAATGCATATCTCTAGCCTGGACCCGTTTATGAAGCTTCATTCTTATATCTCCAACTGCCTCTTCAGTGTCTCCACCTGGACGCTTAGTAGGAAGCTCAGCCTTAGTTTGCCCAAAACCCAGCTCCTGATCTTCAACCCTCTTTTTCTCCACGGCTCTTCCTCCCCACTTTATGCATGTCAAGAATGGCGACTTCATCCTAACAGTTGCTCAAAGTCATCCTAGATCTCTTTATTTTGCCTTTTTTTTTTTTTTTTTTTTTTTTTTTTTTGAGATGGAGTCTCTCTCTGTCGCCAGGCTGGAGTTTAGTTGCATGATCTCGGTTCACTGTAACCTCCGCCTCCCAGGTTCAAGCGATTCTCCTGCCTCAGCCTCCCGAGTAGCTGGGACTACAGATGTGCGCCAGCACGCCCAGCTAATTTTTGTATTTTTAGTAGAGATGGGATTTCACAATGTTGGCCACGATGGTCTTGATCTCTTGAGCTCATGATCCACCCTCCTCGGCCTCCCAAAGTGCTGGGATTATAGCCGTGAGCCACCACACCCACCATATTTTTCATTCTATAGTCAATTTGTCAGCAAATCCCATTGGCTCTACCTTCAAAATAGACCCAGAGTCTGGCCTCCTCTACTTTGGTCCATACCACCAAGTTCTCTTGCTGGCATTACTTTTGCAGCCGTTACCTGCCCTCCCTTCTTCTTCTCTTGCGCCCTATCCTCAACCCAGATGCCAGAGTGATCCTGTTAATGTAAGTCAAATGCTGTACAGTAGTTATGTCTTTACATTGGTCTATACCACCTGTGTGATCTGATTCCCCCACCCTACCCATACGGTTGCCTCTCTGATCCCCCACTTTTTTGCCCTTCACTCTCTCTGCTCCTCAATTGGCCTCCTTGGTCCTCACATGTTTTCTCCTCTGGGCTCTGCAGCTTACTGTTCCCTCTGTCTGGAATGTTCTACATGGTTCCCTCCCTCACCTCTTTCAGGACTTTATGGTACATCAGACTCCCAGTGAACCTTCCAGGATGAACTGTTGTTGAACTGGCAGCAGCCTCCACACTTCCTGGCTCCTTTTCCTACTTTGCTTTTCCCATTAGTACTTATCTCCTACTAACATTATTTTGCACATCTAAAAGCCAGGAGTGCAAAGATTCTGTCAATTTTGTTTCCTGCTCTATTCCCAGCATCTGGAACAATGCCTGGCATATAGCAGGCATTCAATAAGTATCTGTGGAGTGAATTTATCCACCAGATGTTTATTTATTGACTGTGTGCAAAGAACAGTTCTCGAACCTGGGAGAGACACAAGTACATCAGATGTCGGTATGTCTCTCAGAGCGTCTGCAACAGTGTGACGGGGCAAAGACCATAACACCTGCTCTTAGAATCTTCATTTAAGCGTCATGGATCCTTGATTGAATTTGGAAAACATTCTGCTCTCCTTGTGGAAGATTGGGGAAATGTTCTAGTCTCATCTGCAATATAGTATCAAGTCATCTTTTATGCTGGAGGCAATATAGTACCTGTATATGTAACTGCTTGGTGGTGGGTGTTTGCTATTCTTTAGCATCTCAGAGAGTATAGGGGAAATCTGTGTGTTTGAGTACTTATGCACATTGAATGTGGTTATTGACATGAAATTCAAAGGTGAGACTTTATGGGAGGGAGACCTTACCCTGCTGACTATTCATGAGGGAAATGGTTTCAGGCACCGGAGTGGTCTTTGAACTGGGATTTGAAGTGTAGATAGGGAAAGAAGAGGGTTCCAGGTGCAGATTACTGTGTGCAGAGGCTGGAGCTTGCTGACTCAGTGTCTGGGAGTGAGCACCATTCCAGATTCTGTTTGTTTCTCAATGTCTCCCTAAAGGGTACTACTGAATCCTCTTCTCAGGGTCCTCACAGAGCATGAAATTCCATGCATGAGATTTGATTGGTTGCAGGTTTAGGCTGGACCATTTTGACTTTTCCAATTCATTCTGTGGACTTGATTTGGATGCAGGCTGGGCTGCCTGGTTATTTTGTTGTCTCCAAATCCTGACCCTGATTATTTGTGTTGTACTCAAGTCTGCTAGAGCAGTGGTCCCCAACCTTTTTGGCACCAGGGACCGGTTTCATGGGAGACAATTTTTTTTCACAGACCAGGGGGTTGGGAGCAGATGCTTTTGGGATGAAACCGTTCCATGTCCGATTATCAGGCATTGGATTTTCATAAGGAGCACACAACCCAGATCCCTTTCGTGCGTGGTTCACAATAGGGTTTGCACTCCTATGAGAATCTAATGCTGCCACTGATCTGACAGGAGGCGGGGCTCAGGTGGTAATGCTTTCTTGTCCATGCTCACTCCTACTGTGTGGCCTGGTCCCAAACAGGCCATGGACCAGTACCACTATGCTTTAAAGGAGATTTGGATTGGCAAATTACCTATCTGCTCCAGGTGTCTGTTGTTGAATGCCGCAAAACACCCCCAAATCTCAGTAGCTTAACACAATATGTATTATTATATTTCATGGTTCTGGGGGTTGACTGGGCTCAGCTGGGTGGTTCCCTCTTGGGCTCTCTTACACAGTTGGAGTCAGATGGTGACTGGCTCTGGAATCATCTGAAGACCGGACTCGGCTGGTTTTCCGCAATGGTTCCTTCACCTGCAGGCCTGTTTTCTTGCCCTCTCTGTTTCCACACAGTGTCTCATCTTTCAGGGCCTCTCATCTTTCAGGACTAGTACTAGTCCATGGCCTGGGGGTTGGGACCCCTGCGCTAGAGGATGACATGGCAGTCACACATTTGGCTGGCCTTTTAGTGGGAGGGAGATAGACCCTGGAATATTCTGATCAGTTCTCTTTTACCAGTTATCTTTTTCTTACTCTGTTGTTTAAATACAGAGTATAAATCATTTTTTGTGTAGGCTGTTCCTGGCAGATATGGGCCAAGCTTTGATTCATTGAGAGAAGGAAGCTTAGAGGTTACCAAGACCAGTGCTTCCCAAATCTCCTTATTATCCAAATCACCAAGGAAGCTTTAAAAAGTCACACAAGGCTTGTTTCATCAGCATCTCCAGGACACAGGAAGCAGAAAAAGAGGAGGAAAAAGAAGAGGAGGAGACAAGAATGTCTCATATGTGGGAAAATCTCAGAGACTGCTACACTAGATGGAAAGTTGGCTATGTCAGTGGTCCCCACATGCCACACTACTCAGAAAAACAGGAAAACAAGAAAAAAATACATTTTCTGTATTAGAATTAGAGTGTGTGGATGTCTGTATCAGAGTCTGCATTTTCAAAATAATTTCCAGGAGTGAGTAAGAGATAGGAAGATGAAGAAGAGAGTTACGATGGGAAAGAGATAGGAAATGAGAAGGTGAACTTGGCTTACATCCTGTACATAATGAGTAAATGCTAAGGTGCTTGATGGAGGCCCAGGGAGAAGGGGAGGAGTGAGGGGTGGGAGGTAGCTGTATACATCTGGAGGAGAGAGGGGATGACATCTGCTGCTGCTGGGTCACTCAGATTTGGAATGTCCTTGCAAGGAAGCCCATTCTGATTTTGAACAGCTGCTCTTGATAAAAGCTCATTCCCTATTTCCTTCTGCCATTCATAGGATGTGGCTCTGGAGCCCCCTGTCCTAAGCCTCCTTATCCCAGCTTTCATCCATTTCTTCAGTAGGCATTTATTTAATGCTTAATGTGGATGACACGGTTTGGCTGTGTCCCCACCCAAATCTCATCTTGAATTGTAGTTCCCATAATTCCTACATGTTGTGGGAGGGACCCTGTGGGAGATCATTGAATCTTGGGGGGCGGTTTCCCTGATACCGTTCTTGTGGTAGTGAATGTCTCACAAGATCTGCTGGTTTTGTAAAGGGAAACCCCTTTTGTCTAGTTCTCATTTCTGTTTTGCTGCTGCCATGAAAGAAGTGCCTTTCGCCTTCTGCCATGATTGTGAGGCCTCCCCAGCCATGTGGAACTGTGGGTTCATTAAACCTCTTTTTCTTTATAGATTACCCAGTCTCGAGTATGTCTTTATCAGCAGCGTGAGAACAGCCTAATACAGTGGTCATGGTTTTCTTATTTCCTTTTTTCTCTAAATCCCTCTTCCATTTCTGTTACCTTCCACTTATCCCAAGAAATGGTTACTCAACAAATTCAAAACCCTTGTAAGGATTTGGACACAGCTTGAGCCAAGATTTATCTTTGTTTGGCAACCCCTGTTTGTTTTGTCTCTTGAGAGTATGTACAAAATGATACTGTAAACAGGATTTTAAGTGGCGTGTGTAATTTAGTGAAGAGAACCAAATAATGTTCTACCACAATTTGTATGCCAATTATAGATCATTCTTTTCCATTAATTAAAGGAGTAGCTCTTTGATTGCTTACCAGTAGGATGCAAAAATGATTAGTGTTTTATTTAAAATATTTTACATTTTATTAAACCACCTTGGCTTCTGACTACTCTTGACTCACAAACAGTTAGCACAAACAGTTCTGTCCTTGGTGAACGCGATAAAATGATTTTCTTGTTCTGCTATAAAACGTAAAAGAGGCTCTTATAATTTGTCGCACAGTTTAAGACCCTGTTTTGTTTGTTTGACCACCGTTTGGGGGTTGATGTTTGTTATTCCTTAGCATCTCAGTGAGTACAGGGGAAGTCTACTTGTTTGAGTACTTACACATGTTGAATACAGTTATTGACACTGATTTAAAGGTGAGATTGACTCAGTTAATAAATATGACAGTTGATCTAGGAGGCATTCTGTCTGGAATAAATTGATAAATAAAGGCAAAAGTTATAAAAAGAATATGTGTCTACTTTTGCTTTGTACTTTACTTACATAGCTAGAGCAGTTACTAGTTACAGCCTTTTTAATATAACCTGTATGACCATCTTCAAATCTGTGTCAATTTCAAGAGGAAGTTAAATACTCATGCAATTATATGGGTTACTCTTATTCTTAACATGAACATTTCAGAAAATGCATTTTATGGTAGTTTTCAGCCTAAGCATTTTACATGGCAGAGAGCTCCAGTTTATTCACTCAATAACAAATTGCAGTATGTGTATGTGTGGATACCATGTTATACATGGGGGCTAAAAAAAAATTGAAATGCAGTTCCTGCCCTCAATGAGCTCTCAGTTTGCTAGTGGAGACAACTGATACACATCTTGATTGATGTTTTTTGCTTTTGACATAGAGTGTCGCTGTTGCCCAGGCTAGAAGGCAGTGGTGCGATCTCGGCTCGCTGCAACCTCTGCCTCCTGGGTTCAAGCTATTCTCGCACCTCAGCTTCCCGAGTAACTGGAACTACAAGCACCTGCCACCATGCCTGGCTAATTTTTGTGTGTTTGTACAGATGGGATTTTGCCGTGTTGCCCAGGTTGGTCTGCTGAGCTGAAAGTGATCCGCCCACCTTGGCCTCCCCAAATGCTGGGATTACAGGCATGAGCCACCATGCCCAGCCCCTTGTTTTGTTTTTTTATTGTTGTAAAATACACATAATATAAAATTTAACATTTTATCCATTTTTAAGTGTACAGGTCAGTTATATTAAGTACATTTATTATTTTTTTCTGCAACCATCCCCACCATTCCTCTCCTGAACTTTCTCAGGAGAAAGTTCAGGAGAGGAATGGACACTGTGCCCATTCTTGATGGATTTTAATATGCCTAGGACCACAGAACTATGGGAGGCCAGAGGACAGGAAACTCCCAGTGCTAAGGCAGTGTCAGGTCACGGGCAGGGATCGGCCTGAATGCCCCTTGCCCATCTGCTGCTGTGTCCAAGGATTGAAGACCTGCCACTCTGTAGCCTGGTCGCTGTCTGGGCTGAAGAACCTGTCTCAGTGAGTGGGGAACTGGGATTCTCCTCTCTTGTGTCAGAGAGACTAAAACTGTAGTCCTACTTGACCTCTCACTCCTTTCTATAAATAGGAGCATCAACAGGGCCTTCCAAAGGAAGTCACTGCAATACACTGTTGTTAAGCCTTCTCAGCTTCTAACTGGACTGCCTAGAACAGCCTAGAAGCTGGCAAAGATTTATGGTCACTGGGGGCAACTGGGCAATCATAAATCTTCAACCCTGCTTGCCTTTATAGCGTCTATGTAAGCTTGCTGGTTCAGAGCCACTGGGACTCAAAGTAAATCATTCAGTCAGTCACTTAGCAGATAATTATGGACCGCCCACTAGGTGTGAGACATTCTGTTTCTCCTTTCTTTTATGTCAATATTTAGCAGAAGTAGTAGTAGCAAGGCATCCAATTCTTGAATCTAGTTTCTCTTCCAAGGACTTTTTTTTTTTGAATCTCTAAGGTTGTTTTGAGTGTGTCCTCCTCAATCCAAATTGTTCCCTGCTCAGGAGAAAATAAAGCTCTGGGGAGAGGCTTAACCATTTAACCATGTACCATTTAACATCTCTTTCTGGGAATGGAAACATAGATAGCATAAAGAATTTGTCCCATTAGTATTTGCCACTGTTTTTCCTTTGAAAAATAAAGATGTGGTTCAATCACTTCATTTGTTAAAATTAAAGCACGGCCTCTCCTTCTCCCTGTCCATCTGCCGTGACTTGTGATCTGATTTGAGTGTCTGTTCTAGTAGCAGAAGCAACAGAGGTAGATGAGACAACAATTTACTGCCTCAATGCAAACCTACTTTATGGCTGAGTCAGAATAACAAAATTGGGGTTTTCAAAATTAATTGGAATTTTATTCTACACTACTTGTCTGGAGTCTTAAGCTACAAAGCTGTTGTTGTAAAGGTGGAAATCTAGCCTAATCAGTGCCAATGGCATTTGCAGAAGATGCCAAGAACTTCCTGGGTCTCAGGAAGGCTGGAATGTGCTTTTCCTCCCTTCTCCCTCCCTCCAGTAAACACGACCTTCCACCCTCCCCTCAGGCTCCAGCTGCTGCTTGCTTCACCCCTTTAGATCCCCGAGTTTGGGAGATGGCTGAAGTCTCTGTTGAAGGACTGGAGAAGGTTACAAGGATTGTCTCTGCCCCTGCCTTCCTCAGGCCTCCCAGAGGTGGGGGATGAGGGAGTCTTTGTGGAAGAGGAAAGAACTAAGGGAGGAGCCCAGTGTGAGAGGCTCAGCTCCCGCCTGCAGCACTTCCCTGTACCTGCCGCAGGTCCAATTCATGGGAACAGCTGGACTTTCCAGCCACTGTTGTTGGTCTAGAAAGTTAAGCTGTGGGCCTCTTACCCACTGCAGTCACTCCCTGGAGGCGGCCTCAGAGCTCTGGCTCCAGAGGGCACCTGTCTTGCATGGAGAGGTAAGAAATGTTTGAGTTGAACTGAATATTCGCTGCTGGCCTGGGGTCAGTGAGATTAGTGAGAAGGGAACAGGTGGCGTAAAAGCTAATGGGATGCTTTATGGTTGGCACGTTGCTGATTTCCAGGCTGCCGTGGGAAGGCTGGCGGTGGGTATCCAGGTTGCTGTAGCGGGGTGGAGGGAAAGCGCCTCCTGTTTTCCAATGTGGAGGCAATCTGGCCATGACATCTGTGTCCCTGCCCACCATGGTGGAGAAGGGCCTGGATGCCTGGTATTGTGTGCCCCTGGCCGCCACAGTGGAGGAGGGCCTGGATGCCCGGCTTTGTGTGCCCCTGCTCTGGCTGCATGGTTATCAGGTGACCATCCTCTCCAGGGAGGGGAGAGCTGCCCCTCGCTGACGGAGGGAGTGCGTGACTCGTTCCCCTGCCAGAATGTCGCATTCCTTGACATTTTGACCAGTCTTGCCACGTCCTATGGGTTAAGACCTGGATGATTACAAAAGTTGTGGAAGATAGTTTTCTCGACTCTTGTTTGCAATGGAGGTGCCAACAGGGACTGAGAAACATGGAGGGACCTCAGCAATGCCATCTGTTCTCAGAGGGGCTCAGGAGAAGCAAAGATGAGCGGTGGCCGAGGAATGGTGCCCCTGACATAGTCCGGGCAGCCCCACCAGCACTCATGCTGCTGAGCTTGGCTTCCACAGCCAGGGAGCAGGGTGTCTTTCTGTAGCAGCCATCTGCCTTGCTCATCATCACTTGTGATGGTTTTGTCTTACCTACCAAGTGGTCGTTCTTATGCCTTGCAGATCTTTGAATCCTCAGCACCTTGCACAGTGCCCTGCCTGCAGTAGGGGTAACATAGCAGGAAACATAGCACGCACGATTGTTTCCCCAAAAGATGCACAGAAATCAGTGATCAGACAGAAGTGGTGGCCTTTCTTGTTTTTTTTTATTGTCACCATCTGTAATGGAATGGCATCCTTAAACTGAACACCTTTGGAAGCAGTGGCTCTCAGAGGTTAATGCCTGTGGCTCCCAGCTATGGCGACTTGTGACACCTCACTCCGATATGACGATGTGATGGGTCAGTGGCTTGGAAGGGGTTCTCAGGAATCTGCATTTTTACAAGTTCATGGGGGTGATTCTGGGGCAGGTATTTCGTGAATGTGAATCATAACTTGAAAAAGAACACTTCAGGCTTTCAGCTGAGGCACGGCTATCATTTGAATGTGTCCCGTCCAAAATTCAGGTGTTGAAATTTAATGGCTAATGTGATAGTATTAAGAGGTGGCCCTTTAGGGATCTGCATTTAAGAGGTGATTAGGCTCTGAGAGCTCCTCCCTCATGAATGAGATCAAGGCCCCTGTAAAAGAGGCTTCATGCAGCTTTTGATTTCACTCTCCTCTGATCTGTGTGAGGACACAGTGTTCTGGAGGGTGCAGCAGGAAGGCATCATCTTGGAAGCAGACAGCTGGCCGTCATCACACAATGAACCCACCAGCCTCTTGATCTTGGACTCCAGAACTGAGAAGAAAATTGCTGTTCATGGTCAGGCATGGTGTCTCACACCTGTAATCCCAGCTCTTTGGAGGCTAAGATGGGAGAATTGCTTGAGCCCAGGAGTTCAACACCAACCTAGGCAATATAGTGAGATGCTGTCTCTACAAAATTTTATAACATGAACCAGGCTTAGTGGCACGCATTTGCAGTTCTAGTTCCTTAGTAGGTTGAGGCAGGAGGGTCACTGGAGCCCAGGATTTCAAGGTTACAGTGAGCTATGATTATGCCACTATATCACAGCTTGGGTGACAGAGCGAGAACCTGTCTCTAAAGAAGAAAAAAAAAATCTGTTCTTTATATATTACCCAGCCTTTGGTATTTTGTTAGAGCAGCACAGATGGACTAAGTCAGACATGCTCTGGAAGGATTTTCCAAGTGAGGAATAAACAATGAGGAAGGTAACTCTGTCTCATTTCCACTTTCTTACACCTGGGGTGCTTCACACTTTAATTTTTGTCACACCTGGTGTAATCCCCTAGGTACACTTGAACATTAACCTTGTGGTACACCTTACGTTTTTGGTAGCATTATTGAAACCAGTTGATATATTAATATTTGAGGGCTTTTATAGGACACACACACACACACAGACACACACACACCTGTAGGACGTACAATGAAAAACCAGTTAACTTTCCGAAGTACAGGATCTTAAGTAGACTCTATTTGAGCCCTGGAGATTGGCAGTAGTCTCGGCTACCCCTCGTGGTGCCGGGGTCTGAATTACTTGCCTCTCTGGGAAGCTGCCTTTTCTCCCTCCCTTGTGATCTTGCATCAAACCTTTCCTTAACCAAGTCTGCAGACTTAGGTTCGTCCTTCTCACCCTAAGGTGAACCGGCCAGCTCCCGTTCTCAGTCTGGGAAGTGCTCCTTTTCCACTGCTGAGCAGAGACCAGAGCAGGAGACACAGTGATGCATCTCATGGCCCTGCCCCTGGCTCCCTTCTCTTTGGACACACCCTGAGGTGCAGCTGTGGCCTCCTCTGTAACAGGTCTGCAGAAGAGCAAGATAAGAAGCAGCCATATCCCCTACATTTGTAACAGGAGAGGCCCAGACCTCCAGCTGGGGGATTAACACGTTCTTCAGAAATGGCTAGTTATTACCAAACTTGCTTCTTTCCTCCAAGTCTTCACTGACAGCCTGAATGCATTCATAGCTGCCTCACAAGGAGTGTGGTCCCCTGAGTGTGTGAAAGCTGTTGTCATCCTCTAAGTGTCCATGGAGTTTCCTGGGCTCCAGCTGGCTATAGATACCAGGGCTTCTTTAAAGTGCTGGGTGCCTGGAGCCGCATGTATGAAAGGGCTCTGCTCTCCTCCCTTGCTGCTCCAAAAGTCACGGAAGTCAAAAGGGAGAAATGATTTTCCCAGTCATGCTGCATCCTAAAAGGCACACAGCACAAGTTGTAGGGGCCATACATTTTGAGATCAGATTGTCCAGGTTTGGAACTAAGGAAGCGATCAGCCCCACTGGGCAGGATATTCAGACATTTCATCTGTAAATAGAGATGATGATAATACCCACCTCAGGGAATTGTTTGTTATTTTATTTACAAAATGATTATCAGGGCTGTGTGTCAGGCAGTGTCCCAGGCACTGCTCTTGGTCCTCCAGTATAGGGAGGGAGACTGAGAAATGTAAATTGGAAGTGTGTGGAAAGTACAGTTAAAGAGAGGTGCAGGGCATTCTGAGTTTCCAGGGCTGGGGGGTTGACCTCATCACAAGTCTGGCGAAGACATTTTGCTTTAGGAAGTGATGGCTGATGTGAGATAATGAAAAGAGTGTCCTATACATGCACCCAGCATGTGCAAAGGCCCCGTGGAGGCCTGGCTGGGGAGTATCCTGAGGGATCGGAGGAGACCAGCAGATCTAGAGCTCAGGGAATCGAGGTGAGGCATTGAACAGAGAGGAGGCTGGGAGCCCAGAAGGGGAAGCCTTCCAGGCGGAGGTAAGAATGTTGGTCCTAAGACAAGTAGGAAGCCACCCGTGGGTTCTAAGCTGGTGAATGACAGATCTGTGTTCTTAAAGTTGCTACTCTGGCTACAGAGTGGAAACTGGGATGGAGGAATAATGAGGATGGGTTTATGGAAGCCAGTTAAGAGGTCCTGCTATAGCTTATGCAAAAGATGACTTAGCTTTCACTAGGGGGGCAGTGGAGGTGGTACAAAGTGCAGGTTTAGGAGATATTAAGCCATAGAATTGACAGTTATGGTGATGGATTGGATGTTGGGAACAGGGAGAGGAGGGGTCAGGAGTGGAGTATTCCATGAACCGTCACATTGCCTGCATAAACATGCATTACACGTAAACGATTATGGTAATAATTTACAAAGAAGCATGCCCTTTGGTCTGCTCATTTCACAAGGCAGCTCTGGTTAAATGACTTTTTATTTTGGACTGGCCGCATTCCCTAAGACCAAAGGCAGCTGGGGCCGTGTGCCCAGGGGGCCTGCCCTCTGACCCTGGTGTAGCCTTGCATCAAGCGTGAGCTCCTCTCTCCCCTCTCCTGCGTGGTGTGAGGGAGGTAGTGCAAGGAATGTTCTAGCAAGTTTCTCATCCTCCTGCGGAACATCCCTGCTGGGTGCCCCGCCCCCCCACAAGGCTTGCCAACCTTGAGTCTCTGTTAGTCTCTGTGTCCTCCCTCTGTATCCCCACTCTGACACACAGGCTGGGCCCCATGGAAGAGGTACTGCCTGGCTCCGGCTGGCTTTTCCCAAATCAAGCCCATGCCTTCTTGCCTCAGGCTGTACTGGCGCCTGGCTTTGCTTTTCCCTTTCTCATTGGCACCCTTGCTGTTCTTAGGTTTGGGGCAGGCCCGTGTCTTGTCAGCGGCAACCGTGGCTCCTCTCAACCAGGAACTGGAGTCCCCACTGGGCAGAAGAGGCTTCGGCTGACTTTGCTGTTCCTTTGCCGCTGGGACAGCCCTGCAGGCTCTTCTCTGGGAGGCTCCCCATGGTGCCTTCCCACACAGCCTGGCTTGGTCTCAGGGCTGAAGCTGAGGACCTGGGTGTGCCTCAGTTGGCCGAACGTCATTGTGCAACTCACACCTGGACCTTTTGCGCAGCCCTCGGCTGTAAGAAGAACCAGCAGAGCCAGTCACAGGAAGTCCTGGCCCTTACCTTCCCAGGTTCAGTCACCACCAACATATTAGTCTTGGACTTTTGTTTTGTTTTAATTTGATAACTTAATTTTTTTAAAGCCTTTTGGATTTACAGAAAAATTGAGCCGAAAGCACAGAGAATTCTCATCTACCCCTTTCTTTCTCCTCCCTCCATTCCAGTTGCCCTTTTTCTTAACATCTTGCATTAGTGTGGTATCTTGGTTACAATTGCTGAGACAATCTTGCTATGTTATTATTAACCAAAGCTCCTCATTTCCATTCAGGCTCACTCTTTGTGTTGTACATCCTGTGAGTTCTGGGGTTGTGTGTCCTTTTTCTCTAATTGGGTTTTGACAAATGTATGATGACATAGACGCACCCTTACAAGATCATACAAATTTTCTGGCCTGAACATTGCCCTGTGCTCTGCCTTAGTCATCTCTCTCTCCCTGTTGGCCCCTGGCAATCTCTGATGGTTTTACTGTCTCCATATTTTAGTCTGTTCCAGAACGTCCTGTAGTTGGAATCATGCAGTATGGGGTACCTTTCCAGTTTGGCTTCGTTCACTTAGGGATCTGCATTTAAGGGTCCATCGTGTCTTTTCATGCTTGATGGCCCATATCAACAATGATCTTTTATACTCCAAGTGCAATGTGTCTGCTCACCAGCTGGAGGCCTTGCCATGGGATTCACAATTTCCTCTCAGTGTCTTCCAAGCAGCTTTTCTATATCATCTTCTCAGGCTTCTGTGCACCTGCCAGTGCTGGACATATTTGGCCATTGCTGATCTAGAAGCCTTCCCAAGGCAGGTGGTGAAACGGTCTGGATTTCACGTTCTGTATTAGGAAACCTAACACTGCAGCAACCCCGAATGCCTTGTTCATGGGCAGTTGATAGTGCAAGGGAACTGTCTTCTCTCCAAGAACTGGCTAGAACAGGCTTCTGCCCACTGCTTTTATCCCATCATCAGGTAATTTGAGTGTTTCCAGTCTAAGTATTCCACTGCAAATCTGGATGTGGATCATCTTCTATCAGAGACAGCTCAGGCTCAATCCCTAAATTAACGGGAAGCAAGACATAGACAAGTGTGACTTCTTAGAGACAGGCTGGACTGTTGCTGCTCTGTCCTTGGGTTGTGCCAGCCCTTCCTTTATTCTTTCCCAGTGTCCTTATCCATTGCCTGTAGCCCAGGACCAGCACCAAGGCTGTAGGTTCTGCGTGGCGTTCCTCTCCCGCCCGGGGATCTTCATGTAGGTGCTGCACGGGGAAAGAAGGGTGCTGAGAGGAGAGGCTGCTGTCAGCACAGGAGCCATGAGGGTGGTGGCCATTTGGCCACTATGTCCAGTGCTTTCAAGGTGTCCTCGGTGTCCTCATTTATGCCATGGCTTAGAAGATTGTCCTTGCCATCTTTGTGAACTGTCTCAGCCATCACTTATTTTCACTTTCCTCATGGGGACCAACCTGCCGACTGTCTCGTCACTGGGGCATTGTTAACGACCAGCTGTGCGTATTTAGTGTTCATATGCAGAGCAAAGTATGATCGTCTCTGGGATGCTCTGCAGCTGGGTTTTTTTGCTGACATTTACTTTTCCTTTTTTCTCTTTGAATGCTGTGGTTTTGAACAAGTTGGTAATGTGATCAGTTTTCACTTACGATTTTCAGGCATCAGGAGTACAAGATTCCCTGGAAGAGACATTTGCATGGAATATTTACTTATATGAAGAGGAATCAGATGTGCCCAGTCAACTTAGCACCCGCTGAGGTCTTGTCGCCATTTGTTGAGTTTGCACAACATGCCTGGGCATGATTGTGCCAGATTTCTATCTAGCCCTGAGAATTAGCAAGCAGTCTGCATTTTACAGGTGTGGGAACTAAGGGTTAGGGGATGCGTTACGCTGCCCAACTCTCATGGGTTGTCAGAGGCAGAGATGAGATTGAAACCTGGGCCTGCCTCTCTCCAAACTCCATGCTCTGGGTGCAACACCACTTGGCCCCTACCTAAGGGACCTCCTCTGTGCTGAGAAGCAGGACAGCCTGGGACATACATGGGAAGTCGGAGGCTTCAGTCACTTTATTCCCATGCTGTGCTCTGTTCACCAGACTCCCTAGGGTCCTTCCATCACAGGAGGAAGTGGCCTCTTGAGCCCTTTGAGATCAAGGCTGGGCATAGAACACCACCGTGGCTCCAACTTAGAGTCTTTGTTTTTTAAACTGTGTCTGGAGCACTTTGATAATCTCTCCAGAGATATTCATTTGCTAAAATGAATTGCTAAATGTAGGGGAGAGTTTTGGGGGCATGACTGAAGCCTGCGCTGGGTGCCAGTGATACTGGCAGCTTCCCTGGTGGGTGGGAAAGAGAAACCTGCCTGGTGGGTGGGTTCAGGACCCGGAAAAGACCTCCTCAGCCTAGTTCCTTGTTGCTTTGCTGCCGCCCTCAGGCAGTTCAGCCTGGGCTTAGTCAGCGTCTACCAGCCTCACTGAACTTCTAGGACCAAGAGCCATCACATTGGCCTGCTGCTGCTGTTGCATAGGCGTGAGTTTGGTACTTGTCATCTCGCAATGTGCTCAATGGCTCACCCAACTACAGTACCTGGTGGAGCTCTTGAGATACCCATTTGCTCTCTGAGGTTTGGATCAGCGGAGACCCAGATAAGAGTTCATTTGTAAGAACAAAATATATATCATGCTTGGGAGGCTGAGGTGGGCAGATCACTTGATGTCAGGAGTTTGAGACAAGTCTGGCCAACATGGTGATACCCCGTCTCTGCTAAAAATACAAAAATTAGCTGGATGTGGTGGAGGGGCCTGTAATCTCAGCTACTCGGGAGGCTGAGGCAGGAGAATCCCTTGAACTTGGGAGGCGGAGATTGCAGTGAGCCGAGATAGCGCCACTACACTCCAGCCTGGGTGACAGAACAAGCCTCCATCTCACAAACAAACAAACAAACAAAAAAAAGAAAAGAAGAAAGAAAAAGAAATATATATCATGCTACCTCTTAGTTGAAGCCAGTGTCATCTCTTCCTAGCTTATTTCTGTGGCTTCTTAAGTGCTCTTTTCGTGTATACCTTCCTTTCTTACAGGTAAACCATAATCCATCGTGCCTCTGTCCTAACCCACCAATGGCTTTTCTCTTGCTCATGGTCAAGTTAGAGACTTTACATGGGCCTCTGAGTCTCCACATGCTCTGTCCCTTCCCCCGCCATGGCCCCACCTCTGCTACAGTGACCCCGGGGCTCCTGGCAGCTTTTCAGACACAGCCTGGCATTATGTGTTTTCCCTTGATGGAGTATCTTTAATCAGACGCCTTTCTCACTGAGCCTTACCCTGTCACTGCCCAATTTAAATTTCCAGTCCCCCTACTCTCTATCTCTCTCTCCTGCCTAATTTTTCTGCAAAGTATTTATCACCCTTTGCCGTGCTACCTATTGTACTTATTTGATTATTGTCTGTCTTCCCCTATTAGAGTTTAATCCCCATGAGAGCAAATATTTTTGTCAATTGTTTATTCTTTATCCCTGGCATCTAGGACAGCACCTGGCAGGTAGTAGGTGCTCAGTAAATTGGTGCTGCAGGAGTTTGCCTGGTGTTCTGAGATCCTGATATAGATGTGCCTAGTTCTAGAATAATCTGACATAACCCGTGATGTGAATCTTCATGTGTGAGCACTGGTATTTGTTTTACAGTGTTGATTTGTGAGATAATGCCACTCCTGCTCACTTGTGTTGGAATGTGTCTTCATGAGCAGGAGGAAAGGGAGGCGTTCTATATGGGGCGTGGGGATGGCCCCTGCCAGGAGCTCTCCTCTCTGCCACAGCTGTCGTTCGCATCTGTGTCAGTGCCCCAGAAGTGAACTTTCATAGGATATAGGTAGGTCAGGACCTGCTCTCCTGGGTGACAAGAACAGCGATTCCTGTAAATATTATGTAAAACATTCCTTCACTTCACCATGGCGTCAGGTTCAGTCAGGCTATTTTGATTTTTTTTTTTTTTTTGAGACAGAGTCTCGCTCTGTTGCCCAGGCTAGAGTGCAGTGGCATGATCTTGGCTCACTGAAACCTCTGCCTCCTGGGTTCTAGCAATTCTCCTGCCTCAGCCTCCTGAGTAGCTTGGATTACAGGTACATACCACTATGCTCGGCTAATTTTTGTATTTTTAGTAGAAACGGGGTTTCAACATGTTGGTCAGGCTGTTCTTGAACTCCAGACCTCGTGATCTGCCTGCCTCAATCTCCCAAAGCGCTGGGATTACAGGTGTGAGCCACTGCCCCTGGCCTATTTTGATGTTTTTAAAAAGGGCTTTGGGAGGACTTTGCTCTCTGGCTCTAAGTAAGCTTTAGCCATTTGTTTAACTTTTAAAACAAATGTGTATTAGGGAAATACTGGTAATATGGGATGCCACTGGAAGGGCATATGCTTGTTTACCCATGCTACTTCTGTCTAAGGTGCAAGGTGAGGCCATCCTACCCCAGCCACTCTAAATGGCCCAACCACCTGTGCAGATGGGTACCCAGTGGGGCTGGGCCCTCGGTTGGCATCAGGCAGGTTCATCTGCATGCCTTGCGTGCTCCCCAGCTTGTCAAGCCTCCATCTGCTTTGTTCTTCACTCTGGCATCCCATGTACCTTCCTCAATCTGGATTTGGGAACATGCCCTCTGGCCTTCATGAGCCACAACTGTAGAGGATATAAGAAAATCAAAGTTTGTTTCTCTATTTTGCTGGAGCACTCCTTCCCAAAATAGGAGGTAAATATATGAAGATCTAAGACCCAATGTGTCTTAAAATATCTGTCGTATTTTCTCTATTCTTTCTAGATAGTTTGGGAATGTCTTAGCTCATTTTCTGTCACTGTGACAGAAGACTACAGACTGGGTAATGTATAAAGAAAATAAACTTATTTCTTTTAGTTCTGGAGGAAGATCATCAATGTCAGCAGGCTTCCCAATGGAAGCCAAGAGCAAGGATTCCAGAATCTCAAGAGGAAACAATTTCCAACCTCAAGGCCTGGGAAGTTCAACGTTGAGGGGTCATATCTGGTTGGCTTCTGGTGAGAGCCTTCATCCTGTGTCATAGCATGGCAGAAAACTGGAAGGGCAGGCGAGTGCTTGAAAAAAGAGATGGGGCAAAGGGGGCCAACCCACTTTATAACAACCAGCCTCATGGGAACCAACCCAGTCTCTAGAGAACGGTGTTAATGCACACATGAGGCGTGCCCCCGTGGCCTGATCACCTCTGAAAGTTCCCACTGCCTCTCACCCAGTACTGTTGCACTGGGGACCAAATTTCACCCTGAGGTTTGGAGGGGTCAAACCACATCCAAACCATAGCAGGGAGGATGTAGGCCTTGAGATTGGAAATGGTTTCCTCTCGGGTTTCTGGAATCCTTGCTGTCGGCTTCCACGCTCTGTTGCTTTAGGGAAACCCACTGACATTAATTCTCTATCTTCCATGTGTGGTCTGGTTTTCTTCTGAAAGCCTCCAGGATCCTCCCTTTATCCCCAGTGTTCTGACATTGTGTAGTGATGTGTCATGGGGTACGTTCGGCCCCTTGTTAAGTGGGAACATCTTTATTTGCAGATTCCAGGGCTGATTTAAATATTTAACGTTATATTACTTAAATACATACCACTTAAAACTGGGTATAAATTCCTTATGCTATGGTTATAAAAATCACATCCAAATTGCAAATTAAACATGAAGTACTCAGCTAATGAAACTCAAATGCACAACATCACTTTGCTGTGATGGCTGGCTTCACTCCTTTTGTCACAGGAATTAGGTACAGATTGCTGTCGCTCAGTGTCCTTTGAGTGATAACATTTGGCTTCACTTGGCGTGAATGAGTCATGTATATATTAAATCTACCCTGTGGCTTTTTTCTCATTAGCCACAATAATTAACATAATTCTGCTTGATGCCAATGTGTAAACACAGAGCAGCCCGGCACAGCGTGGTTATAGCACGGCTGTCCAGACTATTCTTAGACTGTGCTTGCTTACAGGAATTATTTTGGATTGTCATTACAACGAAAACATGAAATGTAAATGTTTTCATAGAGAGCTCACATAATCCCGAGGAATTTGGTTCTTTTTATATGTTTCCTATGCCAGTTTTCTCCCATAGGCCTATAGAAAGGTGAGCTATAAGAAATCGTGGCTATTGTTCAGATAAGTGGTTGAACAGGTCATAATAAACTGGCATTTGCCACTCCCCACCCCTGCCACCCCACGTTTCTCCATCAGCTGCCGCAATTTGCACAGCAGTTTAATCCCATGTTACGTCGCCATCCCTATTTTGAGATGGAGACAGATGAGAGCTGTTAGCCACGGTCATTTTCAAGGAGTTGCTAAGCTGTGTCTCCTAGAGCTTGGAGACCATGATCCATTTTTCAGGTGAAGTTTTAGCTTAAACATTCCTGCCCGCCACCTTCACTGCTGTGGGCAGGGGTGAACATTTGTATTTTTTGGAAGCTAACATGACATCGGAGAGGGCTCACAGTGTAAACTTTCTGGCTAGTTAGAAGTGTGTGTGTATATCTGTTTATTTGTGTGTGTGTGTGTGTGCATGTGGAGTGGTGTGGAGTGTGTGCATTCCTTTGTGTGTATGCTTGTGTATATATTTGTATGTGTGTGTGTGCATGTGAGTGTATGAGTGTGTGTATTCATCTGTGTGTTTGTGTATATATTTTTTTGTGTGTGTGCCTGTGAGTGAGTGGTGTGGAGTGTGTGTATTCATCTGTGTATCTGTGTATATATTTGTGTGTGTGTGTGCATGTGAGTGTATGAGTAGTGTGGAGTGTGTGTATTCGTGTGTATATGTGTATATATTTGTGTGTGTGTGCATGTGAGTGTTTGGTGTGGAGTGTGTGTATTCATGTATGTGTATGTTTGTGTATATATTTGTGTGTGTGTGGATGTGAGTGTATGAATGGTATGGAGCGTGTGTATTAATTCATATGTGTATATATTTGTGTGTGTGTGTGCATGTGAGTGTATGAGTGGTGTGGATTGTGTGTATTCATGTGTGTGTATGTTTGTGTATATATTTGTGTGTGTATGTGTGTTGTCACTGCAGGTCAGCTGTGTTTCAGGACTCTGCTTTGCTTGCATTCCTGCATCTTGGTACCTGAGCCTGTTCTGAGCTTCCTTCCATCCGTGGCATGCCCAGCACCAGGCTCTGCAGCGCTTCCCAGTGTGGTGGCAGTGTGGGGTACCGCTGCTGCTTGCAAGTTGGGGCGGGGGGCTGGTGATGACCACGCCTGCACTGCGTGTTGGTTTGTGAGGTGTCTTCAGGGCTCCAGTGTGCTCCTGTCATTACTGTCCTTCTCCAAAACCTCTCAGGCTCAGAACCTGGATCTTATCTTTACCTTTTCTTTCCCCCTCATCCCCCATCCAGTTCATCTCCAAACTCCATCTGTTTATTCCTCCCTATTATCACTGTTTTAAAATCTTATTCTTGCCGGGATCATCTTCAAGCCCTGTTGTTTCGCATGTGATGCGTGGGCTTCGCACTGCCTCCTGCCTCCTCCCTGTTAACCCCGGGCTCCGCAGTGGGGCCAGCTCTTCTTTCTGTCATTCCCCTCTCTTGTTCTGGAGCCATGGAACCTTCAGTGGTGATAGTCTCTGCAGAACAAGGGGAGCCGGCAGCCTATGGGCCAATGAGTTTTGTTTATCCTACGCAATATTTTAAGAAGTTGCTAGACAGCTTTAAAAACTGGATTTTTCTACATTAAAAAACTCTATTTTCAGTTATTCCTAAAACATAGAAAATCCAGCAGCACTGAGCACATATTCTTAGAAGGTGACAGGAGGTGGGAATGGTGTGTTCCCTGCTCCTTCCCCTCGGGCCGTGTTTTCTGCAGTTTGCTGCACTCCTCACTCTATGGTATAGCCCCTCAGCCTGCCCCATTTCTGTCACCTGTCTGGCCCCCATCAACATGCATGTTTGCAGCCCAGAGTTGACTGGCTTCCAGGTCAGGGACCTTTCTACACCCACAGTTAGAACTCATCTTGTCTTTTTGCCTCCTGCTACCATTTTGCCTCTCGGGAGTTCTCCCCCTTCTCTCTAAACCTGTTCAAATCCTGTCATTCCACAAGGCCAGCTCACCTCCTCCCTCCTATGGGAAACCTCCCTGCCTGCCGCTGGCGGAGTTTTCTCCCTCCCTGAATTACTAAAGCACTCCAGGTTTGTCTGTGGCTTTGGGGCCATTGCATGTCATTGTGTTTGTCAGAGCTGTGTTTAGACGGCCCATCCCCCAGGGCCAGGGCCTCACTGTGGCTGACACACAGCGCCTTGCTCACTATGGACTGTGGGTTCTCAACAAATCTACGACAAGAAAGGTGTGTAGAGGTGACCCAGGGCCTCATGCTATAGGTACCAATAGGAGGGCCTCTCCCTAATGTGGGGCAGGGTGTAGCTGATAACTTTCCCCAGCAGCTCTGAAGACAGTTGTTTCCCTTTTTGTCACCAGAGCCACTGTTTAGGGGACCCATCTTTAATGTGGGAAAATGCCGAAACACAACTAAGCTCTGGGACATCATGGTGGGCCGTGGGTGTGTTCCCTCCGTTGTAAGTGATTTGATCTGTCACTAAGGTCATTCAGTGATACTGCTTTAAGATCAGCATACAGAAGAGAAAGTGAAATAGGACTTCAGTGAAATTTAGAGTATTTCCATACTTCTCATTCAGAATGTTAAGTACCAAGCTACAAGATTCTCTACTTGGTACCAGGTGCTGTCTTTGCTTCCCAGGACTCTCCCTCCCAAGAGCCTCTGGGTCTCTGTGTTCTTCTCACCTGGGTTTTGTTTCAGCCTCACTGGCATTCAGAACACCTGGGGCGCATGCTGAGCTGGGAGCAGGATGCCTCTCCTCTCCTATGCCTCTGATAAATCAGGGTGGGATTTCTGAGAAGCAGCATAGGTTGGTAAAAAGCGCAGATGCTTAATGACAGTTGTGATGACTCAATCACTTGAGGTTTTCCCCAACCCTTGAGATCTGGGCTTTGTTTGCATCAGCTTTCTGGCTTGCAAAACCAAGCTCAGGGTTTCTTATCACGTGCCCTTGGGTAGTGAGAGTGACCTTGAGATGCCTGGCATTTTTTTTCTTTACTCCTGTCAAGCCCCTTTGAGAGGGAAAGGAGCTTTGCTTCCCAACTTCTGGGCCAGAGGGCGAGTGTACTCCAGGGCAGCACTGTCCAATAGCGCTTTCTGCCACAGTGCAAGCGCTCTCCACCTGTGCTCTCCAGTGCAGTAGCCACTGGCCTCGTGTAGCTATTGAGCACTTGAGATGTGGCCATTGTGACTGAGGAACTGAATTGTATTTCATTTTACTGTATTCAAATGTGCTTACCACATGTGCTTACCATATGGGACAGCCCAGATCTCAGGGGCTGGGGAAAATGGGTAAGTGCAATACCTAACAGAGAGCCGTGCACAGTCCTAATGGGAAGATGCCTAATTGAAGATGCCTACTGCGTAGGGCAAGGCTCTACACTGCTATGCAAGTCAAAGCCTGTTTGGCCAAACTTGGCTGGCATCAAAACGTTTTGAATAATATTTGCAGAAAAACCCATTGCTGTGCTGTTCTGAGGAGGGCATTAGTTACTAATCGTTCTTTCATTTCCTTTAAAAATAGCAGACACCAAGCTCTCTTAGTTGTGATTTAAGGACCCACAGTGGTATAGCTTGTGAGTGCAGTCACCTACCGCATAACAGCATTTCATTCAACAGTGGACTGCATATATGACAGTGGTCCCATAAGATTATAAGACCCTATTTTTACTGTACCGTTTCTATGTTTAGATGCACAAATACTTCCCACTGTGTTACTGTTGCCTACATTATTCTGTATGGTAATATACTGTCCAGGTTTATAACCTAGGAGCAGTAGGCTGTGCCATACAGCCTGGGTGTATGGTAAGCTAGGTCATCTAGATTTGTGTAAATTCACTCTGTGATGCTTGCACAATGATGCTCCTAGCCATCGAAAGGTCATTCTTCAGCTTTATTATCATCAAAGCATTTCAACTTGCTGTTTCTACATCATCAGCTTCTATTAATAGCTACATGATTGTTAAGTACAAATAGGAAAATTCTGTTGAGAAGTACAAGATCTTTCTTCCATTAGGCAGAACCGCACAGATGAGATCTAAAACATTCACATTGATAAATACTGCTTTTGAAGTGGATTTTTCCCCTTAAGAGCCAAGCAAAGGATCAAAACAGAAATTCTCCACAGAAACAGGAATAAATCACTAGAGAGGTTGTTTCTGGAATTTTCCTGCCCATTGAGTGCCTGCCCATGGAGCTAATGTCAACAAGGATAGTATATCATATTCCTTGACTTCCCCAGTATACTAGGGTCCTCACTTTTGTGTTGTAACACACACACAAGAGGTTGAGTACTATTACTGAATAAATGCACTTTAGTAGGAAGGAAACATTCAAAAAGTCAGCCTCTCCTGGGAAGCCAAGACAAACAGCTCTTGGAGCCAAGACACAGAGAGGCCACACCCAGGGAATGCCCAGGTGTCCCCAGTGTCTCCATGCACACCTTTCTCTCTAGCTCCTGCAGATGCTTCTTAGCCATCCCTGTGGCTCGAAGGAGTTGGGTTGCGGTGACTCCTGATGAAATGCAAAATTGCAGGACTCTCTTAAATGCTCTTTTATTTTGACATTTTAAAATGCTATTCTGAGAGGTACAGAGAAGACTTAGGTAACAGAAGAGATGAGAAATAGCCAAGATCTCCTTTGAAGTTTAGATTCCAAGTTAGTGAGGTCTTACACCAAATCCAGCTGGCCCTTATTCCCTCTTTTCAGGACTAGATGTCTTTGGTGGCAGGAATATTAAACTAGACCCACGCTGACTGCAACCATGAAAGGGGTTGACTCACTCACCGATAGGCAGGCCTCAGAGGTGGTTTGATGCAGGGATGTGGTGATTTTACCTAGAACCCTGTTTTCTTATTCTCTTCAGCTCTGCCCACCGTGGAGTCAGCGCCGCGTCCTAAACTCAGCCTCTCTTCAGGGTTGTATGGTGGCCACCGGTAATTTCCGGTGCCACACTTCCTCGGTTCAGAGGGAGTGAAGGGGACGTTCTTGTTAAAAGAGCACCTTTTCCCAGAGCCCCCTTAGTTCTTAGTTGGACCATGTGTCTTCTCTTACGTCAGTAACTGGGGCTAAAGCAATGCTGATGCCCTAAATCCCATGGTGGAATCAGGTTTTCCATAGACCTAGAGCTGTGAAGGAAGATGTGGACCCCCAAATAAAGATTGGGGTAATCACCCAGCAAAGAGTAGCTCTTAGATAGGGAACTACCATCTCCCAGCTCTATCATCTGCCAATCTCCCCTTATATACTTACAGATGCAGCTTTCTGCTAGAAAGTAGAAAATTCTCATTTTTTTGAAAGATTACTTTTATGGCTTTGTGACTATTAATTCTCCATTGCTCCCCCCACTTCTTTTCCCCCACTCTTCTTTTCCTTCCTTCCTTCATTTCCCTTCTTCCTCTGTCCCCATCCCTCCTTCCCTTTTCCTCTCTTCTCCCCTCTTCTCCTCTATACCCCTTCATCCTGTTTCCCCTTTCTTCTCTTTCCTTCCCTCCTCTCCTCCTAGCCTCTCCTTCCCCCTCTTATCCGTCAGCCCTTCTCCATTGATGATCTAGTTGTTCGTTCAACTTAATCTAACTGGTGGGGTACAGTTAGGTTTCTTACTAAATTAAATGCCTTCATATCCTCCCACTGTCCCCCAGGAAGAAGAAATGCCAGAGGTAGAAATTGACATTGATGATCTTCTTGATGCAGACAGTGATGAAGAGAGAGCTTCAAAATTACAGGTAAGCAGTTTTCAAAATTCTAATCATGGATACTCGGGAGTCTACTTGGGTCTCCAGAGCTTGGCATGAACTGATTCCGCCCTGTGGTAGAGTTGGCACCAGGACCTGGGCCATGGCTGTTTGCAGAGAGGAAAGCAATGGGCTGCTAAGTGTTCGCCCTCTTAAACTGCCTCTCTGAGGATGAAGCAGCTCTTGACTATAGTCCGTTCTCAAAGTACCTTATGTGTATAACTTTCTCCAGCCCCATTTTCTTGGGAGAAACAGCTGGTTCTGCTTCCAAAGATCCACTTGCCAGGGAAGGGAATTGATACCCCACAGTTGTATGAGAAAGAGAAGGACTGAGCTAGCACTGGAATATCCAAGCCCAGGGCTCCAGTATCACAGTTGTGGACTGTATCATTCATGAAATTAATTTTTAAATATGATTGCTTATGACATAATTCTATTTAGTAGACGATCTCTTCATAGACAGTGTTCACCTCATAGCATTCCAGTACAACGATGGATATTGAGATGTCTAGTATTTCTTTAGTGGACAGCAATAAAGTACAGTACTTATTTCCCTTCCCACAGTAGGTCAAATCTATCATTTTTAAATCTACATTTGGGAGTTTCTAAAACCAGTTGACTTTTGACTTGCCATTGTTCTTAATGTCCGCTGATAATTACTGTTAATGGCTGTTGGTGACCACAAATGGCAAATGGCCACTACGGCAATCAAAGGGCACATTTTAATGTATTAATGTGTTTAATGCATTAGTCATTACTAGTGTCCCTTGAGTGGTGAACAGTCTCAGTTATGAAAATTAGTTCTTCTTGGTAGATTTAGCTGGGAGACAATTACATCCTAGTTATAAAATTTTAAAAAGATAATGCAGGTATCAGTTCTATAGAAAATGTAATGACATAACAAAGTTTTCTTAACATTAAGAACTTGAAAGGAGTTTTTAAGCTATCATCACCCCTCAACCCCCAGTTCCCAGGTGAGGACCCAAGCTGGTTTATGGCTGCATTGCACTTAAACCCTTTGCTTTCTGAGTGCAGTGTGGGTGCCACCATCTTGCACAGGCTGGCTCAACTTGAATATCCACCAAGTTGGCAGCCAAAGGAATGGTGTGTGCATGCGCGTGTGCACACAGAGAAGGCAAAAAGTCATTGACCAGAGGAGTGGGTTTGAAACCATTTGAATCTTGCCGGGTTATATCCAGTTAATTAAAGGAAAACTGGAGAGGGGGATTTGGTTCCTGTGGAAGGCCATCCTGGATTTGAGCTACTGAGTTAGTCCAGATCTCTCTGAAGTCTACAACCCAATGGATGCTTGAGCATCCCTGTCCTTCTTTAAAAGAAACTGTTCCTCAGCAAGGCATTCAAAACCTGGTCAAGGGGCCCGGCATGGTATCTCATGCCTGTAATCCCAGTGCTTTGGAAGGCCAAGGCGAGTGGAACACCTGAGGTCAGGAGTTCAAGACCAGCCTGGCTAACATGGCGAAAACCCGTCTCTACTAAAAATACAAAAATTAGCTGGGTGTGGTGGTGTGCACCTGTAGTCCCAGCTATTCGGAAGGCTGAGGCAGGAGAATTGCTTGAACCGGGAGGCGGAGGTTGCAATGAGCTGAGATCGCACCACTGCACTCTAGTCTGGGAGACAGAGCGAGACTATGTCTCAAAACAGACAGACAAACAAAAAAAAACAAAAAAAAAGAACAAAAAAACTGGTCAAGGGTTATGTTTTGTTTTCAATGCTATGGTAGCAAAAAATAAATAAATAAATAAATCTTTTCCTGTTCAAAATATTTTTTCATGTAGCACGTATGTGTGCAGGCTGAAGAATTTATGAAGGTTAAACGTTTTATATCTTCAGACAACCAACTGGTGCGGAAATGAAGTGTATTTCTAGATAGTATGAAATCTTGCTTTACCATTATAAAATAATACTATGAATGTAAAATGATGTTTAATTTTGCCTTAAAAATAATACTGAATTTTAAGATAATAAAACTGATCTTCTGTGTGTTTCATTCTAGGAAGCTCTTGTAGACTGCTACAAACCAACAGAGGTAAACAAATCACTTTTCCTAAATGCCATGTTTGAACTGGTTTTATTACATCAATTTGTCTATTTTAAAGCAAACCACAATAAGTGGATTTGAGTGTGTGTATACCAATTAGCAATTATTATCCATGAGTGCATATGTTTGAATAGCTCTAACTTCATTATTTCTAAGCCTAAATGTGTCTAGTTCAGAGATACTTAAAATTAATGGAGCAGAGTGTGTTGCTTGTGTTAGATAAAAGCCAAACTTCAAAGGAAATTGTAAAAGGGTTTGAAATCATTTTAGTAAAAGTTTTAGGTTTATAACTGGTTTATACATCCTATTAGTTTATTGGTATGTATTTTTTAAAAGCTTAAAGTCAGCTCTGTCTTTCCAAAGAGTTACCTTTATTGGGAAAAAATGCTATGCTTTGTTTAGATATTTATGAAGTATAATGTATAAACATTAGCATAAAAATGGGTATTAATGTGATTAGACTAAAGCATTTAATGTAGACTCTCATGACTGATAGCACAGAGTAGAAATTAAGGTTTAATCAGTTATGAAAATAGTAGCAAGAGAAGTACTTTGTTCCTGTGATAAACTGGAGAAATTATAAGATCCGTCAGATGTTTTGAAGTCTATTTGTAACATCAAAGCCATAGTGGTAAGACTTCTGATTTTTGAAGAGATCTAATTAAAAGAGGGGAGGAAAGCATGCTTTGACAAGTATCTGATTTCAGTGACTTGGTTTGGGACTAGTTACCTATTTGAGCTTTATTCTTCCAACCTCCAGCTTTGATTACATCTTGCAGTCATAGAGATTTTTAATTTTAATTTTAGCCATCAAAATATATACTTTTAGACCAGGCTTGGTGGCCCACACCTGTAATCCCAGGCCAAAGTGGGAGGATCACTTGAGCCCAGCAGTTCAAGACCAGCTTGGTCAACAAAGCAAGATCTCATCTCTTAAGAAAAAAAAATTATACATATATATATATTTAAGTTAATGTAATACAAATACATACTAATACATCTGAACCCTCCTCCCTAAAAAAATTCTGAGGCTTATTTTAAAAAGGTAACAGTGACTTTCTCCACCTTTCAGGCCCCTTCCCTATTTTATATTATATTTATGTATTATATTTCTATATTTTAATAAGCAACATTTTTGCACTTTTTGGCTGCTTCTCTTCCCTGCTACTTGCTCTTTTCTTTCTTTTTTTTCTTTTAGAGGCAGGGGCTCATTCTGTCACCCAGGCTGGAGTGCAGTGGTGCAGTCAGAATTCCCTGCAACCTTGAACTCCTGTGTTCAAGCAACTCTCCCTCCTCAGCCTCCTGAGTAGCTAGGACTGCAGCCATGCATTACCACACCCAGCTAAATTATTTTTATTTTTATTTTATAGAGACTGTATCTCACTATGTTGCGCACACTCATCTTGAACTCCTGGCCTCAAGCTATCCTCCTGCTTCAGCCTCTCAAAGTGCTAGAATTACAGGCATGAGCCACACTGTGCCTGGCCTACTTATTCTTTTGTTCTTAAATATGCATTTACTATGTTTTTTTCATTTATTGACTTTAGGAGAAAGATGATCACTCTCTTACTCTCCACACAATTCCTTTTCATCTATACCCTCATCAAAGTTATTTAACAGTATTTTGTTAAATTAGTAGTCAAGGTTTATAATGCTATGATTTAAACAGATGTTTTTCACTGTTAAGCCAACAGTAAAATATGATCATGGTTCCTTTTTGTATAGCCTTTTGTTTCTCTTGGAGTTGACAATCCTTGTCATTATTATTATTATTAGTAGTAGTAGTAGTAGTATTTTGAGACATGGTCTCGCTCTATCACCCAGGCTGGAGTGCAGTGGTACAATCTTGGCTCACCGCAACCTCTGCCTCCCAGGTTCAAGTGATTCTTGTGCCTCAGCCTCCTGAGTAGCTGGGATTACTAAGCCTGGCTAATTTTTGTATTTTCAGTAGAGACAGGGTTTTGCCATGTTGGCCAGGCTGGTCTCAGACTCCTGGCCTCAAGTGATCCACCCACCTCGGCCTCCCAAAGTGCTGGGATTACAGGCATGAGTCCCCGTGCCTGGCCATAACCCTTGTCTTTAGTTTTGTCTAATACCAATTGGTATTTTTTGTTGAACTCTCTAGTGTGTTTGTCAAACATGCAATATATTTCCTGACTGCTCAGACACATCACTACCATCCCCCTAGCCCCAGACTTTTCTCCTGGAGCCCCTATACAACAATCTGGAGAAATTTTTCTTTGTGTTTATGTTTAAAATTATTCTGCTCTCTGCATCGTCTCTGTTTTCTTTGAATCTTACCTTTTTCTGCCTATTTTCATGTCTTTGCTGATTTTTGGTAGCATAGTCACATTTGAATACGGGGAGACAGTAAGCTGATTTGCATTTGTGTGTATAAGAACAGCTTGTTTTTTTGTTGTTGTTTTTGAACAGAGTCTTGCTCTGTCACTCCAGGCTGGGATGCAGTGGAGCCATGTAGGCTCACCTCAAACCCTGCCTTCCGGGTTCAAGCGATTCTCATGCCTCAGCCTCCTGAGTAGTTGGGATTATAGGTGTGGGCCACCATGCCTGGCTAATTTTTGTATTTTTAGTAGGGGCGGAGTTTTGCCACGTTGGCCAGGCTGGTCTGGAACTTCTGGTCTCAAATGATCCACTTGCCTCAGCCTTACAAAGTGCTGGGATTACAAGAAAGAGGCACCGCACCCGGCCAGGGCTGCTTGGTTATTGCTGGATCTCACTATGGAGTGACCACATTGCAAGCCAGATTTATTTTCTTAATCTGTTATGTGTGGAAGGGGATGGCTCCTCAAAAATGTCGATGTTTGGTTCTTTTTCTCTGGAGAGAGTCAGGATTTTTAGAGTTTGACCCTCAAATTTCCTCCCAGAGAGGAGAAGGCAGGAGACTTTACCATATAGCTCTCTGGGGACTAAACCTTCTTTATTTATAGGTAGCTGGGGAATTAATATAGGAAAGTGATTTTAAGTTGTGTGATGGGTTAGACAAGAATAATAGAATTGTAGTCAAGAAAAATGATGAATGATGCAGATGAATGAACATGTAATATGGGGGTGGAATGGGTTGCTGCAGAGAGGAAGCCCCATTGGCCACTGCAGACATGCATTCACTCATTTCATCAGGCCCTTTTTCTTCAGTTCTCCACCTAAGTGAAGAAATTCATGCTTTGGTTATTCGAGTGAGAAAGTTTGGACTTGCAGATTTCTCTTTTGCCCAGCTTCACAGCCAACAGTGAAAGGCACTGCATTTTCTCATGGAAATGAGCCCGTTCTCTCCCTAGTTTTTGTAATGTTTGGGGAACCAATATTTACATTAGTTGAGAGCCATGCCATTCAATGAAAATGGTGGGTCTTGTCCCCGGAGCAAAAATATTTCTCATCTGGTTTCTATACAGAGGGTCAGGAGATGAAAGAATATAATATTTGAACACTCTTCAGAGTTCTGAAAGCAGAAAAAGGAGCTGGAGTCTCTAAGTGAACATCTCTGTATTCTTTTTTTAGTTCATGTTTCTAGGAATGGAAATGATGTAAAATGCTGAGGAATTTCATTCAAGTTCCCTTATCTGCTAATGGATCATTTCAAAAAGGCTGGACACTTTTGCCTTTGAGCGTATGTTCCTAGGAAACAGATTTTACTGGCACCTGGATTGTGATAATGACAATCAATACCTTATTTTTTCCAGAGCTCTGTAGTTCACATTTGTACTAACATACATTGCTTTATTTAATCCTCACAATCGTCGTTTCAAGTAGAGAGGGTTTGGGTAGCTTGCCCGTAATGTCAGAGTCGTGAGCAAGAGAGTCAGGACTCAACCCAAGTTTCTGACGCCTAATCTTGTACTCTTTCTTTCCAATCTGCTAGTTTTCCTAAGCTACTTGATTCAGCAAGAGGCTTAGAACTTTATAGGACTTTGCCTTATCTGAACTAAATGCCTATCAATTAAGGTGTTCTTTTCTAAGTAGGGATCTCTAAAGGTGCTGTTTTTGATCAAAATTATTTTACTAACAACTGTTATGCCACTTGGAAGTTAGAAATGTAAGGAAGATGTCTTTGCTGATTTAGGTACTTTTATTTTATAACCCCTCATTGCAGAGGTAGGGTGAGTGGTGGAAAGAATACTGGAATTTGAGTCAAAGTCTTATGCCAATGCTAGCACCAACTCTATGACTTTAAGCAATGTTCTCAACCTCTCTGAGTCTCCCTTTCCTCCTCTATAAAATGGGGGTAATACTAACCATCTCTGCTCATATTTGTAAGGATTATTTGCTATGATAACTTTTTAAAATTATTTTATTTTTTGAGAAAGAGTCTCACTGTGTTGCCCAGGCTGGAGTGTGGTGGCACAATCACAGCTCACTGCAGCCTCAGTCTCCTGGGCTCAAGCGATCCTCCTGCCTCATCCCCCCAGGTAGCTGAGACAACAGGTGCACACTACAACACTCGGCTAATTTTTGTTATTTTTGTAGAGACAAAGTTTCTCCATGTTGCCCAGGCTAGTCTCGAATTCCTGAGCTCAAGCAATCCACCCTCCTGGGCCTCACAAAGTGCTGGGATTACAGGTATGAGCCACCAAGCCTGGCCCACAGTGTTAATTTTAGTGATGGTAACAACAGCAATGATAACCGCTAAAAAATCACTAGGCACTTAATAGATGCCAGGCAGTGATCTAATCATATCTCATGTATTAACAGATTTAATCTTTTTTTCCAGAAAAATGTTAACGTTTGTTAAATTCTTCATAGTTTTTAAAAGAAAATTTTAAGTAGACTTTATTATTTAGAGCAGTTTTAGGTTCACAGTGAAATTGACTAGAAGGTACCAATTTCCAATATGCTCACTCCCGTCCACCTCACACATGTACACAGCCTCCCCAGTTGTCACCATCTCCCCACAGAGAGGTACATTTGTTAGAACTGGTGAACCTACATTAACACATCACTATCGCCCAAAGTCCACAGTTAACATTAGGATTTACTCTTGGTACTGTACATTATGGATTTAACTGAATTCATAATGACATGTATCCACCACTACAGCATCATACAGAGTAGTGTCAGTGCCCTAATAATCTGTGCTCCGCCTAGTCATCTCTCCTTCCCCCCAACCCCTGGCAACCACTGATCTCTTTATTGTCTCCATAGTTTTACCTTTTTCAGAATGTCATATAGTTGGAATTATACAGTATTTAGCCCTTTTATTTTCAGAATAGCCATAGCATGAAAATTTGTAGCCTTTTCAAACTGGCTTTTTTTTTTTTTTTGAGGTGGGATCTTGCTTTGTCTCCCAGGCTGGAGTGTAGTGGCATGATCTCTGCTCACTGCAACCTCTGCCTTCCGGGTTCAAGTGATTCTCCTACCTCAGTCTCTCGAGTAGCTGGGATTACAGATGTGTGTCACCACACCCAGCTAATTTTTGTATTTTTACTGGAGACTGGGTTTCGCCATGTTTGCAAGGCTGGTCTTGAGCTCCTGACCTCAGGTGATGTGCCCACCTCAGACTCCCAAATTGCTGGGATTACAGGCATGAGCCATCGTGCCCAGCCCAAAATGGCTTTTAAAAAATTTGATGTCAACATTTCGCAGCTACAGACTGGCTTCTTTTCCTTAGTAATACGCATTAAATTTGCTCTAGGTCTTTTCATTGCTTGATAGCTCATTTCTTCTCAGTGAATAATATTCTATTGTCTGGATGTACTAGAGTTTATCCATTCATTCACCTACTGAAATACTCTTGGTTGCTTCCAAGTTTTGGCAATTAATGAATAAAGCTGCTATAAACATTCCTGAGCAGGTTTTTGTGTGGACATAACTTCTCAAGTCTTTTGGGTAAATACCAAGAAGTAGGATGACTGTATTGTAAGAAGAGTGTGTTTAGGTTTTGTAAGAATCTGCTTAACTGTCTTCCAAATCAGCTGTACCATTTTGCATTCTCACCAGCAGACAGTTCCTGTTGCTCCACATCCTCCCCAGCATTTAGTGTTGTCATTGTTCTGGATTTGAGCGATTCTAATTGGTGTGTAGTGGTATCTCATTATTGTTTTAATTTGCATTTCTCTGGTGACGTATGATTTGGAGCAACTTTTCATATGTTTATTTGTCATCTATATCTTCTTTAGTGAGGGGTCTGTTAAGGTTTCTGGTCCATCTTTTAATTGGTTTGTTTTCTTTTTGTTGAATTTTAAGGGTTCTTTGAATATTTTGGATAATAGGCCTTTATCAGACATGTTTTTTGCAATATTTTCTCCCAGTCTGTGCTTCTCTTTTTATTCTCTTGACAGGGTGTTTCACAAAGCAGGAATTTTTGTTTTAATGAAATCCACCTTATCAATGTTTTATTTCATGGATCATGCCTTTTGTGTTGTATCTACAAATCATTGTAAAACACAAGATCATTTAGATTTTTCTCCTACATTACCTTTTGGGAGATTTATAGTTTTGCAATTTACATTAGGTCCATTTGAGTTAATTTTTGTGAAGAGTGTAAGGTCTGGGTCCAGGTTCATATCTTTGCACGTGGATTTCCAGTTGTCCCGGAATCATTTGTTGAAAAGCCTACCTTTGCTCCTTCAAATCCCTTTGCTTTTTTATCAAAGATCAGTTGATATTTATGTCGATCTGTTTCTGGGTCTCTGTTCTATTCCAATTATCTATGTGTCCATTCTTTCACCAATACCACACTGTCTTGATTATTGCGGCTTCAAGTATGCTTTGAGGTTGGGTAGTGTGAGTCCTCCATCTTTGTTTTTTGTCCTTCGACATTGTGTTAGCTGTTCTGGGTTTTTTGTCTTTGTATGTAAACCTTAGAATCAGTTTGTTGATATCCACAAAATAGCTTCCTGGGATTTTTATTGGGATTTCATTGCATCTGTAGATCAAGTTGGGAAGAACTGACATACTGACCATATTGCATCTTCTTATCTATGAATGTAGAATACCTCTCCATTTATTTCTGTCGCGATATCCTCAAGCTTAAAGATTCTTTCCTCAGCTGTGTGCAGTTTACTAATGAACCCATCAAAGGCATTATTTCTGTTATAGTATTTTTCATCACTAGCATTTCTTTCTGGTTCTTTCTTAGAATTTTGATCTCTCTACTTACATTCCCCATCTGTTCTTGCTTGCTGTCTACTTTATCCATCAGAGCCCTTAGCATATTAAACAGAGTTGTTTTAAATGCCTGGATGGATAATTCCAACATTCCTGCTGTATCTGAGTAGTTCTAATGCTTGCTCTGTCTCTTCAAACTGTGTTTTTTTGCCTTTTACTTGTGTTATAATTTTTTTGCTGACTGAACATGATGAACTAGGTAAAAGGAACTGCTGTAAATGGGCCTTAAGTAGTGTGGTAGTAAGGTGTGAGGAGAGGGGAAGCATCCACAGTCCTGTGATTAGTTCTCAGTCTTGTAGGGAGCCTGTGTCTTTGAACTGTGAACTTCACAAGTGCTTCTCAGTTCACCCCCATTCCCCTTTAGGTAGAATAGATAGCCAGAGCCAGCTGGAGTTTGGTATTTCCCTTCCCCCAGGTCACTTAGGCTCCAGTAAAACCATGTCAGGTTAGACTCTGGTTAAATAGTTTCTCCTCAGGACAGATCTTGTTGAATAAACTTTTAGACTTTGAAAAAAAAAAAAAGATGAAAAGAAGGAGAAGAAGGAAGAAAGAAGACGAGAATGCTCTGGTATATTTCAAAATGGTTCATTTTTTTTTTTTTTTTTTTTTTTT
>NW_016808851.1:323759-471770 GCF_001698545.2 Rhinopithecus bieti
GGTATTTCCCTTCCCCCAGGTCACTTAGGCTCCAGTAAAACCATGTCAGGTTAGACTCTGGTTAAATAGTTTCTCCTCAGGACAGATCTTGTTGAATAAACTTTTAGACTTTGAAAAAAAAAAAAAAAGAAAAAAAAGGAAAAAAAAAAAAGAAAATGCTTTTGTTTTTTTTAAAATGGTTTCTTTTTTTTTTTTTTTTTTTTTTTTGAGATGGAGTCTCGCTCTGTCACCCAGGCTGGAGTGCAGTGGCCAGATCTCAGCTCACTACAAGCTCCGCCTCCCGGGTTTACGCCATTCTCCTGCCTCAGCCTCTGGAGTAGCTGGGACTACAGGCGCCAGCCACCTCGCCCGGCTAGTTTTTTGTATTTTTAGTAGAGACGGGGTTTCACCGTGTTAGCCAGGATGGTCTCGATCTCCTGACCTCGTGATCCGCCCGTCTCAGCCTCCCAAAGTGCTGGGATTACAGGCTTGAGCCACCGCGCCCAGCCTCAAAATGGTTCCTTTTTATCTCATCCTGCTGGAAGTTCAAGGGAATTCTTCTCCAGTGTTCACTGTAAGGACCTGGTAGAATTCTTAGAGGTGAAACTCATACAAAGGTCCTACAAAGATATGCTCCTACCTCTGCCCGTGACTGGATCCCTATGGAATTTTAATCTCTAAAACTTGTCCACTCTGAGACTAGCAATTTGTCGATTCCAGTTCAAGTTTTTCTACTCATCTTTTGGTTCCTGCAAAGGTTGTTACTTGTGAGTTTCTCTTCCAGGAAGTTGGTGATTTTCTGTATTCACCTGTCAGTCCCTCTACTTCTGGGGCATTTGTTTGCTCAGTGACCTCACTTCCCTTGTGGATCTAGAAAGAGTTAAGGATTTTTGAGTTTGTTCAGCTTTTTTTTTTTTTTGAGACGGAGTCTCGCTCTGGCGCCCAGGCTGGAGTGCAGTGGCCGGATCTCAGCTCACTGCAAGCTCCGCCTCCCGGGTTCAAGCCATTCTCCTGCCTCAGCCTCCCGAGTGGCTAGGACTACAGGCGCCCGCCACCTCACCCGGCTAGTTTTTTGTATTTTTTAGTAGAGACAGGGTTTCACCGTGTTCGCCAGGATGATCTCGATCTCCTGACCTCGTGATCCGCCCGTCTCGGCCTCCCAAAGTGCTGGGATTACAGGCTTGAGCCACCGCGCCCGGCCTTGTTCAGCTTTTTACTTGTGTTAGGATGCAGTGGCGATTTCCAAATTTCTTAGGTACCTGACTGGAAACAGGAAGTCTCATTTAATCTTCACAACAAAGCTAATAGAGTGACACCATTATTGTCCATTAAGGAATTTGAGGCATAGAAGTGTTCTGTAATTTGCCTAAATTCACACAGTTAATGAGTGGAGACATCAGGGTATGTATTAAAGCATATGACATAAAGCTTCACACACAGTAGGCCCTTAGTATGCTAGTTGAATCTGATTCTGTATAAAGTAATGCTTCCCTGTCACATGTAAATTTGCAAAATGTCCAAGTTTACCAATAATGATATTCTTGGATTATTAAATTTAAAGAGTTGACTTTAAAGAATCTGCTAACTTCCCAGAAGTGATATTGTTTTTGGTGTGTCACCTTCTGTCATATACTTCATGAAGTCTATGGCTTCATCCTATATGGGCCACTGATCAATAGGGAAGGGACTTGTGTGCCCCCATTTTGATTCATATTCATTTTCCCCCCCAAATCCATAGCTGACCTGACTGATTCATAGTCAATCTGTGAACTATTGTCACGTAAATCTTCCTGATTGCTGGGAAACACAGCAGTATAGTTGTGGGCACCTCACTAATGTATAAGTGATTGATTAGTAAGAATGGTGATTTCATTTTTTTTCCTTAAGTAAATGCCATTTCTAATGTAGTGAATATTAAAATAGATCTGACTTAAGGGTAGCAAAAGGATGTTTCCATATAATGCAAGAGGCAAAAGAGTAATTTTATTTTGGATATTACTTGTATTTGCATGATCAGTAGTGTTAGCCTAGTGGGCATGGTAAAAATCAGAGGTAGGGGTCTGGAAGCCTGCTAAGCAGACTTGGGAGGAGCTTCTTTTCCTTTTTCTCACTTTCTTTGCAGTTTCCAATTTTGGGATTACAAAATAGAACCGCCATTGTACTGGGAGGATGAACAGAAAATGGATTTAATGTGGGCTTGAGGGCATCTGCCTTACCGTCTGTTAGGGGAGTTGTCTAGTCAATGAGCTTTATAAAAAATCTCTTTTGGTAGTTGAAGATACCTATGCCATTACTCTGATAAACATTCGGTTTTCTTTCCATGTGTTTATTTTATTTTTTGAACTAGAGGTTTTGATAGAACCTGTCATTGTATCAAATTATACAATGACATCAAAGCCTATACATTGACAGGCATCCATTCATCTAGGATGACTAAGTCTGAGAGTAGGTGGCAAGAGGCATTTCTGGGTTCCAGTAATCTACCAGGTAATGGAAATGTCATGGTCACGCACTGGTGCCAGAAAGCCATGTGTGATCTGGTTTGTAAGTAGAAATCGAGCAGTGTTTTCTAAAAGGCAGGCCTGCTCTGCTGTTCTTCTCATATTGGCAGTAAGAAGGCAGAGTTTCCTTCTGCCATGATTTCATGGCAACTGTGACTTTCTGACTAGCTTTGGTGATGGCCATTGTCAACCATTTATTTAGCATTCAAACCGATCTTTTAAAATCATTGTTCAGTTTATGGATGCAAGGAGGTACATTCCTTCTGCATTGAGCTGTTTACAGTGCAGAGAGAATATAAATGATGTTTACAACACAGAAAAACCATGTGGTGACTGAAAGAGACACAGCTTGGTGTTTTACAATCTTTTCTTTATTCATTTGCTCAACAAATGTGTATTGAATATCTGTGTGCCTGTAACTAATCTAGGAACTGAGACCTGGCAGGGAACTTCTACATCCATTTTTAAAGCAACCTCTTGGAAGGGCACAGTAAACTGTGGTGGGAATTTAAATGCTCAAAGAATATTTAGGAATTAAAGGACAAAAATGTCAGGCTGTCAGCTTATTCGATGGTTCTCTAAGTTAGGAACCAAATTGCTTGACAGAATATGCTTTTTAGGGCATCTGCACTTGCTAGAGGAAACAGTCATATTATTCATTTCAGTGGATCTGAGTGTGTGTCCATAGGCAGGGGAACTCTTTTCTTATGTCAGACCCTTTTCATCTGGCCTCTCATGGGGTTTCCTGGAAAAAGTCTGCAATCTTGGGCTGGAATGAGGAACACAGCTTGAATGCTAGATTCCTGAGTTGAAAAGACACCTTTAAGAAGTTGTCGGCCGGGCATGGTGGCTGACGCCTGTAATCCCAGCACTTTGGGAGGCTGAGATGGGCAGATCACAAGGTCAGGAGATCGAGACCATCCTGGCTAGCATGGTGAAACCCCGTCTCTACTAAAAATACAAAAAAAATTAGCTGGGCGTGGTAGCGGGCGCCTGTAGTCACAGCTACTCGGGAGGCTGAGGCAGGAGAATGGCGTGAACCCAGGAGGCGGAGCTTGCAGTGAGCCGAGATCGCACCACTGCACTCCAGCCTGGGTGACAGAGCGAGACTCTGTCTCAAAAAAAAAAAAAAGAAGTTGTCACATTTAGAACAATGTTTCTGAATAGAGAAGGAATTCAGAAAGACAGACCAGAATCAGATGAAAACTACATTTTAGTGGTTGTAGCCACTGGCTACAAAAGCCTTATGATGTTTTCGTGTCATTGGGCAGGCAAGTATTAAAGGATTGAAGTTTATTAGCCAGAAACATGTATAGCTTTACTTAATAGCCCAAAGGATTTTGGTCCCATTATTACAGTTGCTCACATACTTTCATTAGGACTCTATGCACCGGACTTCATCTGCTCAAGGTAAAAGAGCCGTAGATGCTGGAGCTGGAATAGGACCCACGTTTGAGTCCAAATCCTATGCTCTGTCAACTCCTCACTGCCTTTTCTGAATTTTACTAATTGAGCACAAGCTCTACTTTAGAATATTTATAAAGCTGATTAAGATTATCTTCATTGAGGAAAATCAACCCAGAAATGTTAGGTAAGCTTGCTGAAGACATGCAGTCATGAAGCAAAACTTTGCATTTATTTCCTGGCCTTCATTCAGCACTCTTTGTAAAGTTAGGGAACTGTCCAAAAGACTGCTGTCACTTCTGGCACCAATTACTAGTTCACACGTCCTCAAAACCAACTTCAGCTTTGATCATTTTCAAGAAGAATTCAAATTTTTATACTCATGATTCTGATTTACTACAGGGAAAGGCTATAGTCAAGGGAAGAGACAGATGGGACAGAGTCCAGGAAAGTACAAATGTGAAGCTTCCACGTTATCTCCTCCCTGTGGAATGGACAGCATTCTCTTAGCAGTGATGTGTGACAATATGCAGAAAGTATTAGCAATCTGAGAAGCTAACCTGAGCCTGGGTGTCCAGAGTTTTTACTGGGGCTTGATCACGTAGACATAGTTGACTACCCATGTGGCTGACCTTGTCTCTAGCTAGTACTAAATGACCCAAAGTGTCTACTCTAAATCACATTGTTAGACTATCTAACTTGGCACCATACCCCAAGTAAACGAAGATGCATTTTTTTTTTTTTCGGGCAGATATTCTAAGGGCTTAGAACTCGCCTCTCAGGAGGTGAAAACAAATTAAATTTTTCACTATACACTCTTAGAAGCAGGATGACCATGAGATGGTGATAATAACACTAATAACAATGGTGATCAGAAGAAACTAGATGGTAGTATAGTAAAACCCATGTGGGCCTTGCTTTTGGATGCCTTCTTTCTCTCGATAATTAATAATTGTTATTTTTATAAGAGACACAATAGAGAAGGCACAAGCTTTAAAGGGCAGTGGACCCAGTTACCATTTTCAAATGATTGATTGTGATTTTATGGCCTTTTCTTATTCATTAAACTCAGAGTGGCCAACCCTGTATTAAAAACAGCTCTACATTCTCTTCCTATACTTAGACTTATCTAGACAAAAGAAAGAATATAAAATATAGACAATGTGACACATGACTTTAATTTCTATGTCTATAACAGAGTTATAATCAAAAACAAGTCCCCAAAAGTCAGGAAATGGGTTTCTTTTATTTAGGCAAAATTCAGATGTTTGTAGCAAATAATATGCTCCCTCATTGACAATGAATGAGAATCTTGGTGAAGTTATTTATACTTTAGTTCCTCAGTGATTTAAAGTGGGAGATATAATTTTGCCAAATTTACTCTATTGATTATTTACTGTGGCTGGATGATATATGTGAATTTTATTTTACATTGCCCAAATTGAAAATGTAAAGATTATGAGACACTGGTTAGTAAGTGAGGGGATAATTAAATGCTGTAGGATTGAATCTAGGGGAGGGTTAATGAACTGTTCTGCTGCATACAAATAGAGGTTGGAATTTGGGTAAAAAAATAAATTAGCCCAAGAACAATGGACTGAATCTATAAGATAGATTAATGGGACTTTTCTCACAGTGGAACAAATTACTATTTAAAGGCAGATAGTCAAGAAAATAAATGGACAACATTGTGTCAGTGGTTTTAAGTTAAAGGAAGAGGGGAAAAACCAGGATGTAGTTAAGACCTTCAGGAATTTATGTTGGCAGAAGTCATTTTAACAACAGCAGCCACAAACCCTTACCCATAACAGATCCATAAACCTCTTTTCAGATAATGAAAAATAGGATCAGTTCTGGTGTGCCCTGCCAGCAAATGAACCTCTCGAAAGAAAAAACACCCCCTGCCCCCCAAGAAGAAGGGGGAAATTAAATGTGTCATTGGTGAGTGATGGTGGGCGATAGGGCTTGCTGTGGAGCTGATTTGTGCCTGTGACTTCTGGGAGCAAATCCCCGTGTCACTCTGAGCTGGGGAACACCCCAAAGCTGAGCTCTTCAATACTGAGTCAACTGCGTGCCTGTTTGGCCTCATCCAGGAGTTTTCAGTGTGATTTTTAAATGCTTAGCTGGTTCTTTGGTTGAGGACATTTTGCCATTTGGAACAGTTTGCAGGTATTATTCTCACCTTTTCCAAGAGGCACACACCACCTGCTCATTTTCCTCACTCATCTAAACTTTGGGGATCTGGAAAGTCTTCCCTTCCCACCACCCTCTTCACACTTTGCCTGATTCCCACCCTTCTGCTAATGTCAGGCTTTCTGGAAGAAGTGTCTGGTAGCTGCTTCACAGGAAACTCACCATGGAGTTGACTCATTTGCTGTAAGTTGGCAGCCAGTCCCCAAGCCCGGGGACCCTGTGAATGTGCACCTTGAAGGAAGTAACTGGTCAGGGGCACAAAGAAGAGGCAAAACATGGGAAGTTGCATGACCCATGTGGATCCCAGCCTTTGGAATCCTCATCTGCTGTTTCTCTCCCCTGTCCCCTGACCCTCTGCATAGGTAGTAGATGAGTTTTTGTTGTTGTTGTTGTTTGTTTGTTTGTTTTGGAAAAAACTGGGTCAGCATCTGGATTTCTTCTGCGCACCCTTTATTAGAGCTTGCGTAATGTACACAATCACTGCCATTGGTGAGACTGTTTCCTGAGCAGGGATTTTAAGCATTTCTTCTTTTGTCAGGAAATACTTCCAATCCAAGGGCTACTGCATAATATCCATTTATCTCGTTTAGCTTTTTAAATGACTCAAAATTCTTAAAAGAAGGACAAAAGTACAAGTAATGCACAGAATAGGGATTTGCACTGATACTGTGATTTCCCCTTTTCCTGCTTTCCAATGGGCCCATCTTTTTTAAGCAGCACATTATCATCAATGAGAGGAACAGATGAATTACTTTGAATGACTAACGAAGGCTACCAGATAGCTGGCTGTGGTGATAATTACAAAATGTGTGTCCATCTGCCACTGCTGGTACTGGCTAGAGCAGGTGGGGTGCTGGGGGTGGAATATTAAAGTCATGGGCCCCAAGATGGACTAGTGCAGGAGGCAGAGCTCAGAGTAGAGCGTGGCCACTGTGATACCACGCCCCTGTGACAGGGCCATGTGGTAGAAACTCCAGGGGGAGAAAGGACCTTGTGTTTTCATGGCCATTGCCGGATCCCCTCAGAAACATGTTTGGACTTCTTTCTTTCTTAGAAATCTCTCAGCAGCATGTTGTATAAAGTCAGTTTTCCAAGCTCCCTGGAAATGTTGCCTGTCTTTCTATTGCTTCTTCGATGTCTCCCCTGTATTAGTGTGTGTGAGTGTAAAGGAACATCCTAGGCTCACTCCTCCCCTAATGCTCTGTGTCTTCCCTCACTCCCCAAGTCTGGCTAGCTTCCAGTGCTCGAAGGGGCATGTCTGGAGCCTTCACTTTTATGCCAGAGTTACAGGAATTATTCAGTTCATTCATACAATCCTTTACTCTGCAAAACTTTGAGCAGCTCCTCTTATTTCTTAAGCACTCACTATGCTAGGAAGACAAAGATGAGTAAGACTTTTGGAATTGTGGGGGTGACAAGTATGCACATGGATTATTTTGTATGCACTGTAACTGTGTGAAGAATATTTTGCAAATTTTCTTTTTTTTTTTTTTTGAGACAGAGTCTGGCTGTGTCGCCCAGGCTGGAGTGCAGTGGCGCAATCTTGGCTCACTGCAAGCTCCGCCTCTCGGGTTCATGCCATTCTCCCCCCTCAGCCTCCGAGTAGCTGGGACTACAGGCGCCTGCCACCACGCCCGGCTAATTTTTTGTATTTTTGGTAGAGATGGGGTTTCACCATGTTAGCCAAGATGGTCTTGATCTCCTGACCTCGTGATCCGCCCGCCTCGGCCTCCCAAAGTGCTGGGATTACAGGCTTGAGCCACCGCACCCGGCCAATTTTGCAAATTTTCTTTTTCAGCTTGTGTATTTTGCCCAACATTAGGTGTCTGACATTTATCCATGTTAATACAGAAAGCTGTCGTTCATTCATTTTTATTACTGTACAGTATTTCTTTCTATTCATATACTGTAATGTATTTATCCATTCTTCTGTTGATACTCAGGCTGTATTCAGTTTTTCGTTATTATGAACAGCGGTGCAATAAAGTAACTATTATTGACCTGTTGCCTTCCTTGGGTACAAGACTTTCTCCAGGAATATATAAGAAATGGAGTTGCTCTTAAATGTTGGCACCAGCATGCATACCCACCAACAGGATATAAGAATTCCCTGTTAAATTCATGATTTCTACACCTGGTATTGCTAAGTGTTAAAAATTTTGCCAATCTGATGCTATTTCATTGTTTCAGCAAAATTTTTCCTGACTGCTAGTAAGGTTGAGACATTTTGTTTTCCTACTTGCTTATTGGGTGTTCATGTTTCCTTCTCTGGAAATTCCCATTTTGAAATCTTTGCTCACTTTTCTTTTGAGTTGTTGGTGTTTTTCTTGTTGATTTTTAAGAGTTAATTATATATTCTAGATGACAGTCCTTTGACCTTGATATAGGTTGCAAAGTTATTTTCCCAAACTGTGGAGCTTATTTGCACTTGTGTTATCTGTTGTGTACAGAAGTTTTAAATTTTAATTGAAGCCAAATTTATTAACGACATCTTTGGCTTGTGCTTTTTAAAGAAAGGTTTGTTTAAGAAATCTTGCAGCTGGGCACGGTGGCTCATCCCTGTAATCTCAGCACTTTGGGAGGCCAAAGCGGGTGGATCATGAGGTCAGGAGATCGAGACCATCCTAGCTAACATGGTGAAACCCTGTCTCTACTAAAAATAAAAATAAAAAAAATTTAGCCAGGCATGGTGGTGGGCACCCATAGTCCCAGCTACTTGGGAGGCTGAGGCAGGAGAATTGCATGAACCCAGGAGGCAGAGCTTGCAATGAGCTGAGATTGTGCCACTGCATTCCAGGCTGGGCGAAAGAGTGAGACTCTGTCTCAAAAAAAAAAANTGTTTTCAGTAATCATATTATTGAGAAGTCATTATTCTGAGATTGCTGTGTGTAATGTGGGATAAAACAAATGAATAATCTTATTATGGCTTCAAGAAGTAGGATTTTTGGCACTAGAGAAAGGAGATACATGGGTAAGATCAATGAGGTTAGTAAAAATCCGGAAGCCCTGAGTTTGATTTGGAAGCATCAATTGAACCCATAATAGATTTCAAATCAAGAAAAAAAATCTGGCCAGGCTTGTTGGCTCACGCCTGTTGTATACTTATAATCCCAGCACACTGGGAGGCTGAGGCAGGAGGATCACTTGAGCTCTGGAGTTCGAGACCAACCTGAGCAACATAATAAGACCATATCTCTACTAAAAATAAAAATAAAAAAAATTTAGCCAGGCATGGTGGTGGGCACCCATAGTCCCAGCTACTTGGGAGGCTGAGGCAGGAGAATTGCATGAACCCAGGAGGCAGAGCTTGCAATGAGCTGAGATTGTGCCACTGCATTCCAGGCTGGGCGAAAGAGTGAGACTCTGTCTAAAAAAAAAAAAAAAAAAAGAAAGAAAGAAAGAAATCTTTCATGACTCTAAGGTCTTAAATACAGTCTTCCTTATATTTTGTTTTGAAAGCTTTCACTTTCACTTTTTTACACCTAGGTATTCAAACCCTCTTGAATTTGTTTTGTGTATGGTGTGAGGTAGGGATCTAATTATGTTTTGTCCTATTGTCCCAGTCCCATTTATTGAGCAGTCAGTTCAGTGTAATCTCACTGCGCTGTAATCCACTTCTGTTGTATGTCAAGTTTCCTTATAAGTAGGTACTACTTCTGGCTATTTGTCTACCCCTGCATTTTGTCTCAATTACTAGGGCTTTATAATAAGTTCTTAATAAGGTCCAGTAAGCCTACAATTTCCTTATTCAAAGTGTCTTAACTATTCTTGAATATTTGTATTTGACCAGAATTGCATTAAATGTATAAGTTAATTTGGTGAGAGAAGAGATCTTGATGATGATTTGTTCAGGACACACAAAAATGGACACTATAACTTCCTGAAGGGCAGGGACAGGTTGGAGGAAGGGATGGGTAACAGTGAGTTAGTTCACTTTTGGTCATTTGAGACCAATGTTCCCATGGGACATCTCGTGGAGATCTTTGGTAGCCCCAGAAAATGTGGGTCTGGATCTCAGGGTGAAACCAGAGCTAAAGATGAGATCTGAGTCACTAGTGTGGCTGGTAAAAGAGAGTGCCCCAAGGGGCCTGGGAACAGAGCTTTGGAGGCCAGCATTTAATCAGCTGGTGGGTGGTGGGAGTGCAAAAAGGGGAGTGAGGAGGGGCAGTTAGAGACCCAGGTAGAGAATGTACAGCAAGTCTTCACTTAACATCATCAGTAGGTTCCTGGAAACTGAGATTTTAAGTGAAACTACATATAAACAAAACCAATTTGACCCATAGGCTAATTGATATACACAAAAGTTAAGTTCCTACAATGTATTTCTGGTCTCAAAAACATTTCCAAACTTCTAAATAAAGACCCCCAAACACTTCTAACATTAAACCTTGAAATAAATGTGAACTATATAGACATTTAAGAAAGACTAATAAAATCAAGTTGGATAATTAGTCACCCCATTTGTGGTGAATCTGTGAGTGATAGTGATCATAGCGGTAGTGGGTTAAATCCAGGAACAAATGTGTGCAAAGTGAAAATTGTAAGACGTGCCCCCCTCCCATCCCGTGGTTCCAAAATAATCAGTAACCAGTATGGGAGGCTGGCCAGGCACTTTTGGACTGCATTATTTATTGTCATGACTTTGAGTGGTCATCATATTCTTTATGATTTTTGTTTTATAATTATTTGTATTCATTTGTTTTCCACCCCCTTTTTCCAGTTCAGTGTTGCTAGTGGCTGGAGCTCATCCTGGCAGCTAAGAGCACACACCAGGCAGGAACCAGCCCTGCACAGGAAGCCACCCCATTGCAGGGCATGCTCACACCTGCACCCACATTCACTCACACTGGAACGTTGTAGACATGGCAATTCATGTAACACACACAGTTGTGGGATGTGGGAGGAAACCAGAGTACCAGGAAAAAACTCAGGCGGACATGGTGAGAGTGTGCGAACTCCTACACAGACAGTGGTTCTGGGGGGAGTCTATTTTTTCCCCAACCTTATAACAAAACAATGTGGAACAAACCAATGTTCTTGGAGACCCTGCGGCAGAGGGAAGTAGGCAAGCTCCTTGAAAAACTCTCCCCAAAATTTTACTGCTATACACCTACTAGAATGACTAATATGAAAAATACTGACAACACCAAGTGTTGGGAAAGATGTGGAAGAACTGAAATTCTCATTCTTTGCTGGTGGGAGTGTAAAATGGCACAATCACTTTAGAAAACTGTGTGGGGATTTCAGAAAAAGGTAAGCATACACATTCCACAACTCAGTCATTGCACTACTGAATATGGGCTCAAAAGAAACAAAACAAAACAAAAGACCATAAAAATACTTGTACAAACATATTCATAACACCTGTATTTGCAATGACCAGAACCCCAAACATTTGTTAGCAGATGAATAGATAAATGAATAGTGGTCTAGCTATACAATAGAGTACTACTCAGCAATATAAACGATCAAGACAGCTGGGTGTGGTGGCTCACGCTGAAATCCCATCACTTTGGGAGGCCAAGGCAGGCAGATCACTTGAGGTTAGGAGTTTGAGACCAACCTGGCCCACATGGTGAAACCCTGTCTCTACTAAAAATACAAAAATTAGCCAGGCGTGGTGGCGTGCACACCTGTAGTTCCAGCTACTCAGGAGGCTGAGGCAAGAGAATCGCTTGAACCTGGAAGGCAGAGGTTGCAGTGAGCTGAAATTGTGCCACTGCACTTCAACCTGGGCGACAGAGTGAGACTCTGTCTCCAAAAAAAAAAAAAGGAATCCAACTGTGGACGCACACAATAGTATCTAGTATTGGTGAATCTCAGAAATAGAGTGAAAGACATAGAGTGAAAGTAAAAAGAATACATAAGAGGAGCAATTTCATTTATGTAAAATGCAAACTAATTTTGCACTAATAGTGACAGATAACTGAGTTTGGGACCAGATGAGCTCTAAAGGGGAATAAGACATCTTCGGTGGTGATGGAAATGTTTTTTCTTTGTTGTGTTTTAATAGGCAGGATCTCATTTTGTTGTCCATGCTGGAGTGCAGGGGCACAATAGTAGCTCACTGCAGCCTCGAAATTTTGGGGCTCAAATGATCCTCCTGCCTCAGTCTCCTGAGTAGCTAGGACTATAGGTGCGCACTACCACACCCGGCCAATGTTTTAAATTTTTTGTAGAGATGGGATCTCGCTTTATTACCTAGGCTGGTCTCAAATTCCTGGCCTCAAGTGATCCTTCTGCCTTAGCCTCCCAAAATTCTGGGATTGCAGGTGTGAGGCACTGCACCCAGCTGGAGGGAGGGAATGTGCTGCATCTTGATAGTGATGGTGATTTCCTGGGTATAACCAATCATCACCACTCCTCAGTGATACACTTTAAATAGATGGAGTTTACTGTTCTTAACTTACTCCTGAATGAAGTTGATAACTTAAAGAGAAAAGGAAAGGAAAGGGTCCTTAGCAGTGTCAAGGGACCTGGCTGGGCACACCGGACGTACCAATGAGGAGAGCCTTGATGATTCTGGGGGCTGTCTGGGTAGAATTTCAATGGGCAGAAAAGTCAGCATTCCACTCCCTCTCTTCTCCCTTTCCTCCTTCCCCTCCTTCTTTCTTCTTTTTTTCCCTGCTTTGCCTCATTTTTTTCTTCTTCTTTTCTAATTTATAAGACAGCTAGAATAGAAGGCAATTACTGAGAGATCTGGAGATTTTTATTGTCTCCTTGGGAGGAAGCTGTGGGCAGAACTGGAGGAAGAGGTTCATCTTACTCAGGGGAGAATTTCCAGTCTAGCTGTGGACACTGACCTTTGCACGTCTTTCGTCCCTCCTCCAATGCTGGAAAATGAAGGATTGCTGTGTTTATCATAACACATTTTCGGTCATTTTAGTTTAGTTTGTAATTAGACTACAATTACCTAACCCAGTTGCTTAATAATAAAGACTATTCACCCCAGGCAGCATGGTGCAAAGGGAATTGTGCCCTCCACCCCAGGGCGGTGATCCCAGGTCCCTTTGGCCTTTATATTAACCTACGGTTTGAATCTTGGTCTGCTGCATTAAGCTGCTGTGTGACCTCAGACAAACCTCTAAACCCTTCTGAGCCTGGTTTATAATACTTGTAATGATCAAATGAGACAGTATGTGAAAATAAAGAGAGTGGCTGTCACCTGAAAGGTGCCTAGTAAGTATGTGCTGTATCTGAATCCCTGACAGATATATTCAGTACCCGTGAGAGCACGGTACCATGCCAAACAAACTAGAAATGCACACACATGGAAAAGAAAAGTCTCAGGTGAGTGAACGCATTAAAAAGGTACATGTGGTGCATTCTCAGATGCCAAAATAGTGCTCAGGACTGAGGTGAGAGGTAGGGGCCCAGGAGTTTACTGAAGAGAGGACTTTTTCATTGTTTTCAGTGGGAGGGTAAAACTTCACCTGCAGTGTGACAGCGGCTACATCCAAAGACTCAGAGGAGCCCGCATGAGGAGGAGGAGCTGAAAGCGGAGGGAGGTGGTTGGTGCCACTGTGTGTGTGTGTGTGTGTGTGTTTAGCCAGGAGGGAGCTGTTGGGAAATGCCACCTAAGGAATGTTTTCAAGTGCAATTCGAGCACTTTATGATGTGAAGAATAAATATGCTTTCCTTTGTAGTCCCTTGAGAGGGGAAGTAGCACATTCTGGGTGGCTCTGGAGTGGCTGATTTTGGTCCTGGGCTGTTGCTCAGGCTGTGGGGAGGAGCGGTCCCAGGCAGGAATCTGAGGAAGGAGCTACAGGGACTGTGGCCCTTGGCCAGGTGGGACGGAGAGCCTGCTGTGGATTTTCTCAGCGGTTAGAGCCTCTGTTGTCTAAGCTGGGAAAACTGACAGTCACTGAGGGAGAAACACTGGCAGGACACTGACAGCTTCCTCAGAAGAAACACATGTGTGCTGCGCCCAGCCTGATGTCCGTGCCCCAGCCTGAGCACCCATGGTCTCACTTGGTGTCACACAACATACTTCTCCTCTGTCTTCAATGTCAAACCTTCCCCATGGTGAAAATGGGCAGGGGTGGGCCAGGGGGGAAATAAGCTACATTTTTCTTACTGCGGTCAGAGTAGCACATTCTTTTTTGTTTTGTTTTGTTTTGTTTGAAACGGAGTCTCGCTTTGTTGCCCAGGCTAGAGTGCAATGGTGTGATCTCAGCTCACTGCAACCTCCACCTCCTGGGTTCAAGTGATTGTCCTGCCTCAGCCTCCCGAGTAAATGGGATTATAGGCATGGGATTATAGGCATGTGCCACCATGCCCTGCTAATTTTGTATTTTTAGTAGAGACAGGGTTTCACCATGTTAGTTAGGCTGGTCTCGAACTCCCAACCTCAAGTGATCTGCCCGCCTTGGCCTCCCAAAGTGCTGGGATTACAGGCATGAGCCACCGTGCCTGGCCCAGAGTAGCATATTCTTGATTTGAATGTGTAGACTGGAAAGGTCAGTGTAGTCTGATGATGATGATGATGATAATGATGATGACAGTATCAAGCACTTGTACAGCACTCACTACTATCTAAGCACTTTTCTAAACATGTAGCATACAAAAATTCATCTCATCATTTAATCCTTACAGCATCCTTGAGGTGAGGTCTTATTGTCATTGCTCCTATTTATAGTTGAGGAAAACTGAGGCATGGAGAAAATGACTCATCTCTAAGTGGTGCAGAAGGATTTGAACCCAAGTCATCTGACTCCAGAGTCCCTCTCGTGGGCATGTGGCTACACTGCTTCTTACCATGTATGTGTGGATTGGATGAGTCCTTCCTGATAGGAACAAACCCATTAGGTTTTTTTAGGCATCTGTTTCAAAGGGTCCTCCTATATTTGTAAGGCAAACCTTTTTCTTCTGTTTCTCTCCTTCTTGCACCATTATACGATCCATAGTCCTCAGGACATGGCCCCAGCCTCATCACAAGCAGTACATGTGACAATGTGTCCACCTGCAGTTCTGTCCCTGCCCAGGGCTGGGCACAGCAGCCCACAGAATGCTTCTGCTGAGAGGTAGATTCTAAGGTGTGGACCCAGGACCTCTTGGGTAGTATTCTGAGACATATTTGGACAAAAGCTACTGAGGCAGTGTGGAAAATAGATACTGCTTGTCTTGAAAGCTAGGTCAAGGCAAATGTTTGTCTTTTAAAAATTATGGCAGTTAGCTGAAATTGTATTTCAACTGCTAGGAAGCTAGAATGGCCAGATCTTAGAAACTGGTGGAGAGGCAGTCAGTTAATAAAAATTTCCTTGGAAGGAGTGATGGGGGAGGGAGAAGAGAGGGAGGGAGGGAGGAAGGAAGGCGAGGGAGCTGGACCTTCCAGAGCGGTCATTTCTGGATTCTGTAGCCTTTAAATGAACACAGAGGTCTTTCGAGGCCTCTCAGAGCACTGGCGGCCTTCTGCAGTCTTTGACTGTGAGAGGCAGTGTAGGAGGAGCCTGAATTGGCCTGACAGGGGCTGTCCTTTGCCCTCAGGGCACCAGTGCACCCCCAGCTGCACCTCATGCCATATGGTAGCAGGGCCTGTGTTCTGTGTCTTCTTTTCCAGCTGGCCTGGGAGCTCCTGGAAGGCAGGGCCTGTGCCACCTTCTGCTCTGCATCTCAGCACTTGAGTAGAGTCTGGCATAGACTCTACTTAGATTAAAGCATGGGCTCAGTACATATTTATCAAAGTCAGTTGGCATCAAGAAGCCTGGATTCAAATATTTGCTTTGTGATCTTAGGCAATGACTTGTAATGAACTAGAATATCAGTATTTTTGACCTGTAAAACCTCTACTACATTGAATTAAATATGGGAACATGTAAAGAGGCCACAAAGAGGAGGCCTTCAATCAGGATTTCCTTCTTTTTTTTGGCAGTCGAGCATAAGCAATGTCAGATCCCCACACAGAAACCACATCCACCAGGGAGTTCCTCGTCGGTCCTCACCCATCCTTCTAGCCAGGGACTGAAACTTCAAAAAAGAACGGATTCCCTTTTTAGAATATTGCAAAAGATCATGTCCTTTGTGGTTAGAAAATTGCCTTAAATAACTGATCATTTTCACTTGAATATCCTGCAACAGGGGAACACTCGTGTTCATCCTTTCAGCATGTTCAATGCATGTACAAGTTACACAGGAGGAGGCTGTACAAAGGTAGTGGTGAAACATTGGCTTGGAGACAGACTGGTTTTTAATAAAACGCACACAGAATTTTACGAAGACAGGCATATTCTGGGACAGAAAGCAATTTTCAAATTTAAAAAGATTCAAGCCATACAAAGTGTGTTCTTTGATTACAGTGGAATTACATTAGAAATAAGTAATAGAAAGACTATCTGGAAAATCTCCAAATACTTAGAAACTAAATGACACATTTCTAAATAACCCACTCCAAAGAAGAAATTAAAAGGGAAATTAGAAGCTGTTTTAAACTGAATGAAAATAAAACCCCATCATATCAAAAATTGTGAGATGCCACTAAAACAATGCTTAGTGCTCCTGGTGGGGTTGAGGGGGTGGGTGGGAATATACAGAAGTAAATGTCTGCATCAGGAAAGGTCTCAAAGCAATGGCCTGAACTTCCACCTTAGAAACCAGGAAAAGAAGAGCAAATTAAACCCAAAGCAAGGTGGAGAAAAGAAATAATAAAGAAAAAAACAGAAATCAGTGAAATAGAAAACAGAAAAACAGGCCAGGCGCAGTGTAATTACACGCCTGTAATCCCAGCACTTTGGAAGGCTGAGGTGGATGGATCACTTGGGGTCAGGAGTTTGAGACCAGCCTGGCCAATATGGTGAAACCCCATCTCTACTAAAAATATAAAAAATTAGCTGGGCGTAATGGTGCATGCCTGTAATCCCAGCTACCCATGAGGCTGAGGCAGGAGAATCACTTGAACCTGGGAGGTGAAGGTTGCAGTGAGCCGAGATCGTGCCACTGCACTCCAGCCTGGGTGACAGAGCAAGACTCTATCTCAAAAAAAAGAAGAAGAAGAAAAAAAGAAAACCAATAAAGAAAATCAGTGAAACAAAAGCCGATTCTTTGAAAAGGTCAATACAATTGATAAACTTGTAGCCATAATGATAAATGGAAATAAGGAGAGAAGACATATTACTAATATTAGGAATGAGAGCGGTAACATCACTACAGATTCTATAGATATTATGAACAAGCTTGTGCCAGTAAATCTGACAACTTAGTTGAAATAGGCATGATATTGTTACCAGTGGAGAGTGTCCAGGTTCTTGGCGTTTTGAACAAAGAATTGGACAAAACACACAAAGAAGTGAAAGAATGAAGCAATGAAAGCACAGATTTGTTGAAATGAAGGTACACCCCACAGAGTGGGAGTGGGCTTGAGCAAGTGGCTCAGGAGTGCTGGTTACAGAAACCTCTAGAGGTTTCCCATTGGTTACTTGGCTACACCCTATGTAAATAAAGTAGTGGCCTGAGACCAGTCTGATTGGTTGCAGAAGGCAGCCAATCAGAGCCTGAAGTGAATTTTCAGTTACATCCCTGTGCAGATGAAGACTAGGCCTGTGACCAGTCTGATTGGTTGCAGGAGGAGACCTATCAGAGGTACCTTCCGTTTTTCATCTACAATGCAGAAAGTGGGGAGGGTTGCAAAGAGTATAGCCTCTGATCCTTTTTTTACCTGAGTGTGGAAAGTTAAGGTTTTCCTTTTGATTCACTTCTAGTCAGTCTGCGCAAATCAGCCTTAGGTTCCCTGCCTCCAGACCCTATTCTCCTGCCTCAACATTGTAATATAATAAGAAATACATATTCGCTCTCTGCTCCAGGTCCTTGGCACAAAACTCCTGAAACTCTTATAATTTCCTGAGCAATCAGGTGCTGTGTACATCTTTTGTTCTAATATTTCATCTTTGACCTCAGTTCTTGACCCAGATCTCCTAATCTGTTGGAATTTGCTGGGTGATAGGAGTCTCTTTTGTTCTAACGAGGAACCTCTTGGTGGGCGCCTAAGTGGATGCTGGTCACTGGAAAGACCAAGCCACAATTAGAAACTTTGAACTTTCAGCCCTACCCCAATCCTCCAAAAGAGGAAGGGGCTGAAGATAGAGTTAATAATTGATCATGCCTATATGATAAAGCCCACATAAAAATCCCTGAAGAACTATGGGGTTCAGAAAACTGGGTTGCTGAACATGTGTATGTGCTAGGAGAGGAGCCCAGAGAGGGCATGAGAGCTCCATGCTCCTTCCCTCAAGCACTGACCTGTGTGTCTCTTCATCTGCTATTCATCTGCATCCTTTATCACATCCTTTATTAATATAATAAGTAAATATAAGTGTTTCCCTGAGTTCTGAAAGTTGCTCTAGCAAATTATTGTACCCACAGAGAGGGTCATGAGAACCTCAATTTATAGCTGTTCAGCCAGAAGTATAGGTGACAACCTGGGACCTAGAATTGGCATCTGAAGCTGGAGTCAGGCTTGTGGGCCTGATGCTTTAACCCGTGGCATCTAACTATAACTCCAACTCCAGGTAAACAGTGTCAGAATCAGCCAGGCACAGTGGCTCATGCCTGTAATCCCAGCACTTTGGGAGGCTGAGGCAGGCAGATCACTTGAGGCCAGGAGTTTGAGACCAGCCTAGCCAACATGGCGAAACCCTGTCTCTACTAAAAATACAAAAATTAGCTGGGCATGGTGGCATGTGCTTGTAATCCTAGCTACTTAGGAAGCTGAGGCACAAGAATCACTTGAACCTGGGAGGCGGAGATTTCAATGAGCCGGGATCATGCTATTACACTCCAGCCTGGATGACAGAGCGAGACTCTGTCTCAAAAAAAAAAAGGGGGTCAGAATTTAATTGAATCGTAGGATCGTAGGACACTCTGTTGATGTCTTCTGGAGAATTACTTGATACAAAACTTCCCCTCAAACACAAAACAAAACAACAACAACAACAACAACAACAAAAAGCCTTATAGGCCCAGATGGCTTCAGTGGGGGAATTTTACCAGACATCTAAGAAAGAAATCCTACCAACTCTACATAAACTCTTCTAGAAACTTGAAGAGGAAGGAATACTTCCCAACTCATGCTATGAAGCTGGCAATACGCTGATACTAAAGATAAAGATATTACAAGAAAAGAAATGTACAGACAAGTATTTTACATGAACATGGATGTGAAAATTCTGTCAAATTGAATTCAACAATATGTAAAAAAGCCATCATGATCAAGTGGGGTTTATCCCAGGAATGCAAGATTAGTTTAACATTAGAAAGTCAATGTAATTCACCACATTAAAAAACTAGGAGGGGGGGCGTGGTGGCAGGCGCCTATAGTCCCAGCTACTCCGGAGGCTGAGGCAGGAGAATGGCCTAAACCCGGGAGGCAGAGCTTGCAGTGAGCTGAGATCCGGCCACTGCACTCCAGCCTGGGCAACACAGCAAGACTCCGTCTCAAAAAAAAAAAAAAAAAAACTAGGAGGGGGAGAAACCCCTTTAATCATGTCAGTAGATGCAAAGCATTAGAGAAAACCCAGCCTGTATTCCTGATACAAACTCTCACCACACTAGAAATAGAAGGGAACCTCCTTAACTTGGTAAAGAATATCTGCAACAAACCTACTGGTAACACACTTACTGGTGAAAGACTGAGTGCTGCCCCCTAAGTTTGGTAACATGGTCAGGGTATTCACTCTCACCACTTTTATTCCACACAGTATTGCAGCTTTTAGCCAATACAGTTAGGCCAAAAAGAAATACAGGGCTTCTAAATAAGAAGAAGTAAAATTGTTTTCATTCATAGACAACACGACTGTGTAGAAAATTCAATAGAATCTACAGAAAATCTCGTAGAACTAATAGGAATTCAGCAAGCTTGCAGGATACAAGATAAATATATGAAAATCTATTGTATTTCCCTATACCAGCAACAATTGGAAATAAAAATATACTATTTACAATAACATCAACAATATTAGATAGGAGTATATCTGACAAAAGATGAACAATATTTGTACACTGAAAATTATAAAACATTGCTGAGATAAGTTAGTTCTTAACTGAGAGTAGAGATAAATCATGTTCATGGGTGAGAGGATTCATTATTGTTGAGATGTCAGTTCTCCCCAAATTGATCTACAGATTTAAGGCAATCTCAATCAAAACCCAAACAGGGAAATTTACAAGCTGATTCTATAATTCCTTTTTTTTTTTTTTTTTTTTTTTTGAGGATGGAGTCCTCAACTCCCGTCAGCGCCCAAGGCTGGAGTGCAATGGCACAATGCATGGCTCACTGCTAACCCTCCCGCCTCCCAGGTTCAAGCAATTCTCCTGTCTTAGCCTCCTGAGAAGCTGGGATTACAGGCACCTGCCACCATGCCTGGCTAATTTTTGTATTTTTTTTAGTAGAGACCAGGGTTTCACCATGTTGTCCAGGTGGTCTTGAACTCCTGACCTTAGGCGATTGACCCACCTCGGTCTCCCAAAGTATTGGGATTACAAGCATGAGCCACTGCGCCCAGCTCTAAAGTTCTTAAGGAAATTTAAAGGACCTAGAATAGCCAAACCAATTTTGAGAAAGATCAGCAAAGTTGGCAGACTGACATTACCTGATTTCAGGATTTACTATAAATAAATCCGTACTTTTCAAAACAATGTGGTGTGGGTATAAACATAGACAAATAAATAGATCAGTGATTCAGCCATTCCATTCAGAGATATTTACACAAAAGAAATGGAAGCATATTCCATACAAAGATTTGTACATGAATATTTTAAATAACTTTATTTATAATAGCCCCAAACTGGAAACAGCCCGCATTTCTACCAACAGGTGGATAGATAAATTGTGGTACATCTTTATGATGGATGCTACTCAGCAACAAAAAAGAAATGAACTATTAACACATGCAGCAGTGTAGCTGAATCTCCAAATAATAGTGCAGAGTGAAAGAAGCCACACTAAAAAGTACAGTGTTATGATTCTATTTATGTAAAACTCTGGAGAAGGAAAACTAATCTGGAGTGACAGAAAGCAGGTCAGCTTTTCCTGGGAATGGGAAGTGAGGGGGATTGCACATAAGCATGAAGAAGAAACTTCTGGAGGTGTTGGATGTGTCCATGATGTTGATCATGCAGATAGTGTGCTTGCAGTGGTTGTCTGCCTTAAATATGTTCAGCTTATGGCATTTCAATTATACCTTAATAAAGCTGTTCACCAAAAAAAAAAAAAAAAGGTCACTGGGAATATTGTAGCCTCTTCCCCAACCATTCTACTCAAATTTGTCTCATCTAAGACACACTGACCCTTTCTTGCCCAATCCAATATATTTGTCTCTGTCCTTGATTTACTTAACTTCTCATTGCACTTGACTTAGGCGAGCACTTCTTTCTGCTAGAAACACTTTTCTCTCTTGGCTTCTGAACAGCACATTCTCTTGGGTTTTTTCCCCTAGCTCTTGTGGCTGCAACTCCTCTAGCAAACGTCACTTGTTAGAGGGCCTTTGACCCTATCTTCCTCTCTATTTATACTCTACTCAACTCCAAGGTTATCCCACCTAGTCCTACAATTTAAAGCAGCAGCATCTGTACATCCCAACAGAATTTTCTGGGATAATAGAAAGAGTCTCTATTGGCATTGTCCACATGGTGGCCACTAGCCATCTGTGGCTATGACTTGAAATGTGGCTAGCGTGACTACCATATGAATCTCAAATTTTATTTATTTAAATTAATTTCAACTGAAATAGCCACATATGGTTAGTGGCTACCGTATTGAATAGTCCAGGTCTAGATCACTGTGTGTTTACAAGCTGTGGGTAGGAACACATTTGCTGGTCTTGACTTTTATTTTTTCAGAATAAAATAAGTTCTATTTTTCACAAAATATTTGTTTCAGGCTGGTATCTCTAGGGCTCACACATTCACACATAGATTTGTGTTATTATTTTTGGTTTGGTTTTGTATGTAAGTTGAAAGGCACTGATCTAGATGCCGATGATGTCCATGTTAATGTTTTCAACCATGAGCTGAGGTCCAGAGTCATATTTGTCATCCTGACATCTCATCACAAATCTGTAAGTGTGCTGTTTTTCCCTCCAGTTATCCCACGTCTCAGCAAATGGCACTATCTTTTCCTCCAATTGATGTGGAACAGTGACCTGAATTTTCTGCTTTCCTGTCCCCGCTCCCCGCCACACCCTACTCCCACACTCAGTCCAGCAGCAAGGTCTGTTGGCTCTGCTTCCTAAATGGGTCCCAGGTCTACCCACTTGTTTTCATTTGGGTTTCTATCAACATACTCTAAGCCCCTGTCCTCTCTTGCCTGGAGTACTGCCGTAGCTTTAAACTGGTCTGTGATTCACTGTTATCTTCATAAGACCCACAGTGGCCAAAGGAATCTTCCAGAGCCATAAATCAGATGCTGCTGCTGCCCTACTCCAGAGCCTCCAAGAGCTTTCCACTGCCATGCTCTATTGTCACCTTACTGTGCCTATGAGGCCCTGGTGACTGGGCCCAGCCCTCTGGTATTGGTCCACCACAGTCACCCTGGTCATTCTGTGCCAGGGACTTCCACTTCCTTGCTTATTTATCTGCAGGACTCTGCACATGTGCTGTGACCTAGGCCCCCCAGATCTTCCCAAGATGGCCCCTCTCTGTTAATTCAGGTCTTAACTCAGAGGTGACTTCCTCAAAGGAGCAGCCATTCTCTGACTAAATCAGTAAGTGTAACCCAAGTCAGAGTGATAGTATTTTAGGAGCAAATGAGATACATTGTTACTGAAATAGAGTGCTTTTGAGTAATAGGAGCCAAGAGCCATCAAAGTATTCTTAACTAGAGATCCTTGAATTTTCTTTACAAATCATCTGTAATCAACAAAATCCTTCTGTGCAAGTAATACTGCCAAGTTTCTGTATGAAGAATAAACATTGGTCTTGCTATTTTTTAACTTACTCGACTGAACACCCCATTATGCAAATTTAATGAACAGTTTAAAATATGCATATTATGTACAATATTGTGTATTAAGATATAGATGTATAAATTATGTTAATATAAAATTTTAAATGAGTATTTCATTAATGTGAGTATGTCATATGCACAAGGCAAATAGCATTTATTTAAACTTTTTAATCTCTGAGATTTATGTACATCATGGTTAGCTTTGTGAGAAAGTTTGAATTTGATTTGATTTAGGTTACCAAATTTGATTTTAATTATCCAAATTTAAATTTGATTGTCGTGAAGAGAAAGATCTGTAGGGTCGATTATTCCTTGTGTAATTTTAGTCTTTACTTTGTGAAAATGTGTTATTAAAATAGTGCAGAAAAATTACAAGTTATTAACAAAATAAATTATAGGATTTGTGATTTTTTACCTTTGCTTTAAAAAAAAAAAAAGAAAAAAAAAAAAATCCTGGCAAACACAGTGAAACCCTGTCTCCTCTAAAACTACAAAAAAATTAGCCGGACGTGGTGGCGGGTGCCTGTAGTCCCAGCTACTCGGGAGGTTGAGGCAGGAGAATGGCGTAAACCTGGGAGGCAGAGCTTGCAGTGAGCCAAGATCGTGCCACTGCACCCCAGCCTGGGTGACAGAGCAAGACTCCATCTCAAAAAAAAAACAAAAACAAAAAAAAACCCCAAAAACAAACAAACAAAAAAAACAAGCTTACATTCAAATACTGAAGCTTTTTGTAGTAGTCACTTGCATAACAGATTCCGAAAACAACAAAACTGAAACTGTATGTGCAGAATACTATGTATTGGTTAAACTACATAACACAGGAGGCAGTAGGAAATGCATTTACATTTGCAAAATGAAAATTGAATATAAATAGGAAAATGTGGCATGATTTTATCCTAGAAAATTATTTAAATCAGAATAGATAGTGTTCAGAAAGTTAAAATAAGGTCTCCATTTTACTTTACTTGTATTCCATTCTGTACAAGTTCAGAAATGGTGGTGATTAAAATATTTAAGTCACTTTACATTCTTCTGGGATAGCTCTCCAAAGGGAATAATCCAAGCTACAGACAAAGATTTACGCACAAAGACGTTAGTTATGGCATGGTTTATAATTTTGAAAAGTCAGGAGCCATCCAAATATCCAGTGGTGGGGGGAATTAAGTAGATTGTATAACATCCTTACAAAAGATTATATAACCACTAACATTAATTTTAGGAAGATTGTTTAATGTGGGAAAATGCTTCTGACATAATGCTAAGTGAAGAAAAAGGATATATTTATATGGTATAATCTTAATTAGGTGAAAATAATATCCATAGAAGAAAATATATTGATAGTAGTTAATTCTGAGTACTGCATTGTTGCTGGTTGTATTTTCCAGGTTTCTAGAAAAAACACATATTACTTTTATAATAGGGAAAAGATTATTCATAAAAGAAATTTTGATGCTAATAAAATATTAAATATTTAAGGTTACTGTGCTTTAGAGCCAGAGAGTAGTGCATGGCTCATTTAGTCTGGGAGCTCATGAGTGAGGGTTATAATTGGTAAGGGAGATTGAGAACTGTTTTTTCAGATGGCTCCATGGACAGCAAGGTTTCTTGGTGTTTTTGCTCTCAGATAGTCCCTGATGTGCTCAGTTCTGTCACTTACTGACTGTCACTGCTGATCAGAAAGTCTGACTGGCTGTTAGCTTTGTATTTGACAGATATAAAACAGGAAGACCAGGTAGTTGTTACCTAATAAATATGACTTATTTGCTGGCCAAACATTTTAAAACAGGGGGCAAAAATGATAGATTCCTGATTGTGTAAAGTGGGAACCATTCTGGATCATTTTTCAATCTTTAGGTTCTGATCAATTTAGAGGTCATGAAATCCTTTTAGTGAGTCTTCCCTAGCATTACTTTGTAAATGAAATTAGAGTAGAATAGAAATGCCAGAGTGCGTGGCATGCAGTAAGTATCCTGTAAGTTTTAATTTCAGATATGTGTTTGTAGGTACTGGATTGTGACATAAAGTGTGTTTTTATTTTGGTTTGATTTTTTATCTATAGTTTGCTGTCAAAAAAGTCCAAAGACTCTTAGTGCGATCCACACCAGTGATGTGCAGTATTCTCCAGTGATTATAGCATCAGTGTCACTTGGGAGCTTGTCAGAAATGTACCTTATTAGGCCCCGGCCAGATCTACTTAATCACAAACACTGGTGGTGGATCCCAGCACTGTGTGTTTTAATGAGTCCCTGTCTTAGTCCATTTTCTGTTGCTGTAAGAGAATATCACAGGCTGGGTATTTTATTATAATAGAGGTTTATTTAGCTCATAGTTCTGGAGGCTGGGAAGTCCAAGAGCATGGCACTGGCATCTGGAGAGGGCCTTTTTGCTGCATCATGTCATGGTGGAGATCATCACATGGTGAGAGGACAAGTGTGTGCCAGCTCAGGACTTTCTTCTTCTTATAAAGTCATCAGTCCCATCTTGGGGGCCCTACCCTGACAACCTTATCTAATCCAAACTACCTCCCAAAGGCCCTACCTCCAAATGCCATCAACATATTAATTCAAGGATTAAGTTTCCGATACATGAAATTTGGAGGATGCATTCAAACCATAGCAGTCCCCCTGGTGATTCTGATGCACACTCAAATTTGAGAGCCACTAGTCCAGCCTTGCTATTCTTGGTGAGGTTCAAGGACTAACACTGGCATCACCTGTGAGCTAGTTGGAAATGCAGAATCTCAGACCCCAACCTGGACAGGCTCACTCAGAATCTGTGAGATCACCAGGTAATTTATTTTCGTGGTAATGTTAAATAGCTCTGATCTCAACACACATGCCTCAGGGGCCAAGTAGGTCATGTCAGTAGTGAAAGTAGCCTGGTTTCCCCCCTAAAGAAAGTAGAACAATAAGAAGGCATTGTGGTGTGAAGTTTTAGTACTCTTGTTTTTAAAAATCCTGTATTATACCAATGGGGGTTAACACATTCAACCAAACTCATCAACTAAGGTTAACTGTGGTTGACATCAATTACTTTAAGCAGATTTTTAAACACAGAATTTTAATAGTGACCCTCATATTAACTTCTTCTGATCTCTTTTAGGAATTTATCAAAGAACTGCTTTCTCGGATAAGAGGCATGAGGAAACTGAGCCCTCCGCAGAAGAAGACTGTATGATTCTGGAACAGGGTGGAACTCTCCTGGAAACGAAGAAAGGGTCCTGGGATTTGTACTTCATGAAGACTTTTGTGAAAGAATAGGTGTCCTTATGAACAACGTTTTTTGTTTTTGTTTTTTTTTCTTTTTTTGGTGTGAAGGTGGGGGGTTCTATTAGACATTTATTCAAGAGCGTTCCATTTTTGGTTTTAAAGGTTTTTGTTAATGTAATATTTTAATAGCAAAGATATCATGACTCTAGCCACAGCCCAACCAAGGATTATCAAAGCAGGTGGACACTTGAAGGGCCACGCCAGGCTGCGTTTTCTGCAAGGACTCAGATGTTTAGTACCTTATGATACAGGGAAGATAGTTTTCTTACAAGTAGTTTGGTAATATTTTTTTCTTAAGTTGTACATTTGACTCAGCTGTCAAATTTCTCATACTTGTATATATCTACACACAACTAAGTTAAAATGTTGATGTGAGTTTTATTTCACATGGATGGAATAAACCTGTGGTCGTCCTTTAACTGGATGTCCCAGCACATGTGTTTTCAAGAGGCCACTAGGCATTCTTCATTGAGTGCTGCTGACTTCAACATTCACTTTATGCACCAAAGTGAAAAAATTCAGTGTATCCGTTATTTTAATGTGCTACACTACAGAAATGTTAAGTTGGTCAAGGGCTTAATTTATGGAATTTCTGTTATTTCATTGGTTGGGATGCTTTGCCAGGTCATGTGCTTATTGTCTCATTTGTGGTCTTTTAAAGTTGTATGAACCCTTAATTTGAAGAACTAACTTGATTTCTAGAGAAATGCCCACTCTAGCTAAGTGATATTTTGCATTGGAAAAAGGAAGCATTGTGTAGAAATGAATCATCTGCTTTCCACCTGGTACTGTGTATTATTCTGTCTCTAGGAAAGCAGATCAAAAGAAAGTTAGCAGATCGAGTGTCTTCTTCCTTAGAAATACATTCTGGTAGCTTCTGTGCCTGGGTAGCATCAGACCAGTGGGTGTAAACCGAGTGTTAAGTGTCAAGGTGAGAAAGCCTCACATTCTCTCAAGACAGTCACTGCTGATTCGGAAGTGTGGAGATTGCATTTCTGGCTTCTCTCAATGGCTTGTGTTGAGGACTCTGGGTGCTCCTGGCCCTAATTGTGCACCCTGATCCCCGTGCTTGGAGCTAGGCCTGGTGGTATGTTCTAGCCCTCTCAGTTATCAGCTCCTTGGAGAAGGATCAAAATTCAGATGGGATGTGGGATGGGTAATAGGTGAGAGTAGAAACTCTTCCTTTCCTCCAGGAATTCCCTGCTGCCTCCCACAGAAACCCACCTACCGTAAGATGTCTCCAGATGGCCTTGTCCAAGGATGGGGGTCAGGCATTTTATATCAAGGGTGCTCTGAACATATTTAATTTTTTTAAAAAACCATGTTTGTGAATTTTGCGTATACTGGCAAGCTTTTGAAAATGTGTTTAATTTTGTATTGTTTACCAATGATTTATTTACAAGATATTTACTCAAATAAATGGAGCTGCTTACAAGCCTGTTGACATGTGTGGCTTGCACAACACATTAACATGATAGTTTTGCTTTGTCAGTTTCTCTGCAGAGGTGAAGACCAAGCACCTGTGTCTATCTAGCTTTTCATTTTCAAAGTATTTCTAGGCATGTAATCCTGGCCCTCTACTCAGGCATCTTCAGATCAGGTGGTGAAACCAAAGGAGCTGGGCCACATTCTTGGGCTGAGAAAGAAGATGAGCTCTGTGTGCTCAGCCTGGCACTCTCCTAGGCCAACCTCCTTTCGTTTAATTAAAACTCCCCTTTCCTGTTTGACAAGAACCCTCAAAAACATTTCAAATTAGTAAACTATTTCACTTATTGTTAGAATGCCTTGCACCATGGAAGTCAGAAAAATACAGAATGGGCAGGATTTCTGTTAGGCTTAATTGACCAGCCCATGTGATAGTCTCAGATGAAGTAAGAATAGACTTTTCCTCCAAAGGCCTCTGCTCCCACCACACACCCCCTCCCCACCTTCCCTCCTGCCATTGTCAGGGCCCGGCATCCCCTGATCCCTGTGAGTGCTCCAGCCCGAAGTTTGGGCCTCTTCCTTGACTCCCCAGTATGCTCCCAGTCACCCAGCTTGTCCTCTGTGAATATGTCTCAAATCTATCCTGTGTCCAACTTTCCTGGATTGCTGCCACCACCTTGGGATTGGATTCTCCATGTCCAGGCTTGTCTCCCTCTGATCCATCCTCCACCCAGTTGCCAGAATAGTCTGATGACTCCACCCTCTGCTTGAAACCAAACCCCTCTGCATGCCTTATGAGAAATATTGTCTCTGCCTCTCCCACCTCATCTTTTGGCCTTGTACTCATGCCCAGTTCTGCCAAATTCCTTGGAGTTTCTGGCATGTTCTATGTATTTTCTTCTCTGATGCTTTGCAAAATCTGTTGCCTTGGCCCGGAACACCCTCTTTGCCAACAGGCTCTGTCCAGAGAGCTGGGTTAGATCCCCTCCTAGGTGTGTTCCCCCTCAGCTCCAGCCTATACCCCATCGTAGACGCATCCACAGTATCATTATTGTCTCTCCATTTGTTGGTGTCTTCTGTTAGAATCTAGGATCTTTGAGGCTGGGGATCTGGACTTCTCTAAGCATCTGGTCCTAGGCTTGGCCGATCAAAGAGATTGATGTGTGTTTGCCAATTGAATGAATATGACAAAAGATTCAAGAACTCCACTGTTTTCTTCCCAGCTAGAGTTTTGGTTCTTAGATCTGAGTGTACATTTGAGTCACCTGGGAAGCTTTAAAAACATTGGAAGCCTGGGCCTCAGTCAATTCTGACCAGTGAAATCAGCATCTCTAGGACAAGAGCTGGGGTGTTTGTTTTCAAACTCTCCAGCTTGTGCATCACTGAGCCTTTGGGTCACTCTTGTGCCATTGGATGGCCAGATGCATTAGCTTGACCTCAGCTCTCCATGTTTATGCTATTATAGCAGGTGGCAGCTGTGATGTTAGCATATTGGCTATTTCTCTTACAGAGTCTCCTCACTAGGGTGATGGCTCCAAATTATCCAACTTCTAGTGCCAACTTTGTGCTCACTTGAACATTGGGAAATCTCAATGTAAACTTCATGGAGTGGCTTCCATTTGTAACTATCATAATAAAAGTTAGCACTGTGCTAAGTGCATGCTTCACCTCATTTAATCCTGACGTTAACCTTATGAGGCAGGTGCCATTATTCTTATTTTACAGATAAGAAAATTAACTCAGGCTTAGCAGCTTACCTGAGTCCACACAGCCACAACACTGAGAGTCAAACCCAAACCTATTTGGCTCCAAAGTCCCATAACCATTAGGCTCTCTTGCCACTCTTAGGGGATTACTCTTAGTCCCATTCACAAGAGTGAACCCTGGGAACCACATTTAAAATGAGCCAGGTCCCTGAGCTGGCAGGGTAGGGGTGGAGGCTTTGCGGATGGAGGAGGTCCCAGCCACCTGTGGGGCTCTTCTTCACTCCTGGGAACTGAGGGGCTCCCTGCTCCCCACCTGCAGTGCAGCCAGGCCCTGTGATGCTGGCCCTCCCTTTCCAGCGTCCTCTTGCCTTTTCCCATAATGTAAAGCTCCTGGACTTGGGCTTAGCAGCTGAGCAAGGAGTATCCAGTCATCAGTTTCCTGAGAAAGAGCAGCTCAGGACAAGGTGATTTTCAGTTCCTGAAACACAGGAATTAAACAGATTTTCACTTATTTATCACTGCCATAGTTCAGATATTTGTCCCCTCCAAATCCCATTTTGAAATTTGATCTCCAGTGTCGGAGGTGAGAAGTGTTTGGGTCATGGGGGCAGATCCCTCATGAACGCTTGGTGCCATTCTCCTGCAACTGAGCAAGTACTTACTGTTAGGTCCCTCTAGATCTGGTTGTTAAAAAGAACTGGGCACCTCCTCCCCTCTCTGTCTTACTTCCTCTCTTGCCATGTAACAAGCCAGCTCTCCTCCCATGATTGGAAACTTCTGAGGTCCCCACCAAAGGCAGATGCTGGTGCCATGCTTCCTATACAGTCTGCAGAACCACAAGCCAAATAAACCTCTTTTCTGTATAAATGACCTGGCCTCAGGTACTTCTTTATAGTAACACAAACAGCCTAAGACAATCACCTAAAGTCTCCATAAAAGATAGTGTGCTGTGCAGAATCAGCTTTTGGAAACATAAGCTGTTTTTGACATGACTGCTGTTTAGCAAGAGAGTGGCAGGCCCACAGCTGCTGGACACATCCCCATCCCTACTCTCCCACCCCAGTTTTGCCTCTGAATGAAAGGTTCTGGGGCTTCCCTCTGCTTCTTGGGAACCTTCCCTGGAATCTAGCCACTTTGAGAGTGAGCCTGTGTAGCCATGAGTCATATCTGTCCCACTATGGCCCCTATACTTCTTCCTTTGACTCTTGTCTTTGGGTGCGCAGGGTCAAGGACTCAGCACCCTTCAATTCTGCTGCATAGCCTAAGAGAGAAATGCTGTGGATGGCGGGGACCCTTGTCTGTTGTCTATGAAAACAACTCCTATCGGGTAGTTGGAACTTTCTGAAAGCCGTTTTCAAATTGGACACAAGCATACCACTATTTTCCCCTACTGGTTTCTCTTTGCTTGAATTAATTTTAACCCAAATAGTCCTGGAGAATTATTCCTCAGAAACTAGTCTCATTTCCTTGTGGGCTTGGGGTACAACCCACTGTGTGTTTGTAATTTGCCTGTGACAAATGGAGTGGCTTCTCAGTCTTCCGTGAGTGAGAAAGAACAGTGCAGACTTCTTGGAGTTCCCTTCCACCCCCACTCAGGAACAAATGCTGGAAATGCTTCACTAATAGCCTTCTGGTGCGGCCATGAAGGCCAACCAGTTCTCTCTTGTTGACTGGCACATCTTCCCTGGGGATGGATTGTTCTTTTAAGACTGGATTGTTCTCTACCTCTCGTGGCTCTGTGGGTGTTCCCATCACAACACATTAGCAGACATTTCAATAAGGTACTGATACTAGAACAGCTACAAACGAAGTCCTTAAGAAACCTGCTTTTCTGTTGTTTTATTGAGTCAATTGGATAAATAAGGGCAGATTAGTGTCTGGTGTGTGTTTCCTTCACACTCAGTCTCCTCAGTGGGGTGTAAATGAAACTAGCAGGGTGGCCTTCCTTGAGCTCACCTTGTTCTAGTGGATTCTAGGAGGTAATTAGTTCCAGCAAGCACAGGGAGTAAAGAAGAGTGCATTCTAAACATAGGCGCTGTATCGACTTCATCATAATTCAGTGTTCAAGTTGTTAGGAGACATTTCTACATGGGTCTCATGTTTCTGCATGTCTTGTGAGCAGAGACTGCCTTTGTTCCAGACCCTCTTTCCAAGAATGTTTATATGTATAGCAAATAGCCTTGGAAGTTAGAGATAGTGTCTCCTTGCAGAGCAGAGTTGTCTATTACAAAATATTTGGGTTCCCTAAGTGTTGAGCCCCTCTCCTGGGATGCAACCCACTGCATGCACAGGTGTCATCTGTCCTTTGCAACACCCCAGGAGAACTGGGACTCAAGAAATGCCAATAATCTAGCCGCTGCTGTTGCTGTAACTGTCCTTCCTCTCTGACTCAGGAGTGTAGCGTCTTCTACCAGCATCTATGAAACTGACAGGCTAATTTGTTAGCTTACAGTAGTGTAAAACCTTAGACCCTACACAAGTCTTGACAATGGTCAGTTGTCTTGGTCTCTTTCAATAGGACTTGAATCATTTTTGTCATTAATAGACATTTTCTTATATTTAGACTCTGACTTGATTAATCATTTTCAAATGCATAGGGTCAGAAGTTTCCTTTAAAGAGATTTCATGCCTGGAAGTGGTCGTTCTGTGGAAGGAATTTACTTTCACAAAAGTCACCTTTTCTTGTCCTCCTTGTTAGCAACATGAAGCGAATGTTGCCTGGGGTGAAAAGGCTCATAAAAGAGAGATGGAGAGATGGACTGTCCCAGGAGTTTATAGTAAAATTACCCCATAGAGTGAGTCAGAGAAGACAAGCAAAGACTCTTGCCTCGAATCTTTCTGTTTAAAATATGTGTCTACATAATAATAAATAGTGCATTGTCACTTGCTATTTTGAAATTCCCCAGTTAATCTCTAGAAGCAGTTTTGTGAACTTATTTGCAGTATCACGGCCCACCCAGTGGTTACCAAAAATAGAAATTGAAGTCAGGGAATATTTGAGGCTACCAGATTGATTCTCGTCAGGTCACTAAATGATTTACATAAAGTGTAATCCAACACATCCTCCAGGTCACAAGATGCTTGAGGGTGAGTGATTTACTATTTGGTTTTCTGTTGTTAGTAGCACAAAATTACTCCTTTGGTGCTGATAGGATTTTTAAAAGGGAACATTCCTGACTCAGACCTCCTTTCCGATAGCTCATGGATAAGGGACAAATAAGTTGTCTTTTCTTAAATATCTTTCTACAGCACTTAGGATAGCACCTTGCTCTTTTTGGCTGTAATCTCAACATGAGGAATCAATATGTGCAATCTATAGTGTTTCATCCTCACAGAATACCCCAGAGCCATAGAGAATCACCTCTTTCTGTAATTGGTGATGAGAGAATTAACCAAAACCTCTCAAACTGATTTAAAAGAAAAGCAGAGGTTTTTTTTTTTTTTTTTCCTAATCTTATTTTCTATCTCAAACATTTGTTCCCCTTTGAGAGCTGGAAACTCCCTACTTAAATCTTTAATCTAGGAGGTCTTAAAATTATAGTTCATGTGGACTTAGTGAGGTCCTCATAATCTCTGAAACTGTGTGAGAGATGGAACTTACAGAGAGAGAAAGGAGAGACAGATTGAGGTGAGCCACACAGAACAACGGAGAGAGATGGTGATCCCAAGACAGGATGCTGAAAGGAAGAGAGCCAGAGAGCAGCAGACAGGCGTGAACATGTGCGGGAGGGTCCATGCCACATTGGGGTCTCAAAGTATCCATACCTAGAACAGGTGAAGAGCCAGGACCCAGAACCTTGGAGCCCAGGCCCACAGGAGACTACAGCCACCCAGGGAGCCAGGGCTCGGGTGTCCCAAGAACAGCCAGGGTCAAGTTCTGCCTCCCATCTTCAGCCTCAGCCCTCACCTTGGTTGGATTTCCTGGTCTCCTTCCTTCCCACATCATCCACTCTGCTGAATTCCTTCCATAGATGATCACTTCTCCCCAGGACACCGCCCCAGCAGCACGTAACAGCCTGCTTGGCAGGGAGCCTTGCATGGACCCATTCCCGCTCACTCATAGGCACACACTGGCTTGTTCAGGAGAGGGAGTTCCAGCTCCCTCCATCCTCCATGCACTCCGAGTTGGGTTGCTCTGCCTGTGGGTTCCCATACTTACAAGCCCTTGGTGTAGCTTTGCCTCCAACCCGTTGAGCATCATGTCAATTTCAGTTGCCAACGCCCTAACCCACTCCTTTGTGCCTCCATCATCTTGTTTAAGCTGTCAGACAAACAAATTAAGACAGACATGTGAATACTGCTGTGCAATACAGAGCAATGGATGGGAGGAAAGTCCATACTTTGTCATCTTATCCCCAGGAAAAAATGAAGGCGGGAAGAGTAAGAATGATGCCCTGTTCCTTGACAAAACACTTCGTGCATTCTTTTATTGTGTCATAGCTGTGCAAGGAAACAAAGCTGTTGCATTTTATTTGGGCTGGAAATGTAAAATCCATAAAATATAACTTTTAGAAGGAAGGCAATTGCTCTTTTTCCTCTTTTTCCTCGTGTCTTATCATGACAGTCATTTGATCCAAGGTACTGCTCCTTAACTTACACTTTTTATTTGGAAGAAACACTAAAGATACTTCTTAGGGCTATTGTACAGAGAAAGTAGGTTGCACATTTAACCTTAGGAATGGAAACTGCTGTTGCTTAAGTACCGCTCACCCTCTCACCACCTGAGATGAAGAATGACTCAACCATATGATGAAACAGACAAAGCCATGTTTCTAATGAGGCCAGAGCCTGAAGGCAGAAACCCTTCAAGAGCTGAATTTCCCATTTTGTTGCCAACAACAAATAAACTCAGTGTTGCGCTCAATGATGATTAATCCGGTGAAAACCACGCAGAAATGAAGGAGCTTTAAAATGATCATAATTCATCAACCCAACCATCTCCCTCGGATACTCACTTCATTACTAAGAGAGTAATTATTTTTGTGTTGTCAGTTTTAGGGAAAAGCCCTTGAGGGTTATTCATTGGTAATTGGAAAAATAAATGTTAATGTCTTCTGTGGATTAGGAAAGAATGTTTTGTGACTAACTGTTCAGACGCTTCTATTGAATTGCCTGAGTTTGGAAGTTTCATTGGTTTTCCACCCAAGTCTTCATAAAAGCTTTCAAATTACCTGTAGCTGTCAGAGAGGAGTCTCCTCAAGGAGATGGATGAAGCTTGCCCACAATGCTGCATTCCAGGTTTTTGTAATAATGCGGTGGCAGCCCCACCTCTCCCCTGACCCTTTTTATTTATTTAATTTTATTTTCTTGAGATGGAGTCTCATTCTGTCACCCAGGCTGGAGTGCAAATGTGCAATCATGGCTCACTGCAACCTCTAGCTCCCAGGTTCAGGTGATCCTCCCACCTCAGCCTCCTGAGTAGCTGGGACTACAGGTGTGCACCACTATGCTGGCTAATTTTTGTATTTTTTGTAGAGACAGGGTTTCACCATGTTGCGCAGACTTGTCTCATTCTTGGGCTCAGGCAATCCTGCCTGCCTTGGCCTCCCAAAGTGTAGGCCTGGACTCTTTTTAAATTGTGGTCCCAAGGCCAAGCTGTAGTGCCACTGATTTTCCTCATTGAGGAAATGAGCTTAGATTATTAAAAGTGAAGAAGTCAGCAGGCCCCCTGAGGTTTCAGTAGCCACAACGCTTGAGGTGCAGCCTCTGGGAACCCAATCTCTTGATCTACAAGGGTCGCTATGGGGAATGTGAAAAAATAGGACAAAAATACTATCCAGCCCCAGCAGGAAAGATTAGGGTGGCCCTTGACAGTGTGGAGTGGTAAATACACCCATAAGGATGTGTTGAAGAATGAAGGGCTGGGGTGGAATTGCCTTCCCTCTGTAATATATTGACAAAAGGGCCGGGTTTAGTTTTTCTCTGCCGAATAGTCCAAAGCAGTTGTGGCAAGAACAGGCCCAGGAAGAGCCGGGGTCTCCCTCTTACTATTAATTTTGGATGACCCCATGCAGCGCCCATTTGGCCTGTCCAGCTCACATGACCACACACAGGTTTTATCAAGAATCTCTTCCCAGCCGGGCGCGGTGGCTTACGCCTATAGTCCCAGCACTTTGGGAGGCCGAGGTGGCCAGACTGCTTGAGCTCAGGAGTTTGAGACCAGCCTGGACAACACGGCAAGACCCCTTCTCTACAAAAAATATGAAATATTAACCGGCATGGTGGTGTATGTCTATAATTCCAGCTACCTGGGAGGCCGTGCTAGGAGGATCACCTCAGCCTAGTGGTTGAGGCTGCAGTGAGCTGTGATTGATCCAGTGCACTGCAGCCTGGGTGAGAGAGTGAGAGCCTGTCAAAAAAAAAAAAAAAAAAGAAAAGAAAAGAAAGAAAGAAAAGAGAAAAGAAAAGAATCTACAAGCTCAAGCTGCAAGTAATGGGGCCATCAGCTACCTTTTATTGAGTGCTTACCATGCCAGGTACTGTGTGCACTTGAGTTTATTGTCCACAGAATCTTCATAGTCACCCTTGCCTCAGGAGGGGACTGTCATTCCCATTATAAAGATAAGGAAACTGAGGCTTGGAGAGATTAAGTACTATAAGGTCATACATTCAGTAGATGATAGAGCCTCTATTGCAAGGCCAGCAATCTGATTACAAAGCCAATTCTGCTGAACTGGAAAATTCTGCTAAAGCTCGTGCTTATACATGGAACTTACACTCCAAGTTAAACTGTTACCTGGGATAGGGAGGCATGGGTGATCATGTCTTTTACCTCCTATCTTGTGATATGTGTGTTGTATTAGTCCATTTTCATGCTGCTGATAAAGACATACCTGAGACCAGGTAATTTATACAGAAAAAAAGGTTTAATGGACTTACAGTTCCACGTGGCTGGAGAAGCCTCACGATCATGGTAGAAGGGAAGGAGGAGCAAGTCACATCTTACGTGGATGGCAGCAGGCAAAGAGAGAGCTTGTGCAGGGAAACTCCCCCTTATAGAACCATCAGAGTTCATGGGACTTATTCACTGTCACAAGAACAGAACAGTAAAGACCTGCTCCCATGATTCAATTACCTCCCACCAGGTCCCTCCCACAACATGTGGGAATTCAAGATGAGATTTAGGTGGGGACACAGCCAAACCATATATAATATATGTATTAAGGCAAGCCCTAAATTAGGTGCTAGATTAAGCAGTCTGTGGTTCTGGTACGCTGATCTGAATATTTCCTCCACAGAACCCATTAATCAAGCCATGCAAATATTGCAGGGAAGTGTCTTGCGCAGAACACATTGAAAGGGGGTTAGGGGCAGGGGAGTAGGGTATCGTCTTCATTGTGATTTTCTGTGGGCCTCTAGTGGACTACAGGAGACTGACAGAGTGAAAAGAATACTTGGGCCTATTATAGCCCAGCCTGGTGTCTGAGCAACTGATTTAATCTGTCTGACCTTCTTGGGATTCTCTTTATCTATAAACTTAAGAACACTTACCCTGACAATTCCACAGGGTAGAAAGGCTCAAATGAGCAATTAATGTGAAAAGGTTTGGCACAGTGTAAACACATACAGGGGAAAGGTCATGTTCATTAGTTTGGAAGCTTGAGTAACTACAAAGATGTGGTGCCGATCAATGAATCAGTCGATCAGTCAATCAAGAGCAGTGATCTTGAAATCTGAATCCAGGGCTGGATGTGGTAGCTCACACCTGTAATCCCAGCACTTTGGGAGGCCGAGTTAGGCGAATCACCTGAGGTCAGGAGTTTGAGACTAGCCTGGGCAACATGGTGAAACCCCATCTCCACCAAAAATACAAAAATTAGCCAGGTACCATGGCACACAGTTGCACTTTTAGCTCCTGGGGAGACTAAGTCAGGAGAATCCCTTGAGCTCAGCAAGTGGAAGTTGCAGTGAGCTGAGATCATGCCATTGCCCTCCAGCCTGGGCAACATAGTGAGACCCTATCTTAAAAAAAAAAAAATCTGAATCTCGCTCCAGCTCTGCTTTTACTTTCTATGTGATTCCCATTGTTGACTTAGGTATCTGCCCCTTGTTTTCTTCATCTGTAAAATGTAAACAACAGCAAGATTAGAGTTAGTTCATGTGTGGGTAAGGGCGTAGATACATAAAGCACCTTACTACTATCACCTCCCTATTCAATTACCTCCCACCAGGTCCCTCCCACAACACATGGAAATTCAAGATGAGATTTAGGTGGGGACACAGCCAAACCATATATAATATATGTATTAAGGCAAGCCCTAAATTAGGTGCTAGATTAAGCAGTCTGTGGTTCTGGTACACTGATCTGAATATTTCCTCCACAGAACACATTAATTACGCCATGCAAATATTGCAGGGAAGGGTCTTGCCCAGAACACATTGAAAGGGGGTTAGGGGCATTGCAAGGGAGGTAATTAGGAAGATCCTGCGTTGCAGTTACTTAGAATACTTTTCTTGCTCATATTCAGTTTGAAAAGTAATGACCACTAAGGACCTTCTTCCTTTTTCTCCTTTTTGTCCTTCTGGGGCTGTTTCTATCATTCATCTGATCTGATAAACCATGAGTGTGAAACCAGTGGAAGTTCAGTGAAGCTGACGGCACACCTTAAGTCTGTGACACCATGATTAGATGTCTCTAGAAGCAGGACTAGAACATCTGTCCCCTAGGACAAGTGTTCACACCCCAGAATTCTCAAGCTCTCAAATTCCACAGTCAAGAGTTTGAAGGGTCTGGAAAAAAATTTTTTTTAATATCTTTGTTGTCTGTGTGTTACATTTTCCACTTTTTGATATTGAAATGTGTTTTCATTGTTTCTCCCTCTTGGGGTCATATTTGGCCAGGGAGCGGGAGTGGCAGTTGAGCAAGAATCCAAAATCCAATAACCATCCCAGAGGGCCAAATTATAGGTGGGAAAATGGCCCACCATATCTAAGATTCAGAGGACAAGAAACCCACCTACAGAGGCACATGTGTTTTTTTCAAGCATTTCTCAGGGACACTGCTTTTTAAATCAAGGACAAAGTTAGGAAAGATCATCTTTAATTAAACCTGCAGTCAGTCCCTTTGGGGCTGTGTGCTGTGTTCACCTCTTAAATTCTGTATTCCAATTAGCAGAATCCTTGTTCCTGGCTCCAAGGCTTTATTTGCAGGTCTCACCATTCTTTGGTAGCTGTAATCTCTTTGATTTTGTCTGGAAGGACCCGCTTTACCGTTTCCTCCTCTGGTGTCTCAGCGTGCATATTTTTTTCCTTTCTTGATGTATCTTTGTTGTTGAGATTGCTACTAGGAGCAGAGCCTGTTCTCTCTCTTAAAGCACCACTGCCTGCTTCTCACCAGCCCTGGATATTTACCTTTCCCCCAAATCTGCCTCCACCTGTCCATGGTATTTAATAAAGATGCTGACTGGCATTTCCTGGTCCTCCAGAACCTTATGGAAGTGATGTTCCCTCCTATAATATAAGAGGAGGTCTTGCAGAAAAGATAGAGGATGCTTCCCCCCTGCTGACCCTTCCTCCAAATCAATTAGCAAAAGTCAGTTGATTTAAACAAAATCTTCATCACTTTATACACAATCATTTAAAAAGACACCAGAAAACATGGAGCTTCTTTCCAGCACTCCACATATTACCCCTAAAAGACTCCAGCTTCCTGCAATTAAGAGCTATAAATTACTCAGTACTTTTTTTTTTTTTTTTTTTTAGAGATGGGGTCTGGGTCTTTTGCCCAGAGTACAGCGGTGTGACCATGGCTCGCTGTAATCTCAAACTCCTGAGCTCAAGCAGTCCTCCACCACAGCCTCCTGAGTAGCTGGGACTACAGGCGCATGTTACCACACCCGACTAATTTTAAAAATGTTTTTGTAGAGATTGGGTCTATTTTGTCCAGGCTGGTCTCGAACTCCTAGACTCCAGCAGTCCTCCTGCCTCAGCTTCTCAAAGTGCTGGGACTACAGCCACTGTGCCAGGCAAGCAGTAATTTTTAAAAAATTATTATAACAAAATACTTTTCGTGTACAGAAAAATCTAGGGAATAATATTGAAAGATGTCTCTATTTCTGTCTCTCTACTTGACATTTCACTTAAGAAATGAAACATTATAGGTGAGACAGAAACCCTCTTGGTACCTGTCCCTGACCCTTTCCTCTCTCTCCATAGAGGTAACTATTAACCCGAAGTTGGTGTGAATCCTTACCTTACATCTTTTTTCTTTTTACTCCTTCTGAAGGGGTCTGTACCTATGCATTTGAAACTTCCTAAAATAGTATCATACTTTATGTGCCTGAGCACCTTGCTTTTTACATGTGAGTCTTCTGTGTTGAGCATTGTGACCACCTTCTCTGTTCTTAGGGGGAGGCCTAATCCGTCCCAGATGGATGTGTTGGCCTCTCCTGACACAGTGCTAGGATGGGCCTTGGGATGCCTGGCGTCCACAGCAGTGAGAATTTGCCTTCTGGCAGTGCTTCCCAAAGTCACCTGATCCTAGGACCCCTGCGGTGGGGGTGGGGAGGGGCATTGTTAAAAACGCAGATCCCTGAGCCTACTCCATGATGCATCTACCACCCACGAGCCATTCAATGCCCACAGGTGAGTCTTAAGACGGTCTTGCAAGTTTGGGAAACTCCACAGCAAATGCTGTGGTTCTGGTACACTGATCTGAATATTTCCTCCACAGAACACATTAATTAAGCCATGCAAATATTGCAGGGAAGGGTCTTGCCCAGAACACATTGAAAGGGGGTTAGGGGCATTGCAAGGGAGGTAATTAGGAAGATCCTGCGTAATTAGGAGCCTCCAGGAGTTTCAGCTCCAGAACAGATGCTGTTTTCAGGACAGACGTGACAGGCAGCTCTCACTGAACACATAGTCACGGCATGCTGGAATTCTTTGGTATACTTTTGGCAGATGCTAATTAAGGCTTCTGGTTTTTATGATTATCTAGGGTAGAAAATGTATGGGCAATGGAGGCAATCCTCCAAAACAAAGAAAATGTTGACAAAGCCATGAATAAAGCATCAATATTTGTAAGGAAAAATACATAGTCAGGAACTTTCAAAAATGAAATAATCCAGGTCATTGGCAGTGGGGCCTCCAACAAGCTCATGCTGGTCACAATGGACAATGTTTAAATTAGAATAACAGGAAGGGAATCGGTTGACTCTGTTTGGATTAGAGAAGAAAGCACCTTGTTCTCAGAATCAAGTTGTTGGTTTGAATAAAGCCTGGAATCCTGGAAGTCCAGGGAAATGTGACATGGCCCTATGGCCCTACAGGTGTGGTGTCATGGTTTCATTAAGGCGGAGGGGTAGACTGGAGGCTGCTACCACAAAGGCTTCTGACAAACAATGGCCGCTGAGCTCCCTGTACTGCATGAGGTGGGAGCAAACAGGAAAGTCACCACCAGGCAGCCAGAGGAACTTGGCAAAATCGGCAGTGTTGGCCTCTGGGTCGTGTAGACAAGGGGATAATTAGAGCAAGTCCCAGACACAGCAAGGAGGGCTGCTTGCTGCTTGACAGCTTTGCACAACTGGCCTACACCCACCCCTTCCATCCTGCACCCCTGCATGCATGCACAAGATGGAGCAGGCACAGGATGCCATGTGCACAGGATGCCACATACACAGGATGCCTCATGTACAGAATGGTGCATGCACAGGATGGGGCATGCGCAGGATGCTTTGTGCACAGGATTCTGTGTTAACAGGATGCCGCATTCATGGGATGCCACACTCACAGGCACACACTCTGCTGGCTCCACTGGTGTTCTGTGCTCTGGATCTGTCTCTGACTTTCCCCACGTCTCCTCCTCTACAAGGAGGCACCAGTTGGGTACCACTTCTCCCAGATGACACTGTGCCTACCTCAGCAAATAGCATGCACATCTCTGAAGGCCTGTTTCAGGCTATGTGGTAGGTCCAGGTGGTTCCTTCCTTGCCTCTCAAATCACTCAGTGGCCTGCTCAGCTGCTGGGAAGGAACAGCCTCAGACACACACTCTGTGCAGCCACAGTCCTGGACACAGTTCCACCAAAGGACTGAGGAGTAGCCATGCTGACTCGGGTCACTCACCTCCTAAAGACATTGCAGGACAAATGGAAAATACTTCCTTTCCTTCTGTCTCCATACCAGCCATGAGCTAACAGGAACGGGTCCCTGTATCTGTCTTCCTTAGTCCTCCGTGTGCCAGGGGCAAGGACAGCCCAGGCAGTGGCAGTACAGTGACTACCTCCTGAGCTGGCCCACGGTGTCTGCAAGCTGGGCGTGGTCTGCATTCAATCCACCTGAAGATGAGCACCTCATTTTATTGTTCCACTTAGAGGCCAATTTTGCAAACTCTGAAAGAAAAAGAAATCCTTGGCTATCATCTGTGAAAACATACCCTTGGCATTTAATAACTGACATTAGTGTGACATTTCATCGTTTTAATTTTTTAAAAGTCATTTGATATTCTCATCAACTCAGTGAAGCAGGTGAAGCAAATATTGTTTTTTAAAAAAAAATTATTGTCACCTTATAGATGAAGAATTTAAAGCTCGAAGACAATTTTAGGCCTTCCTGAAATTTCTGAAGAGCCCAGAGGTGGTATGTGATGAATCTGAGACTTAGGCCCAAATCTTAAAAATTACTTAGTCGTGTGATTTTTTTTAACTAGACTATTGGTTGTATTGGTCAGGGTTCTCCAGAGAAACAGAACCAATAGGACACAACACACACACACACACACACACACTATATTTGTATAGGCACAAGTGTGTGTATTTATAAAAATATATTATTTTAAGGAATTGGCTCATGTGAGTGTGGGGGCTGGGAAGTCCAAACTCTGTAGTGCAGGCTGGGAGGCTGGAAACTCAGGTAAGAGCTAATGATGCTGTTTTGATGCAGAATTTCTCTTTTGTGGGAAACTTTAGTTTTTGCTTTTAAGACCTTCAACTGTTTGGATAAGGCCTACCCACCAACGTTACTGAAGTTAATCTCCTTTACTTAAAGTTGACTGATTATAGATGTTAACTATATCTACAAAGTACTTTCTCAGCAATACCTAGATTAGTGTTTGATTAAATGGGTACTATAGCCTAGCCAAGTTGATACATAAAGCTAACCACCACAACTATACCATGGAAATTCTCCTAGTAAAAGTCTAAATTTTTGCCGGGCATGGTGGCTCACACCTGTAATCCCAGCACTTTGAGAGGCTGAGGCAGGCAAATCATCTGAGGTCAAGAGTTCAAGACCAGCCTGGCCAACATGGTGAAACCCCATCTCTACAAAAATACAAAAATTAGCTGGGCATGATGGCGAGTGCCTGTAATCCCAGCTATACGGGAGGCTGAGACTGGAGAATCGCTTGAACCCGGGAGGTGGAGATTTCAGTGAGCTGAGAGCACGCCATTGCACTCTAGCCTGGGTGACTGAGTGAGACTCAAAAAAAAAAAAAATCTAATTTTATGGCTGGCAGAACTAAGAATGAACACATAGAGGGATAAGAGTGAAACTGAAGATTTCTGCAATGGTCTGTATTCCATTGACAATGTGTCCCTTGAAGGTGGGTCTGCATCACATTCAGCCTTGGATCCCAGCACCCAGCACAGTGCCTGGCTATGGTAGATCATCAGTAACCATGTGTCCAAGGAATATGTTTTAGCCCACCTTATTATCTCACAGATGCTCATCATAGAATTAACCATAACTTGTAAAACCAGTGGCTTCCAGGCCTTTCCAGCCGTAGGAGATGTGCTCTGGGGCTGACTGTCTGGTTCCAAGTGTCGCCTCCCCATTTTCCAGCTGTGCCACCTTGGGCGAGTACCTAGCCCTCTCTGTGCTCCATTTCCTTCATTTGAAAAATGGAGGTGATCATTGTATCTACATAGGGTGGTTGTGCAAATTGAATGAGTTGATTCATATGAGGTACTTAACTCACACAATGCCTGGCACATAGAAATACCCAATAACTGTAAGCTATTAGTCCTATTATTATGTACACATATGCCCTAAATTATTTTGTGTTGAGCCCCACATTCTTCACTTGTAGGAAATCTAGACTTCACAGATTGTTCTTCCTTAGATATTTTCCAGATTCCTGGGTTACCAGGAATAATTGTACACATTGGAAGTAGATTGATAAATAATTAATAAGATTCTGTCTTCTGGAAAAGAATCCCTCCAAATTAAAACAATCATGAGTAGCCTAGTGTATTAGTTTACAGGCTGCCATAAACGAAGTACCAAAAACTGGGTGGTTAAACAACAGAAATTTATTGTCTCATAGTCCAGGAGGCCAGAGCCCAAAATTAAGGTGTTGACAGGGTTGCTTCCTCCAGAGCACTCTGAGGGAAAATCTGTTCCATGTCTCTCCCTGAGCTTCTAGCCTCAGGCGTTCCTTGGCTTGTAGAGAGGTGTCTTCTCCCTGTGTCTTCACATCATCTTCCCTCCATGAGTGTCTATCTGTGTCCACATTTCCCCTTCTTATAAGGATGCCAGTCATATTGGATTAGAGTCTTCCTGATGACTTCATCTTAACTTGATCATCTGTAAAGACACTAAGTCCAAATAAGGTCCTATTCACAGGTGCTGGGGGTTAGAACTTCAACATCTTTTGGGTGTACCCAGTTCAACCTATAACACCCTGCTTTCATACTGGTCCCAGTGAACTGTAAACTGTGCTTATATCTTGGCCCCAAAGTAATGCCCTTTAACTGATGAATACATTCCTGGTTTCAAGGTATTTATGTGCAGAGGAACTCTAGCCGACTGATGTTGAGGGCCATGTGCTGTTATTTTAACATTTGCTGTTGTTATATTTCAACATCTTTTTCATATCTTACAATAAGTCCTCATTTAGTTGGTGAGGCTAGTGGGAAAATATGGGTTGGAAAGAAAACTAGAAATAAAAAACTATGATGAAGGCCAACACCATGACACACACTATACTATTACCTTCAGAGGAGAGGAGGCTCAGTGAAATATCAGAGATAGTGCCAAAACAATTTTTACAAAGCATTATTACATGGTTGTTGATTTACATGCTCTGAGAAGTTATTTCCCTTCTTTACATTTATTTCCATGTAAAACTGACTTTGGATTATGCAAGGACTTCGGGCTGAGTCCCTCGGTGCAATGTTCCAGCTCAGCACTTATGGAATGCTGCATGCCCGCCCACACATCTTCACACGTGGCTCCGTTGGATGAAACATCATTTCACGAGATATCACCCTGAAATGTATAGGGAAGCAACTGTCACTATATCAAGTAGATGCAGTTACTGAGATACACAGAGGCTAGAGGCTAGTGAGAGGCAGGGCCTGTTTGTGCTGTGGCCTCCAGTGGAAGAGCGTGGGAGAACAATAGAACCCTTCCATGTGTACAACACTGAGTTCAGAGTGTTCAAGGAGCTGGTTCCAAAGTTTCTCAGAAAGATAGCAAAATCCTTAATGATGGGAAAAGATGGAGTTACTCACTGTGGATCCATTCTGCAATGTTTCTCCTTGAAGTGAGATCAAATGCCTGACCATGAGTTGTCCTGAGGTCTCCTCCTTTTGTAAGAGATTGGCCAGAAATCAATTGCCTGATTGAAGTCAGCCTTGCCGTTAACTAAAGATCAAGCCAGATGGCACAGGTCACTAAAGATGACTGGTTCTGCCCCTGCTGGGAACAGTTCTTGGGCCAGCTGCTCTAAGTCCCCCGCCAGCTTTCCACAAATGTCTGACCATCTTGTCACCCTCTTCCTGCAGACATGATCAGACACATTCCCTTCCCCTGAGCCTGTCTGTAGGGAACTGTGCAGTGCCAGCAGAGTTCTGGAAGGATGAAGTGCTGAGTCTCTGTTGGGTACAGACACATCCAGTTACTGGCAGGACAGAGTAGTGCTGTGGGCGTTTAATCAAGATTCTGTTAGGCGGGGAGGTGTGCTGAGGCTGGAGTTCAGCAGGGAGTGAGAGCAATTCCTTCTATTTCCTGAGGACCTACAATGTGCTGGTCCAGCAGTAAGTGCTTCATATACATTACTTCATTTAATTCCCACAACATTCCAGTGAGGCTGGTGGGTACCAGTACTGCTGCTGTCCCTTTTCACAGAGAAGGAAACTGAGGCTCCAGGTCATAAAGAAGTTGCTTACGTATACAACTAAGATCAGGAGAGCCAGGATGTTAGCTACTTGGTCTGATTCCAGAGTAAGGTCTTCAGGTCTTGGAATCAGAGTTGGTCTGATTCCAAGGTCGGTCTGTCTGCAAAGACATCAAGGAGTTCACAGTGCAGTGGGAGAGAGAGACAAGCCAGCTGGGATTATATGACATGACATGATGGTATGATATTATAGTGTGATATGATATATGATATGATCTGGTATAATGATGTATGATAATATGATATGGTATGATGATATGATAATATGATATGGTAAGATATATGATGATATGGTAGAAGATATGGTATGATATAGTATGATATATGATGAAATGGTATGGAATGATATCTGATATGACAATATGATATGGTATAATGACATATGATGATATATGATGATATGATATGGAATATGATATAATATGGTATGATGATATATGATGATATGATGTGGCATGATATAGTATGACATGAAATTATATGAAATGATGATATATGATATGATATGATGGTATGGTATGATGATATATGATGATATGATATGATACATGATATGACATGGTATGATGATACATGATGATATGATGTGGTATGATAGGATATAGTATCATATATGATAAAATGGTATGCTATGATACTATGGTATGATATATGATGACATATGATTATATGATGTATGATATGATATGGTATGATGATATTTGATGGTATGGTATTATGATATATGGTATGCTATGGTATGATATATGATGATGTGGTATGGTATGGTATATGCTATGATATGGTATGATGATATATGACATATGATATATGATGATATGATGTATATGATATGGTATGATGATATATGATATGTGATATGATATGATGATATATGATGGTATAGTATTATGATATATGATATACTATGGTATATGATGATATATGATGATGTGGTATGGTATGATATATGATATGTGATATATGATGACATATGATATATGATGATATGATGTATGATATGATTTGGTGTGATATATGATATAATATGGCATGGTGATATGTGATGATGTGGTATGGTATAATGAAATGATATATGATATGGTATGATGATGTGATATGATACGATGAAATGATATTATATGGCCTGTGATGAGGCTATGGAAACAGGGAAAAGACACTGGATGGAGTCTTGTGGGGGCAGGGAGATCATGAAAGCATTTCCAAAGTTGGAGTTCTAGCTGTGTGTCCCCCCAGCACCCTATGATGGTTAATGTTATGTTAGCTTGACTGGGCCATGGGATGCCCAGATATTTAGTCAATCTTATTCTGGGTATTTCTGTGAGGATGATTTTAGACAAGTTTAACATCCAAATTAAGAGACTGAGGACAGCTGATTGCCCTCCCCAATGCAGGTGGGCCTCGTCCAATCAGCTGAAGGCCTGAAGAGAACAGAAGGCTGAATCCCCTGTGAGTAAAAGTCCTCCTGCCTGATTGCTTTCAAACTGGGACATCAGCTTTTTTTCCTGCCTTCAGACTCGAACTGAAGCATCTGCTCTGCACTTCCTGGGTCTCCAGCTTGCAGACTCCCTCTGCAGATCTTGGGACCTGCCCGCCTTTATAATTATGTGAACCAATTCCTTATAATGAATCGCTTTATATGCACACACACGCATCCTATTGGTTGTTTCCCTGGAGAGCCATGACTTGCACACACCCTGTTCTTATTCTATCACATTGCCTGTTACAGCATCTCAGTGCTGTCCATTTAACTGCATCTCCTACTGAGCTGGAAGCTCTGGTGGTTAGGGACAGGTCTGCTCATTCACTGCTGCCTTCCCCCGCACTCGGTACCGTGCACACAGAATAAGCCTAGCAGAATGCCTGTGGATGGACTGACCAATGAAAACAATGAGGTGCTGGGACCCGAAGGCTGAGTGACATGAGTCATGAGGAGGCATAGGAGGTGGTGGAGTCAGAGGTGGGAGGAGGATGATGTAGCAAAGGTAATGGCATGAGTCAAGCGTCTGGCTGAGAATGGGCACAGTGAGTCTCAGACATCAGTGACTCCAGCAGGGCTGGAGCCTGCAGCGGGGCGGGTGCCGGTTAGGTGGGAGGGGAACCTGGATGGTTGGATCATGAAGGACTTTGCACACAAGTTAAGCAGTTCGACTTTATTCTGCAGGATGTGGGGGCCGCTAAAGAGCTGACAGATTCTGAATCTACCTTGCAGTGTGACCTTGGCCAAGGTATTTAACTCTGGACTTGGGTTTTGCTGTTGTTTGATTAGTTCATTTCTTTTTTCCATTAGAAAAATGAGGGAAGTAATGTGACTGGGATGGTTGTGAGACTCCTATGGGTGTGTTGAGTGCTGTGTAAGGGGAGGCATGCTGGACATCTAAAGGGGCAGTGGGCATGAGGCCCACCTCAGCCTTGACACATGAGCAAGTCCACGACATCCTTCTGCTCTGAAGGCTGACAATTGGCAGAATGCGATGAATGACTGTCTGATGGCATCAGAGAGTTGCAATGCTGTTAAAAGAAAAACCTTAGACAGATTAAGTTTAACAGAGTTTCATCGAGCAAAGAACAAACCGCTAATCGGGCAGCCCCTGAACGAGAATAGGTTCAGAGAGGCTCTGGCTCAGCCACATGGTCAAAGAAGATTTATGAACAGAGAAAGAAAAGTGACAAACAGAAAACAGAAGTGAGGTACAGAAACAGCAGGATGGGTTACAGGTCTGCATTTGCCGTATTTGAACATGGTTCAAACACTTGGCCACCTGTGATTGGCTGAAACTCAGTACTTGGCACAAAGGTTATAGTTGTGTACATCCAGCTAGATTACAGTTCACCATGTACAGAGAAACCTGGCTAAACTTAAAAATGTAAGGAGGCAGCTTTAGGCTAAACTTGATCTAACAATGCTTTCCCCATGTGCCTGGCATTTCTGTCTTGGGAGCATCCAGATGAATAAATGACATATAGGAAGAGTCCCTGGGAGAGACTCACAGGTGCATGAGAGAGGAGTCTGTTTTGAAAGCAAGGCCCATTGAATTCCAACTAGAAAAGTCTCCATTCATTTAAGAACCATGTGTCTCCCTGCAGTAATTTGATATTAATATTAATCCATGTTCATAGTATATTCAGATCAGCTGCTGACAAGGCCTTTTCATTGGTCAAATGCACTACTCTATATGAGGAAACATAGAGATTGAGTGGATTAAATATATATCTCAAAGCCTTCTGAACCCCACTTTGCTCCCCAGAGAACTATTTTATTTTTCTGAGCTCTCTAGAGGAATCTCTAGATTAACTCTCTAGAGTTAATCAATGCTGGAAGCTGGCAAGAGGCAGATTAGTTTTCCCAGTGGTGCAGTGACCAGGGGCTCCAGAAATCTGGGGATCAGCAAGCCACTGCACCATTGCAGGGCTCCGGGGTCCTACTCCTTAGCCACACTCCAAGGACCAGGAAGAAGCCATTGCAATGGCTGGTTCCAGGAACACGCTGACCCAGCTGTGATCCAGGAATTAAAAGCTAACACCAAACCTGCTGGCTACAAAGCCTCTTGTGAGCCCTGCCTTCCTTTCCACTTAACTGAGTTCCTAATTCAAGGCTGCATGAGTGCCTTTGGGTGGCCATTCACAGTCACAAAGGAAACCTCAGCTGCAAGAGAGTCTGGGAAATCCAGTTTGCAATATAAGAAAGCCCTTAGCAGAAGGTTGGGATAGATAAAGAGCCACCATATTGTCACTGATAAACTGAGTTCTTTTACTACTTTGTGTCAGTCACAAAAAAAGAACATCCAGCTGGAAAAAGCAATCAGGCTTTATTCAGTAGCCAAGGAATGGAGAAGGTGGCTCTCACTTGAAAGGTAGCTTCTTCCCAAACAGTAGAAGGTGTGGGGTTTTAAGGACCAGGTGTATGGCAGGAGAAGCGTGTTTGCATGTGCAGGGCAGGACTCCAGATATGCCTAATTCATAAATATATATCTTCATATATCACCTGCACACAAAATGGTGGAGATTTTCTTTTGGGAGAGAAAATTTTAGCTTTATAATGATATGTTAATGATCTGAAGGCAACTAGGGGTCATCTATTTGGGTTTGTGCTGGTTTTGTGGGGTCTTATCTTCCTCTCCTCTTTGGTCAGGGGTCAGTAAGCTCCAGTGCCATCCCAGGCCTTCTGGTTTCATTAAACAGCTGTGCCTGTAGATAAAGGGACTAAAAGAAAACAGAAAAAGGAACTTTCCCAGTGACTTCATTAGGGCTGCCCTGGTAACAATACTGGCTGCCCTGAAGAAGACCTTGTTTAGTGTATGCCCTTAAAGATCAATGCTGGAAGCTGGCAAGAGGGAATATTCTCATTAGCTTTCTATTTTAAGCAGACATGATTTAATATATTTACCTAGAAAGGTCTGAACACACATCCTCTACCTTACCTTCCTCCCCAAACCCCACATCCCAGCAAATCTGTACTCAAGGCATTCACAATTTGCAGAAATGACTTGCTAATCTAGGCTGGGGTAAGCCCCAAGAGAAGAGCTGGCAATGACCAGTTTTCTGGGTCAGAGGCACAGAATCAGATGGGCCAGAGGGAGCCCATTCATCTCCCTTTCTTCCTCTTCAAATCTTGCTCCCTGACCCTTTATCTAAGACTGGATGGTTGATGGTCAATAAAATTGAGGTTCCTAAGCTCCTAAAGAGGTTTCTGGAAACCTGGCTTTAGCTAGTGTCTCAGTGTGGCTGGTTGGTTCCTAACCAGTCTCTGCTTCTAAACTTTACCTCCAGGGCCAGGCGAGTTCAGGCATGTTCCTGGTAGAAGGTGCTCTGATGCTGCGGAAGACAGTTTCTTCATGGATTCCAACTGCTTGATTTGTGGGAATGACTCCAACATGCCTGTTCTCCCCGACCTTTGATGAGGCATCTGACACTGAGTTAATTCATTTGCATGGTGTAGACTATAGTATATCCAGTGTTGGGACACTGTGTCATCTTCTTTCTGGTTATAATGGTAACAAATGCTTGCCATGGGAGACTAGAAAAATCTATCCTATAGGAATATTGGAAAATCTATCCTGTAGGAAGAAAGACAAAACTCACCTAAACTTGTACCCCACACTGTCAAATCTGGGCACTTTTCCTTCTTTTTGTCTTTTCCCCGCTAAAGCCACAGGCTTTTAAAAACAATTTGAGAATGAGTCAGCCTGTCTGTCCACATTTACATACATGTGAATGAGGCCCTCATCTTGCAGATACAGATCTATTCTCTTGCAGAGACTCAACCTTGGATAACATCATTGCTTTCTACTGCAATATTCATCACTCCGTCAGCAAATTTTTATCTTTTATTCTTTTGAGACAGGGTCTCACCCTGTTTCACAGGCTGGAGTGCGGTGGTGCAATCATGGCTCACTACAACCCTGATTCCTGCGCTCAAATGATCCTCCTACCTCAACCTCCTTAGTAGCTGGGATCACAAGTATGCACCACCATGCCTGGCTAATTTTTTTTTCTTTTTCTTTTTTTGTAAAGATAGAGGCCTCGCTTTGTCACTCAGGCTGGTCTCAAACTCCTGAGCTCAAGCAATTCTTCCGCCTTGGCCTCCCAAAGTGTTGGGATTACAGGCGTGAGCCACTGTGTCCAGCCAGAAAATTCAATTTTGTATAGCTAACTTAACAAAACCACTGCAGTGCTAGCCCCTATTCTTAGTCTATTGCCCATCTGGCCTCCACTATCTGGAAGACAGACAGAAGGGCCCACAACCTTCTCCAGACAACAAAGAGACTGGCTGGTGAAATCATCAAGAGGCTGGCTGGCATCTGGGGGACATGAGGGAGTGTATTGCATTAATGAAGTCTTTTTTGTTCTTGAAAAAGTGTTTGGACAAAGGCTATGCTATGCGTACGGCGTCTCTGCAGCTCCTGGACATATGTTCTGACTGTGCTACTTCTGCACACAAAAGGTCAACATATGGCTTCCTTTCTCTTTCCCTGAGGAAAGTGACAGGCAGGGCATGGCTGCCTCACCTGCTGTTGCTCTCACTCTGGAAAAAGAAGTGTTGGAGGCATCACTGCAAGTAAATCTTCACTGGGCTCCCAGCAGGCCCAGCCTAGCTTGACCCCTTCGTGGGTAACAGCAGAAGGCCGCCCGCTGCTCCTCGGCTGAGTAACCACACAGCACAGCTGCTGAGGTTAGGGTTTGAGGTGAAATATAGCCACACACATCTTCCAGGGTCAAACGTGGGTAGCTTCAAACGGCAAATAGGTCTTGAAATGATGGTCTCAGGGGAGAAATCACTTCCTTGTTCTGCTCTCGAGCTGTCCAGCTTGCCAGGGTGAGAAAAGTCCGCAGTGAATGGCCTTCCTGGGTCTTTCCATCAGAGCAGCCTGGAGCGAGTGCTGAAGGTGAAATAGCCACCCCAGCGCTTCTCCTCCTCCTCCACACTCCTTTCTCCCATTGGGTCCCCTGCCCGACCCTTGTCCTTGTTATTGCTGACATCCAGGAAACAGAGCCAGGAAAGAAAGAAACTGGAAGAGAGGAGAGGGGCCTAAGATTGAGAGTTTGGAGAACCGATTAATGCTATGACGGTTAGACGCCTGGGGACACAAAGCACCTTCTGGAGAGAAGCCACAGAGCAGGCGCTGACCTTGCATCCATTAGGCTGTTACTGACTGTAGGATTTGATTTGTAAAAGGCACGTGTTTATGACTACATGGCTTTCTTGTCCCACTCAATAGCAAGCTAACTGAAAGCACTCTCCCCCATGTCAAGCAGTTAAAGAGAAGGCTAGCAAATATGTCTGTGGCAGAATAATCTTCGTGTTTCCTAGTTTCCACTTCCTGGCACAAGTGGAAAAAGACATCTGAAGGTGCTGTGGAAATATATGGACAAGGCTGCAGGCAGACGGTGAGGCCACGGAGAGATTTGACTTGGAACCTATTGGGAGGATGTAGAGTGGAGACATGTGATTCCAGATCATGTGAACCCAGGATACATGTGAATTTCCTGCATCACTTAAGAGGAGAGGGGGGAAGCTGTTGAGCGAGAGCAGCTTGAAATTCTTCTTGGGATTCATGTTCATGTGATTGATTCCTTCCTTCCTTTTTCCTTTTTGCCCTTCTTTCATTGACTGATTCTTTCTTTCTTTCATTAATCAAAATCTGTCCTCAAGGATCTCACCTTCAGCTCTGGGAAGAAAGCCCATTAAGCAACCATGAGGCAGTAAAGAAGGCAGGAAGAGATAGGAATGGTCAGAGTATATTGAAAAACCTTCCTCAGTCAGTCTCCCAAATGTGTGGTGTATGCTGGAATCACCTGGGGTTATCTGTACGAATGCTGCCTCGAAGACCACAGGATCTCAGGTGGTGATCAGGAATCTGCATTTCACCAGCCCCTGTCCCCACCCCATCCCCAGGTCACGCTTTTGGAAATCTGTTCACAACGTGTCCCTCCCCCTCTTTCCTCCTTTTATTAACTAGATGTTAAGATGCTTGGAGTCACACTCAAGAGTGTGTGGAGTAAGTCTTCTCGTGAGACTTAGGCCCTTGTTTTTCAGCACCAAGTAAACATTTCTAGCCTTTCTGTTTCTCACAGAACAATCCATTTCAAAGCCGTATCTCCGAGGAGGCAAGGGTTTTCTCTAGACCGCGCAGCATCACTGTCTCTGGGCCCTGAGGCTGTTGGAACAGTGGGTACAGATGTGCCGAAGGTGCCAGCTCATGCCCTGAGGCTGCTGCTGAGCTGCTCTGACTGGAAATCAGCACTGAGCCTCGTGTGCACAGAGAAAACCACTGCGGAGTTCAAAGGACAAAAGACCCTTTGAACTTCATTGATACCCATGGCAATCGCTTGGAGAATAAAACCAGTGCATTTTTATTTTTTATTTATTTTATTTTTCAAGATGGAGTCTTGCACTGTTGCCCAGTCTGGAGTGCAGTGGCGTGATCTCAGCTCACTGCAAGCTCCGCTCCCTGGGTTCACGCCATTCTCCTGCCTCAGCCTCCCAAGTAACTGGGACTACAGGCCCCTGCCACCACGTCTGGCTAATTTTTTGTACTTTTAGTAGAGACAGGGTTTCACCCTGTTATCCAGGATGGGCTTGATCTCCTGACCTTATGATCCACTCACCTTGGCCTCCCAAAGTGCTGGGATCACAGGCATGAGCCACTGCACCCCGCCAAACCAGTGCATTATTAACACATGTTTCAAGCCATTGAATGCAGACCTGCAGTCTCAAAGCAGATCCCAGAACACCTTAGCTTGTATTTGTCCCTGAGGCCCGGCAGATGCTAGCAGTCCTGCCCCACACTTTCACTCCTTCACCCTGTTTGACAGGCTAAACCCTAGGATGACCATATAATTATTCAAACCACATAATGCTGAGAGTGAAAAGGATGCAGTTGAATTGAACAAAAATGTATACCAGACTGTCCTGGACACTCAATCTAATGCCCACTTTCTTAAGAGAAGAAACATGAGATTGTTGGTGTAAATGAAGATAAACCCTGTGGCTCTGGCCAGTTTGATAAGAGGAGTGAGGAGAGATGTATATTTCTGCCATGTAATTCTCAGTCCAAGGGAGGCTGAGGGACCAGCCTTTGCTCTACCGAACTTTGGGCAACCGCTGGCCTGCCTGGTCTCGTCTCCTGCTCTGTAAAATGGACTGACCTTTCAGATCATTTCTGGGGCTCTGTACTAATGAAGGAGTTGTGTGTTCCCGTTTCCTTTCTCCTTTTTCTCCCTCTTTTCCTCCAGCACCTAGGCCTCATTTTCACATCAGCTTGTGAACGCAGCACTGTGGTTATTATTATTAATTTCAAAACTCCTGTTTTAACATGCAAAGTGACCCAGTTACAAAATCAAAACTGATTTTAATTGTGGGCATGCCATTACTATATGGTATTCTATTCTCAGCTGTTTACATGCCGCTTTCCTCAAGCACAGTGTATAATAAGTCCCTTTCCACGAGGCTGGGAGCTTACAGATTCCTTTACTGCAAAGACCTGAATAGTTGGAAGGTGCCAGAAAAGTGAATTATAGCAACTGAATTGAGCTCTTCAAGTTCTGGCAACAGCCAGGAAGCTAAAAAGAAGCTTTCTCTTAATGGTGGCAGGAGCCCAGAACTACCTCAGTTTAGAGTGATTAAGAGTATTTCTGAATTTCACCCTACTGCTGTCTGAAACAGCAGCCAAGATTGAAGGGCAGGGGTGAAATGCTGCAAACTGCGCCAGGAAAGGGGAGGATTAGAGGAGACTGAACGGCTTTCCTAAACCCTTGCTGCTCTGTGCAGAGATGATGTCACCAGGAGCTCTACAAGACAAAGAGATGCTTTAGGTATGCCATTTGCTAATGTCTTGATACAGCTGCTTATTTAAAATCATCCTTAGGGCCAGGCATGGTGGCTCACACCTATAATCCCAGCACTTTGGTAGGCTGAAGCGTGTGGATCACCTGAGGTCAGGACTTCAAGACCAGCCTGGCCAACATGGTGAAACCCTGTCTCTACTAAAAATACAAACAAACAAACAAACAAATAGCTGGGTGTGGTGGTGCACGCCTGTAATCCCAGTTATTTGGGAGGCTGAAGCAGGAGAATTGCTTGAACCTGGGAGGCAGAGGCTGCAGTGAGCTGAGATCATGCCACTGTACTCCAGCCAGGGCAACAAAGCAAGACTCCATCTCAAAAAAAAAAAAAATTCCTCCTTTAATAGAGTCCACTGTCTGTTTGTGTAGGGCCCTGAAGCTAAAAATCATGTTTCCTTTTTTAAATGATTATGGAGGGAGAGCAAAAGAAGGATGATATTTTGTGACATGTAAAAATGATATGAAATTCAAATTTCAATGTCCATAAATACTTAGTGGAATACAGATCACACCCATTTGTTTACGTATTGTTCACAGCTGCTTTCCACGGTAACTGCAGAGTAGTTGGGAAAGAGCCCACATGACACCCTCAGCGCTGTTCTCTGCACATGACAAATCGCAGCGATGCTGCTGTAAATCGACAGGCTCTGGAGTGCTACCGCCCATGCTGTCTTAGAACATTTCATTTTATTTTGTATTACCAGCTTTTCCAAAGACTTTAAACTATAGAGAACAAAAGAAGAGGTGGTGAGTGAGCCTGAGGCATTCACTTCCAACTCTTGAGAAGATTTTGCTAAAGACTGTAGCTCTCAGAATTCCTCATTTTTTTTCCTTTTTCTTTCCTTTCCTTTTCTTTTTTTTTTGAGACAGAGTCTCGCTCTGTCACCCAGGCTGGAGTACAGTTGCGCTATCTCGGTTCACTGCAACCTCTGCCTCCCAGGTTCAAGCAATTCTCTTGCCTCAACCTCCGGAGTAGCTGGGACTACAGGCACGTGCCACCGTGCCAGATAATTCTTTTGTATTTTTAGTAGAGATGAGGTTTCACCATGAGAATTCCTCACTTTACCTTGGTTCTTTGCTTTAATTTTTTAACCCTTTCTTACACTGAGGTGTATAGGGGGAAACAATTGAGATGGGATGGAATTAAGCTTAAGCTACACAATTGCGTTAGGCTTACTTAGTAGTTGTTTTCAAATATCTCTCTGATGCCCAAGAATGCCTGCCCAGCTGTTTTTCACGAAATCCACTTTTTGTTAATGGAAAATTTCCTCTTGTCGTGAAAGTACCTACAGAATAGCCTTTTGCCTCTTGACCCAGAAAGCCTAAACTGTTTACTATCTGGCCCTTTCCAGGAAAAGTCTGCCTATCACGGCTTTGAAAAATTCCCATCTCACTATAGAAAAGTCCAGAACCCTGGCATTCATTCACTTTCACGCCTGAGCCCATCTCTTCTGCTGCAGTCTGATTCCACACAATTTCCTCACACGTGCCCTGTGCAGCAGCCACAGCCATGACCACAAGTTCCAGACAGCTGCTCCTCTCATCTCCTTACCCTCCTAGGAGCTGCTTCCAGATCCCCAGTGTCCTCTCCCATACTGACTGCCCCCGGGGGCAGGGGCACCCTTTCCCCTGGCTTTATGTTTCTACAAGAGTAATAATAACAGCAGGCATCCACATCCCTACTGTACCCCACAGCCACTTTACACACAGCATCTCATTTTACCTTCTCCCAGCCCATGGAAGTAGGTTTTATGACAATCTCCATCTTACAGTTCACAAAACTGAAACTCAGAGAGGTTAAGCAACCTGCCAAGGTCCTATAAGTAGACAGTGGCAAACCCAGGCTTGGGGTTCAGAGAGATGAGCTCCAGCACCCAGGCACTGACTGCTTTGCCACAGGGCTGCTCTGGAAAAGCACCTGTCCTCTTGCAACCTTCCTCTGACCCTCTGTGGAGGCCGCCTTGGTGACCCAATAGGGAGTGGGGGTGCAAAGCCTGGGGCTCATAGTTGGATGGGGCCAATTACATGCCTTTGAGTCCTGGGGTTTGGTTTCTTCTGCTTCCCTCTCCTGACTGTCCTGTGCAGCAACCCTGGATTGGGAAGTCTTCCCTGCAGTCCCCACACAGCTGTACCACACTCTACTTGGGTGGGGCTGGGGTGCGTTGGCATGCCCCCTCCATGTGTTTCTTTTTAACAGATTTTACTTCTTTAAGAAAAGTTTTAAATTTATAAAAAAAACTGAGAGGCTAGTACAGGGAGGGCCCATTACCCCATACCTAGTTTTTCCTGTCATTAACATCTCACGTTAGTATGATACCTTTATTTAAAGTTAATGAACCAATATAAACACATTCTTATTAACTGAAGTCCATAGTTTATTTAGATCTCCTTAGATTTTACCTAAGCCCTTCTTTCTGTTTCAGGATCCCATCCTCATTATCATGTCTCCTTAGCCTTGTCTTGGCTGTGGTGGTTTCTCAGGCTTTCCTTGTGTTTGATGACCCAGGGGTTTCGTAGAAAGTCTCTCTGTTGGGATTAATCTGATGTTTTTCTCATGATGAGACTGGGGTTATGGGTTTGGGGGAGGAAGACCCTGGAGGTTAAGTGCCATTCTCATCATATCATATCATATCATATCATATCATATCATATCAAGGGTACTTTCTGTCAACGTGACTTATTGGTGTTGATACTGAGCTTGATGACCTGGCTGAGGTGGTGTTTGTCAGGGTCCTCCACTGTAAATTTCCTCCTTTTTTGGCATGCACTTTTGACCAAAAATCAAAAGTCGTGTTCTCCAATGGTCTTTCTCAGCAATAAAGCTGACATTTTGACCTCCATTTGTTCTTTGTGTCTTATTTCTCAATTGAGTCCATATTTGGGAAGGGAAGAAATAAATGGATGTTATGTATTGAAGCCCTAAGACCTCAGTATTATCCCCTTAGCAAAATACTTCACATCTTTATGGTTCACCCATAACACTTCCTCTTTGAAGCTCTCCCTGATCTCCCCAGGCAGAGTCACTGTGTCCTCCCAGATGCTCCCACAACCCCCACCTGCCTCTCTTGTGGGACTTTTCTCTTGGCTGCCATGATTCCTTCTTCCTGCTCTTTCCTCCACTGGACGGTCAGCTCCTCAGGGACACTAGCCATGTTCTAGTAATCTCTGTGTCCCTGAAACCTAGTCCAGAATCTGGAATTTAGGAGATTCTCAGCAAATGTTTGCAGAATGAAGAACCAGTCTTTCCAAATTTCCCATCAGTGAGGACTCCTCCAGAATGGAGACTTGCTGCGACTCCTCTCGGTGATGGTTTGAGGAAGGCAGTCCCATCTAAGGACCATTCTATTCTCTTTTCAGCTCATTAAGAAGGAGGCAGGGCTGCTTAGCTGGTGCAGTTGGAATAACACTTGAGTCCAGGACCCACGTTCAGTGAAGACCTATGACCCCATCAATATTTACAGCTGTTATTAAATGAACAGCAGGAGGAAGGTAGTCTCTCCTGGGTACTGTGTTTCCTATTAAGTCATTTAAAAAAATCTCTAAAAAGAAGTGCAGTCTTAGAAACAGATAGTAATCATAAAAATAGCTATCATTGTTGAGTATCATTGTAGAGCAGTGCCATGGTTTGGATATTTGTCCCCTCCAAACCTCATGTTGAAATTTGATCCCTAGTGTTGGAGGTGGGGCCCAATGGGAGGTGTTTAGGTCAAGGGGTGGATCCTTCATGAAGAGATTAATTCCCTCCCTTAGGGGTAAGTGAGTTCCCAAAAGAGTTGGTTGTTAAAAAGAGCCTGGAACATACAATAATATCAAATTCAAAAAAAGAGCCTGGCACCTCCCTGCTGCTTCTCTTGCTTCCTTTCCTGCCATGTGATCTCTGCACAGCCAGCTCCCCTTCACCTACCAGTGAGTGGAAGCAGCTTGGGGCCCTCACCAGATGCCCAATTTTGAACTTTCCAGCCATTAGAATCGAGAGCCAAATAAACCATTTTAATGTATAAATTACCCTGCTTATTATACCTTTATAGCAACACTAAATGAACTAAGACAAGCAAATGGGATAAGCTCTGTGTTAGGTGTTTCATATATGTGATATTTAATTCTTACAATTCTGCAAGGTAGATTGTTGCCTTAACCCTATCTGAAGGTCATATGACTTCATATGAAGAGGCCCAGAGAGGTAAAGCAATTTGCCCAAGATAACACAGTTATTAAAGATCTGGACCTAAGTGGGTCTAATTCTAAATTCTTTCTAGGTCAGCTGTGGTGCTCACACCTGTAATCCCAGCACTTTGGGAGGCTGAGGAAGGAGGATTGCTTGAGCCCAAGAGCTCAAGACCAGCTTGGGCGACATGACAAGACCCTGTCTCTACAAAAATAAAAATAACCCTAGAGGCTGAGGCAGTTGGACTGGGAGATTGAGGCTGCAGTGAGCAGTGGTTGTGCCACTGCACTCAACCCCAGTTGACAGAGCAAGAATCTGTCTAAAAAAAAATATATTATTCTATCTGTACTGATTCTACACTGATTCCCTTCATAACTTTCTGCTTTTTCTCATTTTCTGCTTCTGCAATTAGCGGAGTCTAAAGAACCAATGTGAGAAAGGACACAGTATTGGCCAAGAGAACACAACAGATGGACTGAGGTTCTGTTCTTTTTTCATAAATAAGACTCCATTTTTATAATCTTGCCCTAAGGAATGCTGACTCTAAACTATTTCTGTACATTTTTTCTGTCTTCACTGATATGACTGACTACTTTCTTGATTTTAAGATGAACATTTTCCCAAATTTTAGCATCCTCTAAAATTGGAATGTGTCTTACAATTTTATTCAACATGGATGGAAATCAAGTTTCTTTAGAAGGGATTTGCAGATAATTCTATTTAAAGTTGTCTCAAGTTGGTGGTCTTACCTACTTGAGTTCAAACTATGCAGGGAATATATTTTTCCCATCTTCACCCAGTGCCAGTGAGACTTGGAAATCCTCTGCTGTTTTTTTTTTGTGGAGTGGATTTATTTCTCATTAACTCCTACAATGAAGGTATAGCCTTTGTTAGCCCAACTTATTTGTAGAGTCTTTCAATATTGGCCATTTTTTCTTTCTTATATGGTGGTTCATGCGTATAATTCCAGCTACTCAGGAGGCTGAGGCAGGAGGATTGCTGGAGCCCAGGAGTTCAAGGTACAGTGAACTATGATTGCACCACTGCCCTCCAACCTGGGTGACAGAGACAGAGAGAGTCTAAGAGACAGAGACAGAGAGAGACAGAGACAGAGAGAGAGAGAAAGAAAGAAAGAAAGAAAGTTATCTTACAGCTCATGGTATTTTAGGTCCTATAATAAAATATGATATTTATTGGTGGGATGTTAGTTTCAAGCAGTGTGGCAGCCAGTCTCCAAGGTGGCCAGCAGTGATTTCTGCCTCCTGATATTCACACCCTTGTGTGTTTCCTCACACACTGAATAACGCTGACCTGTGCAATGAAGTGCAATGAATAGGATATTGTAGAAACAACCAGGTGACTTCCAATGCTGGATCATAAAAGACCTTGCTGCTTCTGTCTTGTTCTCTTTTGGATCACTCACTTTGGAAGAAGCCAGCTGCCGTGTTGTGAGGACACTCAAGCAGTCCCATGGAGAGGTCCATGTAGCCAGGGTGATGACCTTCTGCCAACAGCCAGCACTGACTAGCCAGGCATGTGAGTGAATCAACCTGAAAGCAGATCCTTCAGCCCCAGTCAAGCCTTCAGATGACTGCAGCCCTTATCCTCATGAGAGACCTTGAGTCAAACCACCCAGCTAAGCTGCTCCCAGATTTGTGAATCACAGAAACTGTGAGATTACAAATGTTTATTATTTTAAGTCACCAATTTTTGGCATAATTTATTATATAGCAATGACAACTAATACAAAAGCTAGAAAATACTTTTGAAACAAAAGTTTTACTTGTCTTTTCAAAATCAGTTTTTATCTCCTTGTTTTCAAATGATCTCTTCCACATTAATGAGGGGAATTTCTGTTGTTTTCAGGACAACTGAGATCTAAAGCAACTATGAATATTTGCTCAGTCTAACATAAAGACTTGCAAGTGACTTTGTGCTGTGTATGCCATGCTTTGTACATGCTTCAAATTTTATAGTTTCATTGAAGAGATTTTTCTGATAATGATATAAGTAGGTAATATAAGTAGGAATAAGTTTATATATCACTATTTTTTAAAGAATAGGAAATGCTATTTGGGTTAGTTTAAATCCAGAAAGAATACTTGCAAAGATGTCCTTAATTACCCCAAAGTGCCTTAGTTTGGGAGTACCAGCTAAAGAGCTATGTTAGGGTACTCATCAATATTGAAGAGACCATGCTAACCCCTGGTTGCTATTCTAAGCTATGTATTTGGAGGTGCTGCAGGTCTTTCCTTTTTTGTGCTGACACAATTACATTTTAATAAAGGTTTAATGAACACACCCTTTTGAAAGCTTATTGGTTTTTTATGTCATCTTTGGAAAAAACCATCTTGTGCTGTCCTGTGCCCAAGACATCAGCTAAATCTATTAAAATCAATTAATGAAGATTAATGTAATGTTTTCCTTTTTGGTATTCAAATGGATTGTTTTAACCTGCATTTTGATTATTATTGTTGATTGTCATAAAAATTCAGTGGTTTCTAACCTTCATTGCTCATCGAAATCTCCTGTGGAGGTGTTTATTTAACTTTTTTAAAATATAGGTAATGGACTTTTGCCTGATCTCCTAAATTAGCATCTTCAGGGGTGGGACTTGGGAACCTGTATTTTAAAAATTAACAAACTCTCCAGTTGATTCTTTGAGTCATTCCAGTACATTGCCACTAACAGGGACATCCGAAGACACTGGATTCACTCCCTGCCATCCACCACAACCTTTCTTTCCAGCCTCCAAGTGTGCAGCAAGGGAAGATGCAGATGCATTTAAAGAACCATGGAGGATCTGCTAGAAGATAGTTAGAGATGATTTGGTCCACGTGCCTTCATTCATCAGACGAGGGGACCCCTACTTCGTGAGCAAAGTGAAGTGACTTACTTTCTTGAGGGGGTTTTTTATTCCATTAGTGTTAAGACAATGTAGTTGAAAGTTACAAGTCAGCAAAACAAATACAAAACAACGGTTGCCACAGTTGAGAAAAGGGAGGCCTCCTCACTTTGTAAGTGATTGTACAGTAGTTTTCTTGAGGCTTTTCTAAGTAATGAATATAATAAGTAGGAATGAGAATGCATCTCATTTTTAGATTGGGTAAATAATTGGTTAGATTATTTTTAATCCAAAAGGAAATATTTCACTTGCCTGGGTGCAAGAGGCTTAGAAAAAGAACTAACTCTGCAGTACAAGCAGGATTTCTGGGTTAGGGGCTCATCATAGCCTGAGAGAGGAGGTAATTGGTAGGAGCTTGCAGGCCAGTGGAGGGTCACGGGATCCCTGTGAATATCAGTGGGCAGGAGATTTGAAAAGACGGAATGCCCATAAGAAAAATCTCTCCGGGCAGGGCAGGGGTGGTGGTGGCTGGGGAAATCCGGGACTGTGGTATCTCATGCTGTGACATTGTGATTCATAATAAGAAATGTATTATTTGGTCCCCGTTTCCTGGCATAAGGCTCCTAAAACCCTTGGAATCTCCAAAGTGGTGTTTTTTTGTATAATGATGACATAATTGGTGGGGTGAGGGCTCCTGGATAGCCTCAGGATGGGGCTGGTTGCTGGAGGAGCCAACCTTTTAATTAGAGGGTTGGGACTTTCCCATTCACCCCCCACCCTACCTCTGCATAAGGGAGAGGGGCTGAAGGTTGAGTTGATCACCAAAAGCCAATGATTCAATCAATCAAGACTGTATAATGAAACCTCAGAAAAACTCACAGGACAGGGCTCAGAGAACTTCAGGCTGCTGAACACATGGAGGGTGGCATGCCCTGAGAGGGCATGGAAGCTCCATACCCCTTTCCCCATACCTTGTCCTGTGCATTTCTTCCATACGACTGTTCTTGAATGACATCCTTTTATAATAAATAAGTAGTAGTGAGTAAAGCACTTTCCTGATTTCTGTGAGCTGCTCTAGCAAATAATCAAACCCAAGGCAGGGCTCATGAGAACCCATAATTTATAGCCAGTTGGTTAGAAGTACTGGTGGCCTGGATTTTTATTTGGCATCCAAAGTGGAGTGGGGGTGGTCTTGTGGAACTGAGTCCTTAACCTGTGGGATCTCACTCTGACTCCAGGTCAACAGTGTCAGAACCGAATTGAATTATAGAACACCCAGTTGCTGTTGAAGAATTGTTCAGTGTGGGGAAAAACACACACATCCGTGTTGAGTGTTGAGAACGTAGTAGGAGAAAACAGACAGTTTAGTTTTTCTTATCATACACATGCTCTCTTTGATGCCTGAATTGTGCTATAATTCTCCCACCATTCTCCCAAGTTTTACTAAAATGCCTTTCAGATACACTAATCTTGTGTTGGTGCTGCTTTGGGAGAGAAAGAAGAGGGATAGCATAGGGTGAAGTGATAAGGCATGAGGATGTAGAGTTCAGTGGAAAAGGAAGATGAGAGAGAGAGAGACGAGAGAGCGGAGAGAGAGCATGCACCAAGAGGAACCTAATCCCTTGGAAACTCCCAGGAGAAATGGGACAATGGGCTTTATAAAGAATGTGGAATGAGCTCAACCTATTTTTCTCAAATAACATCCAAGGGAAGGGTAATCCCCAGAAGAAAGACTTGGGAATTGATATCCTGACAGCAGACTGTTGGATTACATCATAAGTTTTCTGCAAAATGAATGAAAGCATTCATGTCATACCACACACCCTTCTGCCACATGAAAACCCCGGGTCCTGATGGACATTCCCCCCAAGAGGCTGAGACAGCCTTCCCTCATGCACATCCAACTGGTCTTTGGACACTGTTGCAGTGCTCCCCAAAGAATAAAACCACAAGTACTCCATCAAAAGGAAGACAGCTTTACAATAGCTAAGGTCAAATGCTTAATTTAAACCCCAGGAAAGAGTGAGCGTTGTCAAGACAGAAGCTAGGGATCCCCCAGCTCTCCCCAGCTTTTGTATTCTGTGATTCTTAGGAAGAGAGGGGTCAAACCCTGGCTTTGTACAGTGATGAATAAAATGGCCTGGCTGGGTGTCAGCTGGCCTGCTAAAATTGGCAGCTGGCAGGGGAGAAACAGAGAACTTCTGAGGAACTGGTTCAATCTGCATGTATGATGTGTTCATATAGACTGCCTGCATATAGATTATATAACATCCATGATGTACAGAGAAAGGCTATGGGTTCCTGAGAAAGGAAGAAGCTCAGAAATAGACTATTTCTAAGGTAACACAAATCAGGATACAGATTCTAGTCTCATACATGGGATGATCTCAGCTGCCAGAGGACACTTGGCAGCTAGGGAAGCACAAAGAAAGAAAGTCATTCCCATAGTCAGGGCCCCTACTGGAAGCTCAGAGAGTCAAGGGTTGCCTAGCAACAGCAGAGTCTTCCTGTCTTTTCATTCACCCCTGTCAAGAGCATAAGATGTCTCTTTCTTTTTTCTTCTAGACCTTCAGTTTTCACCTAATTTCACCTGGAATTTGTTAGGAACTCAGTGAGATATGCTTGAGTTCTCATAGGGATGCTGGTTGGAGACATATCATTCCTCACAGGCAACCTGAGCCCTGCAGAGATAAATACCATGTCTCTGAAGCGTCCAGTTGCACCTACAGTTTTGCCAACTCCTACTGTGGGCAAAATGTGTTGAAGGCTCACAGCTAGTGGGAGGGAGTTTACATGGTCCTGAGTGCCTGAAGAAATGGCAGATAACTGATTTACGAATTTGTATGGTTATTCCTACTGTAGGCCATCCTGATGTTTTGGAGAAGCAAGCTTTGGCTTGCAGTCCGACATTCATCCCTGACTATCTGTAGTCATTTGTCTCTTGAGGCCTTATACTCCCAACCTCTACAAGAAATCAACTTCTGCCTGCCCCCAGTGTGGTGCTCTTAGGAGATTTGGTGAGAAGGTGAAAGAAAACTACTAGATTATAAAGGCTCTTGAGGATGGGATCATTACTTTTTCATTCCTATGTGCCTTACAGGCATCTAGCAATGAGTTCTAAAAAATATATTAGGTATTCATTATTTTTGCCTATAAGGTACATATATTGTTCATTTTGTTGACAAATAAGAAGCACTTGTATTTCTGCTGGCTGCATGGTACCTGGCCTTTCCATCCCATTGCACCATTTTGTTTGGTTATTAAGGGAAAGGGTGACCCCAAAAGAAAGGCATGAAAAGTGACATCTTTATAGCAAAACCTGGATTAGATTATAAAAGGTTTTCTATGAAATGGAAGTATTGAGATCATAGCATACGTGCAGCTGTGTATACCAATGGATCCTAAGGTATCACTATGTAGCCCAGGCCAGTCTCAAACTCCTGAGCTCAAGGGATCGTTCCACCTTGGCCTCCCAAAATGCTGGGATTACAGGCACGAGCCACCACACCCAGCCAGAACAGATCTATTAATCCACAAATGATTGGTGAGTCCAATCATCGTCCTCAATTCTAACTTGGATATAGCTCTGTGATGAAGCTAGAATTTCCGTCTCTGTCACATCAAGAAGAGGCACCTCAAAATACAGACAGTGAGAGTCAAAGTTTTGGAACTGGAAAGATCAAGGCAGACACCTCTGTGTATCAGCAGAAACCACTGAGAAGCAGAGCTGGAGAGCTGAGAGTGAGGGAAGAGTGTGGGGGGTGCAGAGATTCTAGGACCTGGAGAAGTGTTCTCCATGGTGTGGTACAGTGGGGTTCACTGGGTTGTGATCAGGACGTTGATCAAAGTTCCCTCAAAAATTATCAAGTAGTGATTGCCAGGTTAACTTCGTGACTACATGACTACTTAGACTTGTTAATGAGCAAGATTGCAGAGCCGATTTCTTTCCCTGTGTCACTGAAGGTGGTGCCTCCACCCCTGGGTAGAGCAGCTAGCACAGCGCTGTGGTTCTTCAGGAAGGTCAAGGCTGGGAGTGAATGTTGGGTGGTTCCTGAGGCCATGAGGAAGAATTGCTCCCAGGGAGGGCAAGAGACAGGGCGGACCAAAGGAATGTGGCTAGAAAGACATCCATCATATTAAATGGAGACTTCAGAGACATCCAGAGACAATGATCAGCCGGTTTTGTTGGTTCTGTTTAACAAGCACAGGAAAAGGTGGAAAGTACCCTCATTTGGACACGCTGCCATACTCATCTTTAGAAAGGTTTCTTTGCAACCATCAATCTGATAAGGGAGCCCTGGGCTGGCTCCGTCACGATGGTGCCTTTTGCCTCTGTCCTGTGACACCGTGCTTAAGAGGGTGGTGTTGGAGTTATTTGGAAGAGTATTGTAGTTTTTGGGTAATCGTTTGATAATTAGATGAGGCCCTGGACCTGCGATTTTAAAAGGATACTTGGTTGGAATTTTGTTTTGTTTTGTTTTGCTTTTATAAAGAAAGGCCAGGTAACTGCCTCCCCTATTTTATTTCCTTTGGAAACTGGTTCTTGTGGAGGTGGCTCCTGGCACCAGAACGAAACTAAATTTCCTCCACAGGTGATGCAAAATCAGGTTCTGTTTGGGGTCATCATCTAGGTTGTCACAAAACAGCACATTTTAAAGTTTCTGTATGTAAGATTACTGAGAGCCCTGTGCCTGCACTGGGGGATGTGACCTTTGCTGTGGCTCTCGGGGTGAAGTTGGGGTACACACACCCAGGTTTACTCAGCAACCACTGTTGGCTGTGTCCACCACATTCCCGTTCCCAGAGCTTAGTTGTTCATGTCTACACCCACTGCTCCTCTGGCAAATGCATGTTCTCTTTCAGGGAGCCATCCAGTCGTGCAGCTGGGGAGGTGTCTCTGTGAGCTCCCCCGATCTGTCTGACTCATGAGCAGGATTTCCAGCGTTCTGGGTCATTCAACTGAGTGATTGTCTCAGGCATTTGCAGAAATGGCTGTTTATGTGTGCAGGCACGCGTGCTGCTGTCCCTGAATTCTCCATAAGGTAAGATGGTCCACTCAGCTGTCTCTGGAGACCCTTTTACACAGTACACGGAGTGGAAAATCAAATAAAACATTCATCCTGTTTTAAATACTCCAGTCTATTGAAACTAGTGGTATTGTGATTGCAAGTGTTTTTGTGTTTGTGGGGGCTCTGTAATCCTGGTGCCAGGTTGAACAAAAACCTCAGCCTCTGTAAGTATTGCCTGAAACACACTGCTTGAGGAGTGTGTGTTAAGGATACTCTAAAAAAGAGACTTGTGGGAGGTCTCAGGCATTTGAAAGTTTTAGATATGACTTCAAGTAAGATTCACTTCGGGTGGGGTAAGGAGCTTCTTGATTTTCTTTCTGTTGCTTTTTAACCCAGAGGTGGACAGAGATAGCATTTGCAACATAGAGCCAAGATCCCAGCCACAGCCCCCAGCAAGAATCCACGCTGCTTAGACCAAGGACTTTAGAAGTTGAATTGTTTAGGCCGCGTGCAGTGGCTCAGGCATGTAATCCCAGCACTTTAGGAGGCTGAGGCAGGTGGAACACCTGAGGTCTGGAATTCAAGACCAGCCTGGCCAAAATGGTGAAACACCGTCTCTATTAAAAGTATAAAAATTATCCGGGCATGGTGGCACACACCTGTAGTTCCAGCTACTTGCAGGGCTGAGTCAAGAGAATTGCTTGAACCCAGGAGGTGGAGGTTGCAATGAGCCAAGATCATGCCACTGCACTGCAGCCTGGGTGACAGAGCGAGACTTTGTCTCAAATTAAAAAAAAAAAAAAAGAAGTTGAATTATTTAAACAAATTTTCATTTAATTCAGTGCAGCTGCTTCTGTAGTGGCCTGCGAGAAAAGACACAGCTGAGGTCGATGGACCTCTGCTTACTGTCTTACCGTCTTACTGTTTCCTACCTGTGAGCCCATTAGCAATGTACTTCAATTCATAGTCTGCAAACTAGAGGCCTGATGCTGAATTTGCTTTGCATAATGTATTTTGACTTGGGCAACACAGGGTTTATAAAAATTTAATCAGTAACTAACATCTATATATCAGAGTTTTCAGCATGAGTCCAGATTTCCAGCTTCTTTAGAAAAATGGAAAGATCTGGCAATACTGGGCCTGAATTCCCACCTAGCAACAATTGCCTCGATCATTCTTTATATGGGGCAGTTCCCTTTAGTTTAATCGTGATGCGGTCTCTGCTGGCATTTAAGTTTGCAACCTTGTACTTTGTTGAGCCTCAGTTTCTTTTCTTTTCTTTTTTTTTTTTTTGAGATGGAGTCTCACTCTGTCACCCGGGCTGGAGTGCAGTGGCCGGATCTCAGCTCACTGCAAGCTCCGCCTCCCAGGTTCATGCCATTCTCCTGCCTCAGCCTCCCGAGTAGCTGGGACTACAGGCACCCGCCACCTCGCCCAGCTAGTTTTTTGTATTTTTTAGTAGAGACGGGGTTTCACAGTGTTAGCCAGGATGGTCTCGATCTCCTGACCTCGTGATCCGCCCGTCTCGGCCTCCCAAAGTGCTGGGATTACAGACTTGAGCCACCACGCCCGGCCAAGCCTCAGTTTCTTAATCCACAAGATAGGCATACTGTGTTAGTTTGCTCTCATGCTGCTAATAAAGACATACTCAAGACTGGGTAATTTATAAAGGAAAGTAGTTTAATGAACTCACAGTTCCACATGACTAGGGAGGCCTCACAATCATGGTGGAAGGCAAAGGAGGAGCAAAGTCATGTCTTACATGGCAGCAAGCAAGAGAGCTTGTGCAGGGGAACTCCCATTTATAAAACCATCAGTTCTCGTGAGACTTTTTCACTAACATAAGAACAGTATGGGGGAAACCACACCCATAATTCAATTATCTCCACCTGGTCCAGCCCTTGACATATAGGGATTATTACAATTCAAAGTGAGATTTAGGTGGAGACACAGCCAAACCATATCAAATACTACCCTCAATTCATAGGTTCTTCTATTTTTTTATTTTTATTTTTTAGAGATGAGACATTGCTCTGTTGCCCAGGCAAGAGTGCAGCAGCATCATCACAGCTCACTGTAGCCTCAGACTCCTGGGCTCAAGTGATCCTCCTGCCTCAACTCCTGAGTAACTGGGACTACAAGTGCATGACTCAGCTTCTTGTGTGAAGACAGAATAACATCCATAAAGCAACTAATAGGATTTCACACACAGTGGGCCCTTGAGAAATGCTGGATCTTATGGTTTGTGTGCAATCTACAGTGTGTCCCCAGGATCAGGAAACATGGGGATTATAATTTGGGTGTTGGTCCCCTCTAAATCTCATGTTGAAATTTGATCCTCAGAGTTCAAGTTGGGGCCTAGTGGGAGATGTTTGGGTCATGGGGGCAGGTCCCTCATGAATGACTGGGGGCTGTCCTCATGATGACAAGTGATAATACTGGTTACAGGATTCTGAAAAATCACAGAAAGCCCTGAATCCCAACCCTCACACCCTAGTTCTACAGAAAAAAATCTAATTTTTAACAGAGCAAAAGGAAGCTCATGTAAAACAAGGAGAGACAAGAGCTACTGAAACCCCAAGTAGCCACTTCTGTTTCTCCTTATCCTGTCTAAGCATCTCCCTGGATACTTAGCATCGTGGGAAGAAGGGACCTGGCCAACCCACACAGTGGAAGTTATCCTCCAATACTGGAAATAGATTTTCCAGTCTCATTACTCACCAATGCTCACTCAGGCAGGAAATAATTGCTTATACAGGTACCAGGCTACCCTGTGCCTCTTGCACTCATCTCCCTTAATTATTGCAAAAGGCTTTGGAGTCCTCTATTTGGTTAAGGAGAGTGTGGTGTCATCAGAGGTGTGAGAAAGCCTCACCTCCATTACTTAGGAGGCAGAGTGTCAGGAACAGGGAAGGCCTTGCTTTGGCCACAGGCCCCATGCTAAGGGGCCTTAGCTCTCTGGCAGCCCATGGAGTGGGCCCTGCCCTGTCCATACCACTGTCTATTTCCCTCATGAGTGGGACAGAGGCCCTGTGCCTGGACCCTTGGGGATGCATTTGCTCTACCCAGTTCTTCTTTCCAAAGGGCTGCCCAGAGAGATGCAGAATGGAGGACATGCTCCATCCAAGACAGGGTCATAGCTCAGCCTGAGTGTGACTTGCACAGGTTCTTCTGCCTTTTCCCCTGTTATCTACCCCGTAAGGAGACTTTAGTGTTTTCTTATTTTTCCCATAATATCCTGCCTACTCCACAAGATTTTCCGTGAAGATCAAACATGCATAAAAGTACATTGTAGATGGTAGATCACTCTACTGATGTTATTATTATGACTAATAATAGTAGCTTCAAAGGGACTCAGTGTTTCCACTTGCTTTTCTTTATGCTGTGACTGTTTTATTTCGACGAATTTTTCTTCTTACTCACAGGTATTTATATCAGCCAGAGTCCCAGCAGGAAGATGGCACCTTCCACCAGATAACTGGGCCAAGTTTAAAGATGAGATGATCTACACAGGTCTGGGCTATGGGGGTCCCCAGGGGTGGAGATGCCCCAGGGAGGGGAGTAGCACCAGCACTAAGCCTGAGAGTGCAGCCTGTGCGGTCACTCGCCAGTGCTCAGAGAGTCCCCATGCTTGTTTTAACACTCTGCTATCACAGTCTTGAAATCCTGAACATTTTTTGAACAAGGGTCTTTGCATTTCATTTTGGCCCTGGGCCCTGCAAATAATGTAGCCCATCTGCTTTGACCTCCTCCAAGTCTGAAGGGACAAAGGGAGGAAGGAATGACATTGGTGAGAGCCCAGCTATGGGAAGGTCTGTTCAATAGGGTCTGTTGTCTGAGGCCAGGCGTAGTGGCTCATGCCTGTAATCCCAGCACTTTGGGAGGCTGAAGCAGATGGATCACTGAGGTCAGGGGTTCGAGACCAGCCTGGCCAACGTGGTGAAATCCCAGCTCTACTGAAAATACAAAAATTAGCCAGGTATTGTGGTGCATGCCTGTAATCTCAGCTATTTGGGAGACTGGGGCAGAAAAATCATTCGAACCTGGGAGATAGAGATTGCAGTGAGCCGAGATTGCACCGCTGCACTCCAATGTGGGCGACAGAGTGAGACTCTGTCTCAGGAAAAAAAAAAAAAACAGGGTCTGTGGGCCAGTACAGCAGCTACCATCATAACTGAGGCTTCCTATGGAGGAAGAGGATATAAATACCCTGGCTCTTTCTCCTCCACCCTCATGAATCCTGCCAGCACCTCCCACTGGGGGCTGAAACGCACCAGAGTCTATAAATTCCACAGGCACAGAACAAGGATGTGAACTGAAGGTAGAAGACCTGGAGGGGGAAGGCAGACTAATGGCACACATTATATGCAAAGAATCAAAGGATCTGCCCTTCGGCAGCCTGCAGGCTCCTACCGGTATGGCACCTTCCTGCTCAGCCTCTAGAAACCACACCATCCTCCAAGACCATCCCAACATCTTCTCTGCCAAACCAGCTTGTTCACCTCCTCTGAGCAGCTTATATAGCATATCTGATCTGACTCCAAATCTTTATGCATTTAAAAATGCATAAATAATTTTAAAAATTTAAAGGAGATACTTGAGGACCATCTGAGATATGGAAATGAGAGGCACAGTCCCTGTGGGGGTCAACAGCTGCCCACAGTTGGTTCACAGTCTTGGCTGGTCCCCTTCTAAATGATTCCAACCGTAGCCACGTGACTTGTTTGGCCAATGGGACAATAGCAAATGTAACACAAGTAGAGGGTTGAAAAGTGCGTGCACATTGAATCCTGCCCTGTCTTGCTGCTGAAAACTGCTGCTGCCACGTGAACAAGGCTGGGTTGATCCCATGAAGGATGAGAGGTCCCAATTATCCCAGCCACCCACACCATGCCTGCTGAGGCCTCAGAAGCCCAACAGAGGCCACAGAGACCATCCAGCACTATACAGCTGGCCCAGACCAGAAAAACCTCCCTCAAGGAACTTAAAGAACAGTCCTTACCCTGCAGGAGACAGATGTGTGAGCCAACAGCGACAGAGAGCACAGCAGTTACTCTGTCAGAGGCTTGTCTGGGGCAAGTGTGCAGAGCAGGGGGCGTGGAGGAGACTTGCGAGGAAAGGAAGGACTGACAGAGGCCACCACATAGGAGCTGAGACTTGCAGAAAGAGCAGACACTGGCAAGTGTACCAGCAGCAGCAGGATGCTCCTGATGGTGAAGGACCCCAGATGCAGGTAGACATGAGGCAGACCACCGCGTCTGAGAGCCCTGCAAGAATCTCGTGCTGCTAAGGGGAACCTATGAGATGGGCTCACCCTGAAACAGAGATGCTTCCTGCAGCCTGGCATGGAAACTCAAGGGAAAGATTGGCTAACTGATTGTTCTCTTAAATATTTGGTTTGACTTTCCAGGTTTTATTACTTTTATTACTCACATTTGGTGTGAGGGCAAATCTGTTTATAGACACCATCGGCAGGGCCTTTATGAGCAAGTCTGGGACTCTGTGAAAAAATTATTTGGGAGCCAACAAGGGCATATGTGTATGATATAGACCACCCAGGCACCCATCAGACCCCCAAGTAATTTGTACTTTCATCCTTCCATCCTGCTGGGCAATTTAAAGTGATTTGAGATGAAACTTAAGGTTGTTAGTTATTCAGCTGGTCTTAAAACCACCTTTGCAAAGATTATGACAGTAAGAAAAGTCTAGGTGGCTGACTCCATCTTGCTTCTAGCCTCACAGGCTAGCTGTCCTTGCACGTTTCTGGGCATAGGCCAAGCTAACCACAGGATGAATTTAGTTTATAATTTAGCTTTGAAGCAAGAATGATAATAGTTCCTTCCTAAAACTGATTCCCTCCTGGCTCAGAGACTGACACTGCCTTTGTAAAACTAATGAAAGTCCATGAAATTAGGATTATGGGAGAGGCTGAATTCTGCCAAAATGTTAGCTATAATTCCTAGCTGCTCAAGAGTCATGTGGCCAGAGATCACAAGACTTGTGACTTCCCCCAGTAGCTCCCTAGTAATATCACTAAGATTGGTCTTTTGAAATGTTTTTCAGACTTTTGCATTCTGGTGACCAACAGACTCCACCTAGACCCATGACTCATGACTCAGTTAGTTCTGCAGCCCCACCCAGAGGTGGACTCATTGCACAAGGACCCTTTTCCACACCCTTATGATTTCGTCTCCAGCCAATCAGCAGCACCCATTCCCTGCCCATGAGATTGTCCATAAAAACCTAGCCTCTGAGTTCCTGGGGAGACTGATTTGAATAATAAACTCTCACATACTGCTTGACTAGTCTTGAGATAATTTAACTCTCTACTGCAATACTGCTGTCTCGCAAAAAGGATCCATGGGTAACTATATTCTCTTTCTCTCTTTACATTCTCTCTCTATGTCTCTCTCTCTCTTTCTCTCTTTATTTTTGCAGTTCCCAGGGAACACTGGAAAATGCAGTTTGTAGGGAAACATCTTTCTCTCCAGCTCTTTTGATGCCAGTAGCAACAAAGAGGCCACATGACATGCTCTGTGCTTCTTGGAGCAGAGCCCAGGGTCTAGTGGTTAACAGGGACAACTAAACTGTACTCTTCAGCCATCGTATCCAGGATGCCACACACCATGCCTGGAAAAAAGTCCTCACTCATGCTTATTCTTGCTGGTACTGTCATCTCTCTTGATTCCTTCTATGACAGTTCAACACAATTCACACTTTGTTATTGTGTGAAAGAAAAAAAAATTTTTTCCTCATGAAGATCTTGAAGAGAGCTATTTCTGCTTGATCCACCTGACCTGTTGCAAAAAGGCATGTGTTGATATGTTGATATGACTGTGCTTTTTTTCCTTTTTCTTTTGATTTGCTTAGTGGGGCAGCAGACAGGGAGGTGGGGCAGAGATCCCTGTGATCCTCAGAGGGACTGTGGAGGGCTGGGACCTGCTGCCTTAGACCAAGTTTTCTTGTCAATTGCAATGCCTGGGTCAGAAGTTTTCTATAGGTGATGGCAGAGATCCAGCACCTCAGCAGCAAGAATTTGCCACGTGAAACATCAACCAAATTATGCAACAAAACTCACATGACATGTGAACAGTCCGGGGGATAAAGACATCTTCCCAAACAAGCCTGGAAATTCAGAAGTTAAAACGGAAAAAAGTAGACATTTCTAACATTTAAAATAAATACAAACTTTTTATGGCAAAATGCAACATAAAGTCATCAAGCAGGACATTTGGGGGGAAGTGATAACGCAGAAGACAAAGATATTACATTTACACCAAGAGTTTTTATAAATCAACAAGGAGAAAAGTATGAATAATTACAGCATTTGTGAACTTATTAGCAACCTAGTAAATATTTTTAAAAAGATTATACCCTATGACTTAACATTCCAGGATACGTGTATGAGGATATTTGCTAAGCTTTATTCAATATGGCAAAGCAAAACCAAAGAAAACAAAAAGCCTTGAAGCATTTACTGAGCACATTCTGCATAGCAGAAACTGTGTTAAGCCCTCATTCGACTGTTTGAGCAGCACGATTAGTCGGCCATAAGACACAGCCCCTCGTTAGCATCAGAAACCCAAGACTCAGAGAAGGCAAGCAATTCATTCAAGATTATACAAAGAAGCTACATGGCTGTAAATGCCAGGTGTGAAAAAAGATGAAGCTAAGAAAAAAAAAAAAAAAAAAAAAAAAAAAAAAAAAAAAAAAAAAAAAAATTAAAAATTAAAAAAAAAAGGAAAAGGGGTGAAAATCCCGGGGGGGAAAAAAAAAAAAAGAAAAAAAAAAAAAAAAAAAAAAAAAAAAAAAAAAAAAGAATAACATCAAGAAATGTAAAAGATAAAATTAAAACTTAAAGCTAAGTCCAGGAATGGTGGCCCACACCTATCTTCCCAGCACATTGGGAGGTTGAGGTAGACAGATCATTTGAGCCCAGGAGTTTGAGACCAGCCTGGGCAACATGGTGAAACCCTGTCTCTACAAAAACTACAAAAATTAGGGCCAGACGCTGTGGCTCACATCTGTAATCCCAGCACTTTGGGAGGCCGAAAGTTCAGGAGATTGAGACCATCCTGACTAACACGGTGAAACCCCGTCTCTACTAAAAATACAAAAAAATTAGCCAGACGTGGTGGCGGGCGCCTGTAGTCCCAGCTATTTGGGAGGCTGAGGCAGGAGAATGGCGTGAACCCAGGAGGCAGAGCTTGCAGTGAGCCGAGATCATGCCAGTGCGCTCCAGCCTGGGTGACAGAGCGAGACTCCGTCTTAAAAAAAAAAAAAAAAAAAAAATTAGCTAGGTGTGGTGGCTTACACCTATGGTCCCAACTACTTGGGAGGCTGAGGTGGGAGGTTTGCTTGAACCTGGGAGGCAGAGGTTATAGTACACTGAGATCACATCACGGTACTCCAACCTGGGCAACAGAGCAAGACTGTCTCAACAACAACAACAACAAAAAAAAGTAGAAGGTAAATACAAAGATAAAAAGCAAAGAACCAGGAAAGTAAAAAGGAAGACAGAAAATGAGTTTAGAAATTTCCATTTTCCCTTTGACTTTGTGTCTTAAAAAATAAAAAATAAAGAGATTTAGAATTTTTTTAAAAAAAGAATAAAACAAGAAACAAAAGAGTAAAACATAAATCGAGAGTGACAATATTTTTTAAAAGAGAAGATAGAGATAAACTAAGAGCTTAAAAAGCACGGGAATAAGAAATAATAAAAGGCTTAGTAAAAAGTTGGCGTCAAAGGTGACCTACCCATGGGCCGAGCCCCACCCGTTCACTGAGCCTGGGAAACGGCATTCAGCAGCAGGGGGAGGAGCAGCTGTTTTCTGTCATCCAGGTCTCAAGGGCCTGGGCTGGTTGTAGCTCCCTGACACTGAAGCAAGGCCAGCAAGGCCTGTACTAGAACCTAACCCCAGTGTCTCTCCAACTAACCCGCATGCTGCCCTGGCCCCCAGTATTCTCACCTCCTCCCATGGGACCCTGGGACAGCTGCGCCTCATGCATCCTGACCACTTTGCCCAGTTCCTAGGAAGCTCTTCTTTTCGTGAGCAGAGCCTGCCTTTGGCTGGGCCCTGCATCGAACTCTATGGAGCTCCCTGAACTGCAACTCTGCCCCCATGGCCTGATAAAGACCACTGCTACTGAGAAGCTACAGGGGCTGCTCCCTCTCATCACCCACTTAGTGTGCACCCCTGGACCACTGGCCCACATTGGACACCAGACCCTTAGGATTTGGATTTGAATTATCTGCTCTTTCCTGAAATTAAGAGGCAATATTGGGGCAGAGGAGAAGGAAGGATGTCAGACAATATTTCATTTATTATCATTATTATTTTTAGAAGGAGTCTCGCTCTGTCACCCAAGCTGGAATGCAGAGGTGTGATCTCGGCTTACTGCAACCTCTGCCTCCTAGGTTCAAGGCATTCTCCTGCTTCAGCCTCCTGAGTAACTGAGATTACGGGCACCTGCCACCATGCCCGGCTAATTTTATTTATTATTTATTTTTCTTAGTAGAGGCAGGTTTTCACCATGTTGGCCAGGCTGGTCTCAAACTCCTGACCTCAAATGATCCAGCCGCCTCGGCCTCCCAAAGTGTTGGGATTATAGGCGTGAGCCACTGTGCCTGGCCCAGATGATATTTCAAATCAGATAACAGGACAAGGAGTAAATAACCTAGACAATTCTCCAGAGGAGCTTCTGGCAATGTTTCTGAAATCAGGGGACCAGCGGCAGCAATAGGGTTTGATATTGAAAGAAAGCCTTCTAAGCAGAAACATTAGTTCTTGTCAAGGGCCAGAGTAGGTCTCAGCATGCTGGGCTTAGCAAAGAGGAAAGTAGGCTGGGAAGCTGGCCTGCAGAGTGAGTAGGGGAAATCTAGGCAGCCCCTGAGAGGGAAGAGGAGACAAATTTAGGTTAGACAATACCAAAGAGCATCAGGTTACTGAGCCGCTGTCTTTCTGGGGACAAAAAGGTCTCATGTAAAAGAACGAGCTCACACCCGGATGGGATGTTTTGCAATTTGATGGAGAGGATGTGGAGTGCGATGAAAGGCCCTCAGCACCAGCAATCAGAACTTGAGAATGACCTACTTCTTCCACTTACAGCTAATTATGGGACTGTGCTGGCTGGAACACATGTAAGGCACTGTCAGAAACACCATTCAGTTAAAACTCGTCATGGGCAGAGGAGCTGTGTTAAAGGATTCCTTTTCATTTCCTATGAATCCCAGTGTATTCTAGATTTTACATGCCAGACGCACCCATGTGTGTTCTGCAGTGACATTAACATGCACCAGATATAAGATATAAGCAGAGCTTTTGCTAGTAAGGAATTTAGGGCTCATTCTCATTTAACAACACCATCTTATAAGTAAGAAACCAGGGTTCTAGCAAGTTAACTGGTGTCCCCAAAGTCACTGAGTTATGAGTGAACAGATCAGCTACTGGAATGGCTGTCTTCTGACCCTTAGGCCAGAGCTCTTTCCATTATAATCTTCAGGCAAGGTTTTCTATGTCCTTTATAAGCTGTCTCATCAAAATATACCCAGCAAAAGTGTTGGACGTCCCCACTTAAACCTGCAACACAAGTCGGAGCATCCTTTCATTAGCAGACCTGAGGGCCAGGAGGTGGAGAATTGCTTAGGCCACTAATGGATTCTCCGAATGTATGCCTTGAGACACCCCAAGCCCTTCTTTGCATTGTGACATAGGACACAGTAGAAGCCTGCTAATAGTGACAACCCCTTCTGAAGGAATAATAGATCTGTGCAAAAAGTCTTTGGCTCAGGGCATCGGGTGGCTTTGTGCAGCTGTCCTGGATTTCTGGAAGCTCGACTTGCTGTGACTCCAGGACGTGAGAGCCCATGTCCATTCTTCCATCCTTGCAGACACAGGGTGCCTGTGGACAACCTCGGACCACCCAGGCTGATCCTGTTGCTGCCTAGATAATGCATAATTTTACTTTTCCATGTCTTTGAAGCCTTGACATGGGCTGAAACAGGGACCTCAGGATATCCCTGGATGAGGGCGAGTTGACAGACATCATGAACATATTAGTGTCAGCTTTTCAGAATCACATTAAGATGTGTTCATGTCAAATCAGTCTTGACAGTGAATAATATGAATTAGTGACTTGCTTTGTGAAGGCTGAGCTGGGAAAACAGTGGCTACAGGGAACCTTGCTTTATGAGTCATTTACACTTTAAATATGAGTCATTCACAAACAGTACTTGCTCTGCTCATGCATCAGGGCCCTCAAAGTCAGCACATGCTGCTACTCCAGGCTGATGGGCCCTTTGGGTGTAGGTACAGGGTGTTTGATGATGGCTTAAATGTTGGTGTTTGCCCCTAAATCCTGGCCACAAATTATTTCTCAGCTTCAAGTTGATATCCCTTACAAGATAACTGAGATTCCCTTTAAATGTGTGGCCCTGACTTAGTCTTCTACCCAGCTCTCTACATAGATAGCTATGAGTATTGATTGCCCCTTTGGCAGAGCAATTCAAGTTGCTCTTCCTGTCTACAGCTGTGGCAGTTGAAATACTGGGTTGTGCTCCTAGGCAATGGGGGATTGGCTGGCATAAACCAGTGACTTCAACAGCTCTGGTGACAAAGATCAAAAGCCAGCCACATAGGTTTATTGCAAGTGAGAGTTTGAGTTTCACCCTGACACAGGAAAAATCAGCAGGAATCAAGCAGTTAGGAAGTGTTGCAGACTGCAATTACTGGATGTCAATTCTGTGTGATCCCACAGGCAGGGATGTGCTAAATTTAGCATGTGGCTTTATTGGTGTTGACCAGTAGTATCCCACGGATGCAGGATGCTAAGAACAGTCCCCAGCAACATGGCCTTTGTGTGGAGGTTGGAAAACAGGAGTTGTGAAACTTATTTGGCTCAGGGAACAAGAAGAGCTGCGGGCTGTTCATAAGTAAGTCTCCGAGCTGTCAGTGCTGGGACTGACAGTGGCAGATCAGCTGGAGCCCTGTGGGAGCCAACTCTCCCTTTCACGGCACCAGCTGTGTGAATTATTTGAACAATATGGCACATAGGGAGCCAGGCTATTTCTGAAAGATTCATATTACAATGAATTTCAGCTTAAACAATTAAAAACAGATTTCTCTATTTCTCTTTCTAAAATTAGATAAAGCAGACTGATTAGATAAATGTCAAAGATTTCCAGAATAAGACATGCTAGAGAAGGGGTTGGCAAACAGTGGTCCCAGGTTGGCAGCTTGTTTTTACAAATAAAGTTTTATTGAAACACACTCATTATTTTGTCAATCATATATGGCTGCTTTCAGGATACAACAGAAGGATTGAGTAGTTGTGACATAGACCAAATGGTCTCCAAGAGCCTAAAACATTTCCTTTATGGCCCTTGAAGAAACTTTTCTGACCTCTGCTCTAGAGCAATGGTTCCTGGGTCAGATCTTTTCAGTAATTCCAAAATCTAACTGGATTTGTGTGTGAAATGGCCACAGAGAATGACTACAGCAAGGGATATCAAACTGGTGGTCCAGTGAAATCCAGGCTATACACATATATTCTTTGGGCAGCACTGTTGTGTTTTATAAAATTTAGCAATATTTTAAAATAAGGAATTTTCACATAAAATGTCTGATTTTGGGCTACTCGTGGCCCACATCCCTGCATGCAACCATGGCCAGAGCCCAGCAATAGCAGCTTTCTTTAGAGAGGACATCTCCTGTCTCACTTTACTGCAATCCCCACCACATCTTACTGTTTCCCCATCACTAAGACAGTGTCAGACACCATTGGTCATGATTCTTGCCCCACTGAGTCCACACCTGTGGGGGCTTTGTTATATATTACCTGCCAGTTGGCATATGAGTTTGCAACCCAGCACTGACGTTAAGACTCTTTGCTTTAGGCTTGAATTCTCTCAGGTCACTCTCAAGCACAGGTTGTGTCCTGCCGATGAGAAGCACTGTTACTACTGACATTCAATTATTCTGTTGACTATTAGTCACATTAATACATTGTCTGGAAGAAAATAATAAAAGTGATATTTCATAATGAAAAGATGGGGAAACCATTACTCTGAAACAGTGAAGAAAACAAAATATATTGTCTTAGGTAGTCAGAGTGATCTGTCTTTACCAATCATTAGTAACTAGTAGACTGTCAACTCCAGGATGACAAGGGGTCCAGCCACTCCTGCTGTTTTCTCCGCAGCCAGGCAGTCCCATATGACTTGCTAACATTTTCTCCCAGCGCTTTTTGCTGTGAATGAATGTTCCCCCAAGTGTGGTCCCTGAGCTACCTGTGTACAACTACCTGGAGTGCTTGTTAAAGATGCAGTTTCCTGGATCCACCCTAGGCCAACAAAAACAGAATCTGTTTGTTGGGATCTCGGAATCGCCATCATCAATTTTTTTAAACAAACAACTTTTGACGAGCAAAAGCCAACGGCATTGAGCAATGGTCAGTTGCTAGCAATTCTGCTGGGTAAACCATGTGAACCTTCAATTCTAGACTCTCGAGATGACTCTGATATGCTAATGTGGCGACTGAGTGTGCTCAGGAGAATGGCAAAACAATATTTTAGAGAATAAGCACCAAACAAATATGAAACATGCCAAAGGGCAGTGGTGATGCCACTACAGGGAGGGACCTTTGGAGTCCTTTCACCTTTGGAGAAAGCCCACCAGTAGACGCTCCTCGATTACCAGGGAAGCCATAGAGAGAGTTATGGAATGCCCTGGAATGCCTTAGAAGTCATCTATGCTACAATTTTTTTTTTTTTTTTTTTTTTGAGGAGTCTCACTGTCATCCAGGCTGGAGTGCAGTGGCGTGATCTCGGCTCACTGTAAGCTCCGCCTCCCAGGTTCACAGCGTTCTCTTGCCTCAGCCTCCTGAGTAGCTGGGACTACAGGCACCCACCACCTCGCCCAGCTAATTTTTTATATTTTTAGTAGAGACTGTGTTTCACCATGTCAGCCAGGATGGTCTTGATCTCCTGACCTCGTGATCCACCTGCCTCGGCCTCCCAAAGTGCTGGGATTACAGGCATGAGCTACCGCGCCCAGCCTATGCTACAATTTTTGACAGTTTTATTTGCCTTCTAGTCTCCAAGGAGGAAGGTGCAGTTAACCTTTTTTTAGAAAATTTGAGCCTTTACCTGCTATCACAGGGATTTACTTGCTCTGTATTTGGGGGGAAGAAAAGAATGTTGATTTTTAAAATGGTTTTAATGATAATAATTGCATCTCCCTCCCATCTGCTTGTTTACACAGTTTAGCACAGAAGGGGTTTAACTCCTTATTTAGAACCTGCTGGAAGTTTGAGTTATAAAACTCCCAAATTCTGTGCCTAACGGAAATGATGTTTAAAGTTCTGTAGCCAGCTGCCATCAAAAGACACTTGGACAGCTTTAATTTTCTTCATCACAGAAGCCAATGCCTGAGAAAATGGAACCAGAAATAAAGGCTCTTGAAGCAGTAGTATTGGCCCAATAAAGCTAGAGGAGGGGGAACCTGAGGCATCATGCAGCCTTCATTATTTGCATATATGCAACACCGTTAGCATCTTCTTTAAATGCAAAGTGACATAGAACATTAGAAAATATAACTCTTCTCCCAAAGGCTTGGCTATTTCTGCGTGGAATGCATGACTAAAGTTACAATTTTATTTTATTTTTAGGCAACTCTATAGATCACTGGGGACTCATCCTGCAGATATCATTCAGGATATCCAGTTCAGAATCTACCACCAGCTCAGATTGTAGCCTCTGAAGAGATCTCAGATGTTTTGTGCCTTATACATTCAATTCTGAGATCATAGAGCCCGAGGAGGTTTTGAGGACCCTCTACCCCCACTTTCGGATGTTTTCAGAGGAGTTACTGGCAGGGCTGGGCCACTGGGCCTTGCTGGGCAATAATTCTCCTACTCACGTGTGTCCTATAGACCATGAATTTTCTCCTAAACACTCTTGACTTTTCACTTATTAAATTAAAGCATTTTCTTAAAGAAAAGATTAAAGCCAAGAGGTGTGAACATTTTTTTATTGGGAGAAGAGGTATGTGTGTGTTTCCCCAGCCTAATCCACTTCCTCAATGTGCATATCCATACATCACATTCTTATTTTCTTTAATCCTAACTTGGACTTTTCCCCCCTCTTTAAAAAACTACTTTGCTCAATTTCTTTTCTTTTTCATTTTCTTCCTGTCTTCTGTGATGTACAAAATACTATTTCCAGGGTTTTTCTCCTCCTCCTCCTCCTCCTCTTCTTCTTCCTCACTTTCCTTTATGCAAAGTTATACTCTCTGGGAACATAATTAACATTTACTGGGCACTGGTGATTGATCCATTCCTCTGGTAATCCTCTCCCACTCTATGCTTTCCTTCCCCATGACTCCTCCTCCACCCACCTTATCCAGGAATACAGAATTTTCCACTGCCTCAGATTCACTCCTTTATAAGAGTTCCCACCCTTTTCCTTCTAATATGTGCTGCCTTTTCCAAGTTGAATTACAAGACTGGAACCAATTTCTGTTTATAGCCTCATAACTCTGCAAGACTCTCCATTCTTACTACCCTGGGATATGGAGACTTGAAATCACCTGACTTTCTCCCTTGCTTTTTCACATATAAGGAAGCACCTAAAAGCAGCATCATTTTGTATAAGATTGGATTCAGTGCAATTTGGAGCTCTGCTCTCATGACAGTGTTTTTACATTATACAAAATGCCTGTAGGTTCCCTCATCTGTGAATTCCCAAGAAAGATCCGTCCAAGTAAAGAGAAAGCTTGATTTACGACTCATCAAAGAAGGGGGTAATAATAATTTTTAAATAATGAATTATTCTTTGGGGATTTACAAATAAAAATGTTAAAAGCCTTGTTGGATTAAAATTACGAAAATCATTTAAAAATTGAGATCTCCCTTCCAGCTCCAATCTTACCATATAACTGTGACTTTGGCCAAGTCACCCCTCTGCAGCCCCAGGCTGCCTCATCTGCAAAATTGCAGCTCTAGGGGCTCTAAGAAGCCTATGAATGCATCTGAGATGGGATATTTTGCCTTGGTAACTCCTCATTCTGTCCTCCAGCATAGAATAACCCCTCACCTCTGAGCCAGAGTGAATCTTTTTCCTCCTCTTGGTTTCTACCTCTGTGGATCATGGCACCTATCACATCATATTAGAGTGAGATACTTGCCTGCCAGTTTTCCCAACCAAACAACAATCAGATTCTATTATTATGTCATAAGTAAGAGAAAATACAAATCAAGCAGGCTGAAAAAATAAAGGTAATTTTTTAGTTCATGCAACTGAAGGGTCCAGCCATGTCCTGGCCTCAGGTCTGACTGGATCTAAGCTCATGTAATGTAACAGGCTTCAATTTCTCTCCTTGCTGTGCCTCTGCTTCCCTGTTTGCAGGTCCATTCCCAGGTGGACATGAGATGGCAGCCATAAGCTCCTGCAATTACATCCATTCTCAGTCACATCCAAAGGGAGTGAGAGAGCTTTTTCCGGTGGTTCTAATAGAAGGAAGACGTTTTTCCTTCCCAGAAGCTTCTGCAAATTTCCTCCAGAGGTAGTGACTGTTGGGGTCGGGTCACATGTCTATCCCTGAACCAATGGCTGAGGCCAAGAAGATGAGATATGCTAATTAGTATGAGCTACTCAGGCTGCCCTGCCTCCTGGCAGCTAGGGGTAGAGTCAGCCCCACCCACCTGCATGGCTGAGAATGGGGTGGGGATGGAGGGGAGGAGTGAATCCCTAGCTAGATGTTAGGGCATCAGAAGTGGGACAAGGCAAATGGTGGGGAGGTCTTTGGAGCTGTCACTCCCCTGGCCATGCTGAGAGCCTGCGGACCCCATCTTTTTACTCCACAGCAATATTAGTGTGTTCCAGCATCAGAGGAGCTGATGAAGAAAAGAATCCATCAGTCAGGCTTTGGATATGACATTTATGACAAAGGGACACAGGTGGGTATAAAATAAAAAAAAAACAACAAAAATAAACAGCTTAACTTCTTTTGCTCAGTGATAAAATTACCTGGGTTGAGCCTCTATCAGAAAGAGAGAGGTGAAAGGCAGTAGTGGAAATGAGCTTTTGCCCTCATTCTCCAAAAGCAATCTGGTATTTAGCTGGAGGCAGCTACTGTAAAAAGATTTGTGGCAGTGACTGTGAAAGAGAAATGAAATGTCAGGGTCTTCTGCCTGATGGGGCTGTGTTGGGTCAGGGCAGATGGCATCTCCCATCCCCCTTCATTCAGGAGGCTGAAAATATAATTTAAAGGATATTTCCTTGACTTAGCAACCTATGGTCACCAAACATAATGGAATATGAGATAGCTAATGAGATGCTATGTGAAAATGTTGATTAATATGGATGCTCTATTTGAAATAATCTAAGTTAAAAAACAAACCCAGAATTTAAAAATAGCATAAACACCCTGATTATAGCTCCACAAAACATGTGTTCACTTTTAAATATTGAAAGAGTGTTTGCAGTAAAGTAAATAGTTTATTAGGTTGGATTCTTCTGTAAAGTGCCTTAGCTCATAAATTTTAGAGGACTTTTGCAGAAAGGCCTTCACTGGGAGAATGAGTTGTGCATTTTCAGGAACTGAATTCTGCTCATTCCAGGCCAGCTGGGTATGGGTAGTGGTCTCAGCCTAAAAACAACGGTGTAGAACATGAGGAGAGAAAGGAAAGAAGGAAGGAAGGAAGGAAGGAAGGAAGGAAGGAAGGAAGGAAGGAAGGAAAGAGGGAGGGAGGAAGGGAAGGAAGGAGGGAAGGGAGGAAGTGAGGGAGGGAGGAAAAAAGGAAGGGAGGAAAGAAGGAAGGAAAGAAAGAAAAAAGGAGACAGGAAGGAAGAGAAAGAGTAGGGAGGGAGGGAGAAAAAAGGAAGGAAGGAAAGATAAAAGGAAGGAAGGAAAGAAAAAAAGGAGGAAAGAAAGAGGGAAGGAAGGCAGGAAAGAAGGGGAGGAGGAGGGAGGGAAGAAAGAAAGGAAGGAAAGAAGGGAGGGAGGGAAGAAGGAAGGAAGGAAAGAAAGAAAGGAGGAGAGAAAGAGGGAAGGAAGGCAGGAAAGAAAGGAAGGAGGAGGGAGAGAAGGAAGGAATGGAGAGGGGAAGGAAAGAAGGAAGAAAAAAGGAAGGAAGGAGGGAAGGAAGGAGGGAAAAGAATGAAGGAAAGATAGAAGGAAGGAGGCGAGGCAGGCAGGCAGGATTGGGACAGTCCGGGAGTTTCCCACCTAAGCATGTCAAAGCCCATAGTGATCATCCTGCAGTTGTGCAAAACTGGAAACTTTCTAAACTTGTGAAGCAACTCAGAATGACTTAAGACAGATTTATATCTCCAGTCACTGAAGCCCTGGTCTCAAACAATAACTGTGAGTTCCTTGGGAACCTGATGCGAATCCTTCGGTTAATACAGTGTCCAGGCCTGTGCTAGGAGCTGTGGAGGGGCCACGAGAGGAGGAGCGTGGTCTGTCATTAACACACCTTCCATCTCATAAAACAGACGACAAAAGCATATATTAGGCAGCTTGAAAACAAAACCACATATACTGAAATGCAAGATTGAAAAGTACCGAGAAAAGAAAAAGTGTTCTATAATTGAAAAGATAAATTAATGACTTTGGGGGTAATCAAGGAAAGTTCCTGGGGAAAGGTGGCAATTTGATTGGGTCTGAGAGCATGGCTGTGGTTTAGATCAGGGTCCCAACCCCCAGGCGACAGACCAGTACCAGTACCACTACCAGTCCCTGGCCTGTTAGGAACTGTACCACACAGTAGGAGGTGGGGGCCAGCGAGCAGGATCGCCTGAGCTCCGCCTTCTGTCAGATCAGCTGTGGCAGTGGCAGTAGATTCTCATCGGCGCACGAACCGTATCGTGAACTGCGAGTGCGAGGGTCTAGGTTCTGAGCTCCTTGTGAGAATCTAATCAGTTTCATCCCCCAATCCCACCTCCACTCTCCCCACCCATCACCTCCCCATCCCACCTCCACCGTCCCCACCGCCCCCCACTCCCAGTCCGTGGAAAAATTGTCTTCCATGAAACCCGTCCCAGGTGCCGAAAAGGATGGGGCGTGCTGATGTAGATGATTGCATTTACAGAAAGGCCCAGAGACCATGAGCAAGGGGAACCAGAGGCAATGAGTCCCACCCACCTGGGGCGGGGTGGGTAGAGCAGAGGGACACAAAACTGGTGGGGGCTGTGAGTGGGAGTGTGGGGGTTGGTGGGGGTAGATCCTGGAGAGTCTCAGCAGCCAGATGCTACGGAACTCAGCTTCAGGAGAAAGGAGGCCACCGTAGGTTTTTGAGAAAAGATGGCATTTGGGGAACATTGATTTGGCAGCGTGGGTTTGGGGGATGGGGTGCCCACTGGGGTCAAGAGAAGCAGTCCCTGGGGGAAATTCACAAAACTCCAGGTGAGGCGGGGATGGGCCGCGGAAGAGGGTGGGACCTCCAGAGCTGTTGTGAGTGGAGAGGAGAGGACAGAGAGGAGAACCACAAAGAAAATTCAACCAACCTCCTTTCCCCGTGTCTGACCCCAATGTGTAGGTTGTAAGACAGAGGGCTTGAGCTCCCAGCAGCTCTGCTAACTTCTTCCTTGGCCTTGGGTAAGTCACTCCATCTCTGTCTCTGTCTCCTTTTGTGAAGAATCAGAATAATACTTGCTTTATTTCTTTCAAAAGATGCCTGAGGGAAGCAGACAAAATAATTTTTTAAACATTTTGCAAAATGTAAAGTATTAGGCAAATACTTGCTGTTTTTCTATATAATTCCCATTCTGTAATCTAAGATCAGGCTGCCATCAGATGAGCTATGACTTTCTGCCTTCATCAGAGATGGTCTCAGGACACCATTCTTTTCAGCCTCTCTCACAGCTTTCAAATCATCTCCCTCCCAGAGTGTGGTCTTGCTTCTGCTGCTAACCTTTGTGGTTCCTGTGTCTCTTATACTTTTGTGCTTCTACCATAGAGTTGTAAGCCAAATAGCCAGTTTCATTAGGACTGAATGTAAAATAAGAATAAATAGGTGCTGAGTGAGACCTTAAAAAGGCTCTCCTGCAGCAAAGTTATAAACGTTGGGTGTTAATTTTTTGGCATCACTTTGGCTACTCATTTTACTTGATAAGAGTAAAGATATCCTGAATGCTTGGCCCTGATTTCTGGACTCTCAGTGCATTCCAGGCCACAGAGACTGTCGGGTGAGTGATGGCTGAGCAGGAGAGATGTCGCACAGTGACGCCATTGGAACTCTTACTGCACTTGGTGGAGGTTGACCACGGGGAGTCAGATGCAGTATACAGGAATTCAATTAAATAAACATTTCATTTATAATTTGTATTTCTGTCAAAGGAGTATATAATGGAAATGAATCGTGAAATATTTGCCAAAGACGAGGATGTTAATTATAGGAGCTGGTTTGCAGTGAATATAGATTATTCTATTTCATACATATTACATTTGAGGTGATGACAAGACATGGCCAGGGAATTGTCTCATGGCAAATGGGAGATTCAGGAGTAGAACCTGGGTGACAGAGAAGGACTGAGATCAGAGAGAAGGCATACGAGTTATCTGCAAATCAGTGGTGGATTTATTTAAAAAAAAAAAAAAGTACACGAAGGGGCTGAGGCAGGAGAATAGGGCCTGGAGGCGGGGAACCTGAGGACTTCCTGGAATGAAATCAAATGGAAACACTTCAGCAATGACAGGAGTGTGACTGGCTTTGTAACGTCACTTTATCCTGCCCATTTACACAGGCAGTAATATCCTCTCTGTTTCCACAAGATGCATGCCAAGTAAATGACTTTGTAACTTGACTTCATCCTCTTTATTTACATATGGCATACACCAAGGAACCAATGGGCAACCTCTAGAGGGTATTGAGAACCCAGAAAATTCTGTAAGCAGGGCCCTTGAGCCCCTTGCTCGGGCCCACTCCCACCCTGTGGAGTGTGCTTTCGGTTTCAGTACATCTTTGCTTTTGTTGCTTCATTCTTTCCTCGCTTTATTTGCGTGTTTTGTCTAATTCTTTGCTCAAAACACCAAGAACCTGGACACCTTCAACCAGTAACTGGACTACTCTATGTGGAGAGGGTCAGAGGACCAAGGGTTGAGCCCCGCGCAAAGCCAGAGGTGGGAGCAGAGGGTGGAAAGCGTGAAGCACCGCTCCCAACCCCTAGGAGAAGCCATCTTATTGGAGACACTGAACACGCACATCATGAAAGATGACGGAGTGACGCATGGTTATAAAAAGGACACACGGTCATTTGGGCTCCCCACGCTGTAAATGCTATAGGCAGTCAGAAGGAGAGACGCCCTGAGTTAAAGCAGCTGCAGGAGGCTTCCCGGGAAGAGGGAGAAGCTCAGCCTGGGAAAGGTGGCCTGGGGGTTCTGAGCTGACTTCAGTGTATTTGGGGAGCCCTTTAGCACAGAGGCAAGGGGGTACAAATGTGGGGGGCCTCATCCACCCAGTGAAAGGGCTCCCTCCCTGCCCCCAGACACCAGAGACATCTCCCCGACACTGCCTCCCTCCTCCACTCCCCTAAATTCTTCCTCCAGGTCCTGTGCACAAGTCTTGCCTCTGAATCCTGGCCTGGGCCACCCCTCCCTGCCTGGATGGCCTTTCCCTTCCTCTCCCTCAGTGATACTTTCTGGAAACCTCGCAGGGCCTCCCTAGTTGACCTCTCCGTCTGTGCAACTCTAGTAACATTATTTTCTTTGCCATGTGTTTGGAACGTTAGATACAATTCTTTATATTCCTGTTCCTCAATTAAATTGTGTATCATCTGCCTTCAAAGATTGTTCTCAGGCTCAGGGGCAATGTCTATAAGGCACCAGCACAGGTAAGCACTTGGTAAGAGCTGGCTGTTATCCATGGTATTGTGATGCCCCTTGAGACCAGCAGCCATGTGTGATGCCCTCTGCACCCCTAGCTAGTGGCAGGCACATGGTGAGTGCCAGTGAATGGCAGGAGAATCTCCCCCCAGTCAACTGGCTGCTTCTGCATCTCTCTCTGCCAGGGATAGCAATTTTGTTTAACAGCAGGGACTTTAAGAGCTCATTTCTGGTAAGTCTTGAGAAGATATTTACCCATTTATTTTTTTAAGAAATGGCTGGAGAAAAGCCAGCTCCCTTCTTCTTTCGTGATGAAGGACAAGTTGCTTTTGTTAAATATAACATCTTAAAAATGTTTCAAATGAATATGAATGCTAATGACAAGACTCAACCTCAGCAAACTGCTGACAAATGGGGACTTATTGGCTCAGGAAGAGAACACACACAGAGAGTTTTAAATCCCTGGCTGTCCCTGGGTGCTTGATCCATTAATGGAGTGAGTAATGCCCTTCTTGCCCTGTGCTAGTTGGGGATTTTGCCTCATATTTTAGAGCACCTGCAGAAGGAGAGAGGGGAGGGGGAGGAGGAGGAGGAAGATGAGAAGGAGGAGGAGGAGGAAGAGGAGAAGGAGGAACTGGGAAAAGGAGGGACAACAGGAGGAGGAGAGGGAGGAGGAGGAGAAAGGGAGGAGGAGAGGGAGGAGGATTAGGAGACAGGGAGGAGGAAGAAGGAAGGAGGAGGAGGAGAAAGGGAGAAGGAGGAGGAGACAGGGAGGAGGAAGAGGGAAGGAGGAGGAGGATAAAGGGAGGAGGAGAGGTAGGAGGAGAAAGGGAGGAGGAGAGGGAGGAGGAGGAGAAAGGGAGGAGGAGAGGGAGGAGGAGGAGAAAGGGAGGAGGAGAGGGAGGAGGAGGAGAAAGGGAGGAGGAGAGGGAGGAGGAGGAGAAAGGGAGGAGGAAGAGGGAAGGAGGAGGAAAGGAGAATGACCTGGTTTTCTTCTTGCAAGTGGCAGGTATGAAGCCCAGCCTGGATGATTTCCATGATATTATTTTTTGAAACAGCCATTTTTAGAGTTTGGAGTGGCTTCAATCAGATCAGCCCCGTTGTCTCTGATGCTGGCAGGAAGAGGAGGTGGAAGTGTTCATGTCCCCGGAGAGGGTTCAGGTTTCCTCTTAGCTGCAGCAGTTATGGTCTGGTCTGCTGCAGCATTTGCTGGGAGAGGGATGCAGATGCAGCTATTGGAATTCCTGTGCCACATCTCTTTTGCACACTGACCTTCAGACTTTTGCTATTTTTTTAAGTTGGTATCTCCAGAATGAGAACAAAAAGCCTGCTTATTGATACTTATGAGTATTTCACATTTCACATTCCTGTAGTGAATGTCTAAAGAGTGGTAAAGGGAAGACATGCTTCCTAGTTTCTTGTCTGCCTCCTCCAAGAAGCTTGGGTGCATTTCCATGTCGTGGAGATCGAGCCCAAAAGGAACTCAGATAGGTGGCCTGTCCTTAGGACATGCTGCTGGTCCCTCTGGTCAGCACGACCTTTCCAGGTGACCACCTGGACACTTCCTCTGCACTAGACAGGCCTGGCCTCATCATGCAGTCACCTTTAGTTTCCTTCCAAGGAAACAGCTGCAGAGCCCCCCAAGAAACCCCGCTGCACCCTCAATTCCCCCTCATCCCCTAGATGATGACGTGGGGAGGATGCCTGCCTCTGGGGCATCCAGTCTGTGCTGCCGACTTGAGATGTGACTGGAAATTGAAGCCTCACCCAAGTGGGGCAAAGTGATTAAAACCAGAACCTCTCCCTCTGGAATCTGCATTGGAGAAATGGGGTCATCGCTAATGCTGGATTGCCTGAAAAGACCTGCAGATTGCACAGGAGGTCCAGGAGGGAGCTGAAGCAAGCAGTGAGGCTGAGAGACGCACACTAGGTGGGCAAGGGAGGGACTCTTTGCTGGTGCCAGGGGCAGAAGAGGAGGAAGTGAAGGGCTGGCTCCATAAGAGGGATTACTATGCTCCGGCCACCTGGTCACTAGCGTGGCCTCGAATCAGAAACTCTTGCCACCTCCTGCACCCTGTGGGTTCTGTACTATGTGAGGCCAACGCCCAGTGGCTACTGCTCATCCCTGGGCCCAGGCCCCTGATGGTCCAGCTTTTCCCGATTTCCATGAGGTCCAAACAAGGGTCCCGTTTTCCTCACTCCCACATATAACCTTAAGGTAAAGTCCTAAGGCCGGGTGCAGTGGCTTATGCCTGTAATCCTTGCACTTTAGAAGGCCAAGGTGGGAGGATCACTTGAGCTCAGGAGTTTGAGACCAGCCTGGGCAACATAGCAAGACCCCATCTCTACTGAAACACAAACAAACAAACAATCTGGGCATGGTGATATGCGCCTGTAGGTCCCAGTTACTTGGGAGACTGAGGTAGGAGGATTGTTTGAGCCTGGGAGATGGAGGCTGTAGTGTGCTATGATCACACCACTGAAAAAAAAAAAAAAAAGAAATGAAGTCCTTATTCCTTGAATGTAGACTGAGTCTGAATCCTGACTCCTGCTGGGGCAGTCTGTCATCTTCTCACCTCTACACCAAAATATCCTCATTTACTATGATTTTTTTGTTTGCTTTAGGAGAAGATATCAAGACTCTGTGGGACAGGGCTGAGCATGGTGGCTCACACCTGTAATTCTAGCACTTTGGGAGGCTGAGGTGGGCAGATCACTCGAGGACAGGAGTTCAAGACCAGCCTGGCAAACATGGTGAAACCCTATGTCCACTAAAAATACCAAAATTAGCTGGGCATGGTGGTGCACACCTGTAATCCCAGCTACTCGGAAGGCTGAGGTGGGAGAATCACTTGAATCTGGGAGGTGGAGGTTGCAGTGAGCCAAGATTGCACCACTGCACTCCAAGCCCGGGTGACAGAGCGAGACTCTGTCTAAAAGAAAAAAAAAAAAAAAGACTCTGTGGGATGAATAATGCATTTAAGTTACACTGAGACTTGATGGATATTTCACTCTAAAAAGCTCAGGCTTCCACCTGCAGAGCTCAGGCCAGACAGCTGCCTTAGCTTCTCAGGTTGAAACCAAGTAACTAAGAGCTGTGCAGGAACCCCAGGGGGGCCAAAGGCTAAAACCAGCAAGGCTGATGGGCCCTGGAGGAGAAAAATGAGGATGGAGCCAAGGAGAAAAGGGACTCCTCAATGCCCAGCCCAAAGTGGGTCCTGAATGGATTTGCAGGTGAGCTGATCTTTGTTGATCTATTAATTCATTTATTCATTATTCAACAGGGATTACTGAGCACCTGTGATGTGCCGGCAACATTTCTAATTCTTATTGTTTATTGCATAAATAATAAGGTATATCAGGTGATGCTCTTGCCCAGAAGAAGAGTCAAATGTTGATGACGGCGAAGGAGAATATGTGTCTATGTTTGCAATTTTAGGTAGCTCGCATTTGAGCAATGGTCTGGTTATAAATAGAAACTCAGATGATTTCATAAGAGAATTGCAGGAAGTTGCTCCTGAGACTTGCCTCTTTTTCTCCTTTTTTGCTTTAAAATCAGGGCACTGACTGGGGAGTGTTAGCCTTTAGAGTATCCAATCAGGAAACAAAATGCAGAAGAAAGGGGGTGCCCAGAGAGCTCTCACCATTTTGAAGTAACCACCCATCCATGCCCAGTGTCTCAGCGCTTCGGCAATTCAGACGGATCACGCCTTTCTTTCAGGTCTGGATTCAGAAGCAGATCCCAGATCTCTGTGACTCCATTGGGACCTGCCCTCTCCACCCTCACAGGTGATCTGGACAAATTTGTGACATGTTGCTGAGGCCTACTGTTGGCCATTTTCCCCCCAAGGTGTCCTGGGATTTATCCCGGACATGTGGCAGGCATGAGGCAGCTGGTGGGGGCTCCCGCTGAGCGGGCACTCGGGGCCCTTCAGAGCCCCTGGGTTCAGGCTCATGAACACCAGTGAAATGGACTCAGGCTGCCCACACTACTTCTGGGAAACCAAACCACTGGCTATTCAAGTAGTAGCTTTTGGAATAAAACCACTAAGAAAGGAATGACCCCATAGCTTAGGTCAATTAAAGATTTGAATGTCACAGATGTTTGATTTTTAAAAACTCTTCTAACTTGACTCATGATTACTTTTGTATTTCCTGATGTGGGCTACCTCTGTTGATAGGGGTGTGGAGCAGAGTTGGCTTATGTCAGGGGATATTCAGGCATTATTCATTGTTGAATGGTCCATCACTGCCTGGCAGAGGGAGGATAGAACAGTTGCCCCAGGGGGTGGGGGGGTCTTCACCATGACAGGCCCCCCCTCAGTGACCTCATGTTGCTGCAGTCAAGAAACTCGATCCCTAGAAACTTCACTTTTTTGGGCTTGAAAAAAGTGGCCTGTGTGTCAGCTGCCCCTGCTTCCATGTGAGCAGTACTACCACCTGTTGCTCGATGGGTGTCTCCCTTTTGGGGACCCTCCTGAAGTCCCTGGCTACTGAATTCAAATCTTCTTGCTGCAGAATGCAGGAGTTTACAAATCTTCCCACACAAACATCTTCCCTGTCATCTCTGGTGGGAGATGATGCAATAAGCAGAAAACAGCAGGGTCTGGCAGTGACCATCTGAATGTTGATACTTTTCTTTTTTTTTTTTGAGATGGTGTCTCACTCTGTTGCCAGGCTGGGCTGTGGTGGCACAATCTCGGCTCACTGCAACTTCTGCCTCCTGGGTTCAAGCAATTCTCCTACCTCAGCCTCCGGAGTAGCTGGGACTACAGGCACATGCCACCATGCCCAGCTAATGTTTGTATTTTCAGTAGAGATGGGGTTTCACCATGTTGGCCAGGATGATCTCGATCTCTTCACCTCGTGATCCACCCGCCTCGGCCTCCCAAAGTGCTGGGATTACAGGTGTGAGCCACCGCGCCCAGCCGTGTGTTGATACTTCTGAGCTCTCAGGGTGGGAGCCGCTCTGGAGTCAGCCAGCCCCTCGGTGTGGCAGTCTGGACTCTGTCTTGGGGCTAGACATGAGGGCCTGGAGGCAAGCGTGGTTGGTGCTCTTGGTTATTTGCTAACTACAGATCCCGGACAACGCTGAGCATGTAGCGAAGGATGTGACACACCTGGTGGCCTCCCCAGTGGAATATTATTTCTGCATCTCAGCTCCAGAGCGCTACTGAGCTGGCCCTCTGCTTTTCTTTCCATCTACCTCCAGGCTTAGGAAACCACACGAGCTAGAGTCAGAGGTTGGGGGGTCAATTGTTGGGCTCACCTCCATAGCTCACAGGGCTCTGTGACCTAGTAGCAGGACATTCTAATGGTTACACATATAGACACTGCAGGAGGTGCCCATTCGATTACCTCCTAGCTGTGGGTAAGTTACTTCAATTCTCTGTGCCTCGGTTTTCTCCTGGGGACAATAATATTGCCTATTTCATAGGGTTGTCATGCAGACTGAATTTCTCAAACATATGGATTTTCAGACAGTGCGTGACACGAAGCAAGCATTTAATATGGAAAATAGCTTAAAAACACTGGAGGCACTTGAGGTCAGGAGTTCGAGACCAGCCTGGCCAACACGGTGAAACCCCATCTCTACTAAAAATACAAAAATTAGCTTGGCGTGGTGGTGCATGCCTGTAGTCCCAGCTACTCCAGAGGCTGAGGCATGAGAATCGCTTGAACCCAGGAGGCAGAGGTTGCAGTGAGCCAAAATCATGCCACTGCACTACAGACTGGGCGACAGAGTGAGACTCCATCTCAAACAAACAAACAAAACACTGGAGGCAAATGAGTAGGAACTTTTCTGTAGGACTGTTTGGACTATAAAAATTCAGGTCTAGTTCTTTTCAAATATTCTGATTTTCTACTATGAACCAAAAGGTATCTGAGACAGGTCTCAAACAATTTAGAAAGTTTACCTTGCCAAGGTTAAAAACACGTGTCTGGGAGGCAGGTCTGTGCCTTCTTCAAAGATGATTCTGAAGGCTTCAATATTTAAAGGGGAAAGGGTGGACACTGGGGAAAGAGGAAGGCATTTTTTAAAGGTTTGGGTAGATAAGAGACAAACGATTGCATTCTTTTGAGTCCTTGATCATCTTTTCACCAAATACACAATTTACAGGTGAGAGGGGGTTAGAGGAAGAGTCACTTATGCCTTCATCTAGTTCCGTGAATCTGCATCTTTGCATCAGAGAAAGCAATCAGACATGCATTTGTCTCAGGTGAGCAGAAGGATGGCTTTGAGTTCTCTCCTTTGTTCTGCACCTGCGAAGATAAGCTATCAATTTACGTCGTTAGGGTGAAATTCAACAGAATTGTATTAGGATAAAGATCTTGGGGCCCATAAGGAATTTCCTGGTGGGCAAGTGGTGAGGGATGTAGGTAGCTTTTAAAAAAAATCTTTGTAGCCATCAGGAATAAAATGGGAGGGAGGTTTGCCTGATGCAGTTTCCAGCTTGACGCTTCCCTTTGGCTTAGTGATTTTGGGGTCCTGAGATTTATTTTCCTTTCACACTGCTCACTAGAAGCAAGAGCAACATCTCTTCCACAGATTGGTTGTGCTTTGACTGTTACTGCCATCCAGAAACCACCGCTTGCAAAGCTGCAAGTGGCCACTGCTCTCTGTCTACATGGCACGTGCTTGTCACACAGTAGATCCAGTGAGGACATCACCAAATGTCTGTTGAGTAAAGGGGGAGAAGCAGTGGGCCTATTGTGAACTTGGATGGAGTTTTGATTTCTTCAAGACCTTTCCATGCATGTGAGGTTCTTGCTAGTGTCTTTCCGGAGGCCATGCCTTCTCAAAACAGAGCCTTCCTTGCACTTCGTAAGAGATAGTGACATGGATAGACAAAATCTACTGTTTAATGAATTTAGTGTGTCAATCAAATCAGACTCAAAATACAGCCTTCAATATAAATGATCCTGCCTATAGTTGAGGACAGGAGGTGAGGTACATGGTTTAGTTACAGCAGCAGAGGAGGCTGAATGTAGCTGTGTGTCCAGGCAGTGGGCCAGGCCACACATTAAAAGGAACTCACTACATCCATCAGCTGAGCCCAAGCCCAGATATGGTTTCAGCCTGGTCAGCAGTGGCTTCCTCGTGTCCTCTCAGCTAATCCTGGCACAGAGCATGTGGAGCTCAGAAGGCTTACGCAAGATAAAATGCGCTCTGGAGCCGTGGTGTATTTTATCACTGCCTGTACACTGGTTGGGATACCTTGCAAAGGTGCTGATTTTCTATGACTGGGAGCCACATGGGGGCTCTTCCTGGAGTACAAAGATGACATAGATACAAAATTAAAACCAACTTATGTTCTGAGAATTAGTGCTTCTTACCATGACTAAAGTCAGTAAGGATGTAAAAAGGAGTCAACCAACTTCAGGATTAACAGCACATGTTTCACAAAATTTCAGAGCTCTTCAATTTAGTTCATTTTTTGCAGATGAGAAAACTGAGGCTCTGCGGGAATTGAGTGAGTCTAACAGGGTTCCACAATTTGTAGCAAAACCTTGATTAGAACCCAGATTTCCTCGTCTCACATTTTGATGCTAAAAAATAAAAAGAACGCAGATTTTCTAACTTCAGTTCAATTCCTGGACTAAAACTACTCTTTTCTTTTCTTTTCTTTTCTTTTCTTTTCTTTTGGTTTCAAATGTTGCTAATGATACATTGTTTCCAAGGTATTTATTCAGGTTTGTTATTTTGAAGTGACAGCCAATTGGAACCTTTTTTCCCAAGGATTTTTTTTTTTAGGGAAAAAAATATATATCACCACCATTGATAAGCTATCACCATCTGAGTTAGCTGTGATTCCTCCTCCTCCCCTCCCCATCAACATCTAATCTGTCAGGAGGTCCTGTTCTATTTTTGAAATGCATTTCAAATCCATCTCCCTCTGTAAAACTTCTGTTACAAGCCATTTCTTGCCTTGACTGTTGCAAAAGCCTCCCATCGATTCTCCATACTAAGAATTTTTTTTAAAACTTTTATCTTGAAATAATTATGGCTCACAGGGAGTTGTCAAAAGAAAAATCACGTTTTGGGTAAATATTAAGATAGTTCTCTTTCTTTTTCTGTGTCCTGTTTTGTATACTTAAGAAGGATTCAAACCCATCTCTATGTGTATACTACATGTCCCAAATAATGCGATGTCGCCCTGATGAGAAAAGTGTATGCTTACCCAATAGCTTGTGCTGCCTGGATTTGCCTCAGCTTTCTCAGCCCCTCCCATGCAGGGGACTTCATGCTGATGACAGTGTTTAAGTTTTGTCCTGAATGCATGGCTACAGAGTGCCCCTCGGTTAAGATTTCATGCCGCCTGGCCATCAACATGAGATATCCTGTATTTATTAGGTCCTTTCAAAACTTTCTCTCTCCATCACAAGCCCTTAGGATGCATTCCTATCATTGTTAAGTATGAAGGTTAATTTTTCTTTAAATGTAGCTGCTCCCAGAAACTCTCATTTTCCTGTGAAGCCCAAATAAGCTCCCGAAGCTAGCTCTGGACCCCCCATGGCAATGGGGCCTTCCTCGTCAGAACAGAGGAGCTTTCTTTTTATACTTTGAACCGAGGGAGTCTGCTGAGGTGACACAGACCATTGGAAACACAGGCTATTCTGTGAAGGGTCCTTGGTCACATCATGCCCTGTGGGTGGACACCCTCCTTTGTAGGACCTGCCCTGGACAAGACTGAGAGGTAGAAGACACTTGCCTTTCCATTTCTCCCCCAAGATTCCCTCCATTCAGGGCCATCCACAGCTCTTTCTGCAGCACCATCTCTCTGAAGCTGGCAGGCAGGGACAGCCTTTGTTCATCTGTTCCACGTTTCCTCGGGCAATCTGGACTTCAGTGTTAATCCATTACTTCATTAAACACCCACTCATTGGGACATCTCTGGGCTAGGCTTCTTATCTTCAAATCCTGAAGATAAGAAGATGAAGGGCATGGAGATTCAGGCCATTTTGGAACTTCCAGGCCCCACAGGGATGGCAGAGAATTGGACAGACAAGCTCAGGAACCCGTGAAGGCAGCTGTGCTGCTGTCAGTTATGTGTGTTACGCAACCAAGGCTCATAGATTTTGGTCCCAGCAAAGCCAGCTGGGAAAGGAAAAGGGACAGTTCTGAGCTCTGAGAGTCAGCTTCCTTGAATTGTTCTTTGAGCTAAACTCAAAGCTGTCAATTAAGACTCTTTTGCTACCAATCTGTGGAACAAATTGCCCCAGGAGGCCTGACTTTCCCCTTTCCTCACCCTGCAAACACCAGCAGCAGGTTGTCAACAGGGGGCAAGGAGTGATTCCTCTCCCAAATCTCCTTAGTCACCCTGTGTTGTGTTTTTCTTTTGCACCTGCTGTCTCCTTGTCTAAAATCCAGATGTAGTCACAAGGACAGGAAATTCGGGCAGGCCCTTGGCATGGCCCGGGCACAGCCAACTGCAGTCAGAGGAGATCCTGGCAGAGACCCCCACTTGTGGTCTCTATGTTCACCATCCTCTCCCGGTGACTGAGTGCCACCTGATGAGGGAAGGTATCTTTCCAGTGCCAGGGTTATCCTTAGGTTTATTAAAATATACTTCATACTTTGCTGATTTTTCTCTCTACTTAAAAATGTTTTCAGCCAGGTGTGGTGGCTCACGCCTATAATCCCAGCACTTTGGGAGGCCGAGGCAGGCAGATCATGATGTTAGGAGATAGAGGCCATCCTGGCTAACACAGTGAAACCCCGTCTCTACTAAAAATACAAAAAATTAGCTGGGCGTGGTGGCGGGCACCTGTAGTCCCAGCTACTCGGGAGGCTGAAGTGGGAGAATTGCATGAACCCAGGAGGCGGAGCTTGCAGTGAGCCGAGATGGCGCCACTGCACTCCAGCCTGGGAGACAGAGCGAGACTCTGTCTCAAAAAAAAAAAAAAAAAAAAAATTATTAATTGGAATTTATAATTCAAGAAATAGAATCTATTTGTTCTCCCTTTATTCTGAAAGAAAACTATTGATAAAGAGCTTACATTCCTTCCAGACATTTCTATTGCTCTCGCCTCACCCGGTGATTCTACTGAAGATAAAAATCTCGTTACTGGAAGCAGATGTGCTCTGGGGCTGGAACTGCCTTGTTTTCTCCATTTCAGGTCATTGTGCATTGCAGATAGACCCCAGGGGCTGCTCAGGGCTGGAGTGTATGTTTATCTTCCTTGGAGTGTTTCAGGAGGATTAAAAGACACTTGGTGCCCAGGAAGAACTGAGTGTGGAGGCAGCAGGGCAGGGACTTCAGGGACTGCCTCTGCCCCACGTGCCCCTGGCCCTGTTTCTTGACTGTTCTGACAATCAGTTTCTTCACTTGCTAAATGGGGGCAATTCGAGTGCCTGCCTTACAGGTGATTTGGACTACACGTGTGTAGCACAAAGCCCAGGATCTGGCACCGTAAATCTCTTTGGAAATGTCAGCTACACTAGTTATTATACAACTTATTGACTGACCTCAAATGTGAACAAAACATAAAGTAGAGACAAAGAAATGCTAAGACCATGGCAGGGCACGGTGGATCATGGATCACGCTTGTAATTCCAGCATTTTGGGAGGCCAAGGTGGGTGGATCACTGGAGCTCAGGAGTTCAAGATCAGCCTGGCCAACATGGCAAAACCCTGTCTCTACTAAAAATACAAAAATTAGCTGGGTGTGGTGGTGCACGCCTGTAACCCCAGCTATTTGGGAGACTGAGGAAGGAGAATTGTTTGAACCTGGGAGGCAGAGGTTGCAGTGAGCCCAGATAGCACCACTGCACTCCAGCCTGGGCAACAGAGTGAGACTCCGTCTCAAAAAAGAAAAAAAAAAAAAGTCAAAGAAATGCTAAGACCATATGCCTCGGAGCCTAAAAGCAGCAACAATCACAGCGCGATGGGGCAGATGACCTCCCCAGGCTTCTGTGACCAAAGCCTCTCCACAGCCAAATGAGGCTTTCCCTCCCAGGGGTTCTGCATCTGCCTGGTTATTGGCATCCCCCATCTTGGGTAAGATCACTCAGCTGGACCATCTCCAAAGCCCAGCTGCTCCCCTGCAGTCTCCTGGCAGCAGCTTCTGCAGATGCAGAACCGCACTGTGTGACTCAAGAGGAATGCACTCACCTCCACAGTCAACCTTGAGTGAATGAGTGAGTGACAGCCAGAGTGGATGATCCCCAAAGTCCATTATAGCTGGGAGGAAGGGTGGGAGGGAAGTGAGAGAGAAAAGACTACATATTGGGCACAGTGTATACTGCTCAGGTGATGGGTGCACTGAAACCTCAGAAATCACCACTAAAGAACTTATCCATGCAACCAAAAACCACCTGTATCCCCAAAATTAATGAAATAAAAAAAAGAGTAGATGGATCTTCTCTGCATCTTGGGACCCTCTGAATGTAAAGGCCGAACAAAGCTATTCCTGGTGTTCTTAGCAGTATGTGTCAGGTTCCTACTGTAAAGCGATCTACACCACATAACTGAGAAAACAAAACAAAAGAGGCCAGAGGCAGACTGGGGACAGACCCCGCAGCTGGTAGGGGAGTGGAGCAGAATGAGAAGGGAGCTTGGGGAGAAAAAAGAGGTATAGGCAGGCCAGGAGGCCTCCCCAGAGCCCTCAGGCCCTCCAACCCCCCACTGTGGGCCCAGCTTCCCTTGAGGCCCCATAGCTGCTGAGGGCCTGTTTCCTGTGCTGGAAGGACAACCGGTGATGGCCAACCTCAGGTGTTCCCAGGAGAATTCACTCCGTTTCATTCATCAGCTTCTCTCTGAGGCTGTAAAAATGGAAACATCCTGACCTGCCCAGCCTCTGTTCCCTGGCATCCTTGTTGCTAAGTTATTTCTTTGCACATTTGAAGAGTCCAAAGGAGCACAAAGTCACAGCCCCCATTTCTCTTTCCTCCTTGCTGCCTGCTGCAGTCTGGAGGCATCTGGGTGGGAGGGCACACCGGCAGCTCAGCAGGAAGGCAGGGCAAAGAGCCATGTGGGTGCTGGTGTTCTGTGACTCCTTCCAATCTCAAACATGTAGTTACCTTTCCCCATTTGCTCCCTCAGGTTCCAAGGGACCTGGAACCTTTCCAGGTGCTGGGAACAAAAATGGCCAACAAAGTAGAAAAGCATTTCCTGCTCTCAGAGTTTCTATCCTGGTGAGAGAGACCGACAAAAAATATTCACTGTCAAATGGCAATGAGTGTTACAAGCAAAAAGGAAGTTGGGAAAGAGGTAAAACGTCTGGAAGGGTTTCAGGTTGCAGTTTTAAATAGTGAACAGGTGTCATCGGGCAGGGACTTGAAGGAGGGAAGGGGGTGAGCCTGCAGATATCAGGGCAGAGAGATGTCAACCTACAGTCACAGGAGACAGCAAGTGCAAAGGCCCTGAGGTAGGAGGGGGCCCAGCCTTTTCAGGAAAAAGCCAAGAAGGTCCAAGTGGCTGGAGCAGAAGGAGTGAGGACAGACGAGGAGAGGATGAGGTTCCAAAGGTGAACTGGAGATGAAATAATGCAGGGACTTGCAGGATTTTGGCTTTTACGCTGGGTAAGATGGAAAGCCAGCCAATTGTTTTGAGAGTGTCGTCATCTAAATGATGTTTAAAAGAATCACACTAGCTGGTGTCCTGAGAATAGAACAGGAGGGGCAATAGCAGAAGAACAGACAAGAGTTAGGAGGCTAGTGCCTGAGGATGCTGGCTTGGACCAAGGATGGTGCAGGGGAGGTTGTGAAAAGTGGGTTAGCAGATGTGATTTTAAGAAAGCTGAAAGGGAGAGGGAGAAACTATTTTGCTGGGATGGTGAAAACTACAGAAAGAGCAGGTTTGGGGAAAAAAACAACAACAACAGGACTTCAGTGTTGAGCAGACGCTGCCTAAATAAGTCTGGAATTTGGGGCAGGAACCAAGAATGGCCATTGTTTAATGGCAGTTAAAGTCATCAGCCATATAATTACTTGCTCCCAATTTAAAACGTGATTAGGGGCCTGGTGTGGTGACTCACGCCTGTAATCCCAGCACTTTGGGAAGCCGAAGTGGGAGGATCGCTTGAGGCCAGGAGTTTGAGATCAGACTGGACAACTTAATGAGATCACGTTCTACAAAAAAAAAAAAATTAAAAATTAGGCGGGCGTGGAGGCACATGCCTGTAGTCCCAGTTATTCAGGAGGCTGAGGCAGGAGGACCACTTGAGTTCAAGAGTTCAAAGCTGCAGTGAGCTATGAGCGCACCACTGTACTCCAGCCTGGGTAACAGAGTGAGACCGTCTCTAAAAAACAAAAAGTAAAATGGCAGAAAGAAAATACTGGAGTAAAAATTCACAGAACCTGAGATCTGGGGAGACCCCTCTTTTAGGGCTGTTTTGTTTTACCCCGTTCTGTTTTAAAAAACGTTTATCCATTTTTCTTTTTTATTCCAACAAAGTTCAGTCTCCATAGAGACTGTCAAAAATTGCCAATGCTGACTATATTTCAAGTTGTCATGGCAGGGTATTGGGAAAAGTTTTCAATTAACAATAATCGTGCCTCAGATAAACCTCATTGGCTCGGATACTGACACTGTGCAAAGCTTACCCACTTTTCTATGCCTGTTTTCCTCACTATAGCTTTTTGGAAATTTCTCTTTTGCTCCATTAGGAATTGGAGAGAAGAGGATTCAATGACAATCAGAGCCAGTATGATTGTGGGTGCTGCCTGCTGCGTTTCTATGCACAGATTCTATTCAGCTGGGATTTTTTGGTGGAAGTCTCAGAGGAAACAAGAAATTGAGGTTTCCTCGGGCTTATGTGAACCTCCCACATACTGGATTCAGATGACCTAGAAGTTCTTTTCTTGAATCAGGAGCTTGGATTTCTTTACTCAGGTAACTCCTGCATTACGCCGCTGGCTCATGAGTGGGCCCTGGCAGCTGAAAGAAGGGAGGAACTTGTTGCTGGAGGAACCAGCAGCTGGACCAAAAGGCGTGGCTCAAGCCCTTGTCTAGCCACTCACATGTAACATAACCTTGGACAGCTTATGCAATATCTTAGCTGTAATGACTGTGAAATATGGGTAACAGGTCCCCATTATTCATGGATTCCGTATTTATGAACTAATCTGCTTGCTAACATTTATTTGTGACCCCCAGGTCAGCACTCAGGATGCTTTCACCGTCATTCACAGACTCATGTAGAGCAGGGAAACCATACAGCACCCACCCTGAGGCCTGGGGCCGATGTTCCGCCTCCTTCCTGCTCTCATAGTGTAAACAAAGGGATTTTTCACAGTATTCACTTAGTGCCACAAATTTTTATTTTATTTTATTTTTTTTGATGATTTTTCTGTTTAAAACAGCACCTGGCTGGGAGCAGTGGCTCACACCTGTAATCCTAGCACTTTGGGAAGCCAAGGTGGGAAGATCACCTGAGGTCAGGAGTTCAGGACGAGCCAATATCGTGAAACCCTGTCTCTACTAAAAATATGAAAATTAGCTGAGCGTGGTGGTGTGTGCCTGTAATCCCAGCTACTTGGGAGGCTGAGGCAGGAGAATCACTTGAACCTGGGAGGTGGAGGTTGCTGTGAGCTGAGATTGTGCCACTGCGCTCCAGCCAGGGCAACAAAGAGACGCCATCTCAAACAAACACACAACCCCCCGCCCCACCAAAAACAAACAAACAAACAAACAAACAAACAAAAAAAAAACAGCCCCCAGGCATAGCACTAAGACACCAGGTGTTCCTTGGCACAGGAAGGCCAGGATGTGCCTTATGGAGAAAACACACGTCTTAGATAAGCTTTGTCCAGTTGTGATTTACAGTGCTGCTGGCTGTGAGTTCAATGCTAATGAATCAAAATTGTATATTAAATAAAGTATGTTTAAACAGAAACACACATGAAACAAGGTTACATATTGATCAGTTAACAAAAATATTGTGGCCAGAGGCTCCCAGGAATGAACCTTGAAGCAAGGGTTCGGTGTGTGCTCATGCAGGGACTTTCCAGGACATGACTACCATGAATAATGAGAATAGCTGCACTCATTCTACCCAACTCAAAAGATTGTTGTAAAGGTCAGTTGATGCAGGAAATGCACAATTGCCTTTTAAACCAGAAGAACTGAGAGGAACCACACTTGCCTGGCAGTTTACAGCAAAAATACTTGGACGTGGCCGGGGGCGGTGGCTCACGCCTATAATCGCAGCACTTTGCGAGGCCGAGGCGGGTGGATCACAAGGTCAGGAGATCAAGACCATCCTGGCTAACATGGTGAAACCCTATCTCTACTAAAAATAGAAAAAAATTAGCTGGGCATGATGGCAGGTGCCTCTAATCCCAGCTACTCAGGAGGCCGAGGCAGGAGAATGGTGTGAACCCGGGAGGTGGAGCTTGCAGTGAGCCGAGATCGCACTACTGCACTCCAGCCTGGGTGACAGAGCCAGACTCCATCTCAAAAAAAAAATACTTGGACGTTCATTATCTCAGCTGATCTCCATCACACCCCTGTGGTACAGGATTTGTTGTTATAGCTGTTAAATGTTTCAAATATAAGAAAATCAGAGCCAAGAGAAGTGAAGGGACCCTTCCATGGTGGGTAGTGTGCATCTACTCTCTGTGGGGCTCTGTATGCAATGCCGTGAGGAATGCCACAATGAATGTGCCTGACTCTTGTGCTTCCTAAACACCTGAGCTTGGCTCTCACCTTCCTGGGCATCCACCTGCCAGGCTGATGATCCACCTGCCAGGAGGATGATATGGTTTGGCTGTGTCCTCACCCAAATCTCAAATTGTAGCTCCCATAATTCCCACATGTCATGGGAGGGACCCAGCGGGAGGTAACTGAATCATCGGGGCAGGTCTTTCCTGTGCTGTTCTCGTGAGAGTGAATAAGTCTCATGAGATCTGATGGTTTTATAAAGAGGAGTTTCCCTGCACAAGCTCTCTCTCTCTTGCTTGCTGCCATGCAAGATGTGACTTTGCTCTTCATTTGCCTTCTGCCATGATTGTGAGGGTTCCCCAGCCATGTAGAACTGTGAATCCATTCAACTTCTTTTCTTTGTAAATTACTCAGTCTCATGTATGTCCTTATTAGCAGCTTAAAAGTAGACGAATACAGAGGGTTTAAAATGGACAGCAGGAAAGCAAGGAGGAAGCTTTCCGCTGTGTGCCTCCTGAATTTGCCTCTCTGGGTTTTGGCCATGGAGAAGATATTTTGGATAAGTTAAGGGCTACTTAAATCTTGCCCTCTGACTAGTTTAGGGGCCTGGAGAGGCTGATATATAAGCCACTGCCACACCAGGCTAAGGGATGTCACAGATGAGTCAGTCAGAACCCCAGTAGTCAGATGCAGGCTCTCAGGAATCATTTTACCAGGATGCCTGAGGTCCTGATGTGGCCTGTGCAGGGCCCAAAAATAGCTGGAACTCTGGCTGAGGGCCCTGCCAGAGGAGGGTTCTATTTCTGGGCAGCATAAAGCCTGTGCCAAGGGACCACAAGCTAGGCTAAGTGGGAGTTTTGCCAGGCTTCTGGTGGGTCTACCGCACTGAGTAAGTGACAGTCTTCAGCCCTGAAGCTCTAGTGGCCAGAGTGGCCCACGGTGAAAGGGAGAGTCAGGGGAGGAGGACACTGCTTGAGAGACCCAGCACTTTTATCAGAGACTGAACCCTGTCCTGGAGGGCCTGCCTCAGTACCTCTCAAAGTTCCATGTGCATGAAGGCCACCCAGAGATCTTACAAAGTGCAGATTTGGATTCATTAGGTCTGCGGTGGGGCCTGAGACTGGCCAGTCCCCAGCTGAGGCTGGTGCCTTTGGGCTCAGGCCACACTTTGAATAGCAAGATTCTTTGTTATTGGATCAAATCACCCTTGAACTAGACTGGAACGTTAACAATTTCTTCTATTAGGTAGTGGTGGAGACTCAGGGGGAGAACAAGAGAGTCATAGACTCATAACAGAAATATATATATATTTATCAGGGTTTTCCAGAGAAACAAAAACAATAAGATGAGGTTTGTTATGAGAATTGGCTCACGCAATCGTGGAGGCTAAGAATTGCCACAACATATGATCTGCAAATTGGAGACCCAGGAAGGTCAATGGAGTAATTCAGACTGAGTCCAAAGGCATCAGTTAGGAAGAAGGCAGAAGAACACTGACGTCCCAGCTTAAGGGGAGAAAGTGAAAATGTACCTTTCTCTGGCTTTTTTGTTCTATTCAGGTCCTCAATGGATTGGACATTGGTGAGGGCAGATCTTCTTCACTCAGTCCACTGATTCAAATGCTCATCTTCTTTGAAAACATCCTCACAGACACACCCAGAAATAAGGCTTTACCAGTTTTCTGGATATTCCTTAGCATAATCAAGTTGACAAATAAAATTAACCAGTACAAATCCACCTCTTATCAACCTGACACCCATATGTTCCTTAAAACGTCATTAATCTCCAAATAAAGACAAGGTCATAATTTATCGCACAATGATACAGTTATCCTGCCTACAGTTGAAACCCACTAATCCCTTCCCTGGAAGAGGAGATAAAGTTCTTGCATAAACTTTACTCTTTGGATATCTGTAACTTCAATTATATGATATAAAATTAATAATACTTCAATACTGATACAAAGTCAATACATCTTATGTTACATGATAAGGGAATAAGAGGAAAGAAAATAAAGATATTTACTTCATATAGGTATATATACACACAAGCATATTGAAAACAAAATGAGGAGGAATACTCATGAAAATTACAGTCCTTCTTTCTGTAACTGGTCACATGGTCATAGCTGGTGTTTAGAACTACATTTTTTTACTGCCCATTTTGTGTTCCCTAAGCCTTCAGCAAATACTTCAACCAGTAATGATTCTTCACCTAGTAGAGTGACCCAAATATTCATTCATGAAGGATCTAGGCCATTTATAGCCCTGCCTGGATGGGGTTGCTATAGTTTCCATTGACCTAATCACAGGTCATGGTAATACTAAGAGACACACTAAGGGACCTTTTGCATTCTAGACATACTGTTTCTTATGTCCATGTTGAAGTAGCAGTCCAATTTCCTCTTGGCAGTCCAGATCAATCACCCTAGTCAGCATCGTTACTCCGCTCTTAGCCTGCTGACCCAGAGACACGAGGAGTCCAAAGTGGCTAATGGCAGTCTTAATTTCCAGTTCAATGAACTTGTGTCTGCTGGTGGAAGCATTTCTCCTTCTGGAACTAAGACCTCTAGTCAAGCAGCGAGCATAAAGCTTTGGGAACAAGAAGCAAACATCTTTGCTAGTGGGTCACTAGGGTTAATGGTCAGTGGTGCCACTATCATTTCCACCCCTTCATTCCTGGACCTGTGAATCCTGGCTGTGGGAGAAATAGAACCATATGTTAGATGCTGATTCCATGCATATACAGCCATCTGGAGAACACTGCCCAGGCTCTGCAAGGTATTACCACCTACCTAGTGCTGTAACTGAGTTAAAAAAAAAAAATTGTTATTTTTTATCCAGTCATACCCCTGAACCAGAACAGGTTCAAAACACCTACCAGTAACTGAGTCTACAAAAGGCCATTCCAGTGTTCTATTAAGCCAGCTGCTTCAGGATTGTGGGAAACATGGTCAGACAGTGAATTCTTGGACCATGGCCCTTTGTTCTATCTCTTTCGATGGGTGGTGAGTCCCTTGAAGAGAAGAAATGTTGTGTGGAATACCATGACAGTGGATAAAGGGTTCTGAAAGTTCATGGATGGTAATTGTGGCAGAAGCATTATGTGCAGGGAAGGAAAATCCATATCTAGAGTAACTGTAAATTTCAGTAAGAACAAAATGCTGCCCTTCCATGATGAAAATGGTCCAATGTAACCAACCTGCCACCAGGCAGCTGGGTGATCAGCCCCAGGGAATGATGCCATACTGGGAGCTTGATGTTGATCTCTACTGCTGGCAGATTGGGCACTCAGAGATAACCATAGCCAGGTTAGCCCTGGTGAGTGGAAGTCCATGTTGCTGAGCCCACATATAACCTCCATGCCTGCCACCATGGTCCCTTTGTTCACGAGCCCATTGGGTGATGATGGAGTGGCTGGGGAATGAGGCTGACTGGTATTCATAGAACGGGTATCTTATCCACCTGATTATGAAAGTCTTTGGTCGCCCTTTGGTGCTTTGGTGAGCATCTACATGAGACACAAATGTCTTCACATTTTTTTGCCTATTAAGACAGGTCGATCCATGCACCTCTTCCAGATGTCTTGGTTACCAGTTTTCCAGTCATGTATCTTCCAAATCCCTGACCATCCAGCCAAACCATTGGCTACAGCCCATAAATCAGTACATAATCACATGTCTGGCTATTTCTCCTTCCAACCAAAGTGCACAACCATATGCACTGCCCAGAGTTCTGCCCATGGGGAAGTTTTCCTTCACTATTGTCCTTCAGCAGTGTTCCAGAAAGGGGCTGTCATGCTGCCATTACTGCCCGCTTTCAGGTGGTGCCTGCGTATTGTGCAAAAGCATCTGTAAACCAGGTCCAAGTCTCTTCCCTGTGATAGACTTACTTGTGTCTGTAGGGTCTGCTCAGGCCCTGGCATGTATATATGCCTTCCATCTGATGATGGAGTGCTGCTGTGCATGCCTAACTTTATGGCTTGTTGGGTCCAATATCACTCAGTTCATGATGGAGAGCCCAGATTGTCTGGTAACTTGGTGGCTCATGGTCAAGTGTTCAGTTTTTATTAAGGCCCAGTAGCAGGCCAAGAGCTGTTTCTCAAAAGGATGGTAGTTATCCATGGATGGCAGGGCCTTGCTCCAAAATCCTAAAGGCTTCCACATGATTCATTCATAGGGGCCTGCCAAAGACTCCAAACAGCATCCCTGTGTGCCATCGACACTTCAAGCATCATTTTATCTGCTGGATCATATGGCACAAGTGGCAGAGCAGCTTGCATAGCAGCCTGGACCTGTTGCAGGGCCTTCTCTTGTTCTGGGCCCCACTCAAAACTGGCAGCTTTTAGGGTCACTTGTTAATAGGTTGGAGTAACACACCCAAATGTGGAGTATGTTGGCTCTAAAATCCAAATTTGCCTACCAGGCATTGTGCCTTTTTCTTGGTTGTACGAGGGGCCAGATAAAACTTATCCTTCACCTTAGAGGGTATATGTCCCACATCACTGCACCCCTAGCAATTTCATTGAGAAAGAAGGCCCCCAGATTTTAGTCAGATTTATTTTCTACCTTCTGACATGCAAATGTCTTACCAGTAAGTCTAGAGTTGCTACTTCTCACTCACTAGGTTCAATCAGCATAATGTCATCATGTAATGGACCAGTGTGATATCTTGTTGAAGGGAAAGGTAATCAAGATTCCTGTGAACTAAATGATAATATAGGGCTGGATAGTTGATATGTCCCTGAAGTAGGAGAGTAAAGGTGCATTGCTGGCCTTGCCAGCTGAAAGCAAACTGATACTGGTGGGCCTTATGGACAGGGATGGAAGAAAGGGCATTTGCCAAATCAGTAGCTGCATACCATGTACCAGGGATATGTTAATTTGCTCAAGTCATAAAACCACCTCTGGTACAGCAGCTGCAATTAGAGCCACCATTTGTTCTTATGAAAACCTACTGTTATTCTAGAAGATCCATCTGTCTTCTACACAGGCCAGTTAGAGCAGTTAAATGGGGACATGGTGGGAATCATTACCTTTGCATCTTTCAAGTCATTGATGGTGGCAGTAATCTCTGCTCTTCCTCCAGGATTGTAGTATTGCTTTTGGTTTACCGTTTTCCTAGGTAGGGACAGTTCTAAAGGCTTCCATTTGCCGTTATTACCACAAAAGCCCTCATTCTGGCCATGCTCAGTGGCTCATGCCCGTAATTCCAACATTTTGGGAGGCTGAGACAGGTGGATCACCTGAGGTCAGGAGTTCAAAACCAGCCTGGCCAACATGGTGAAACCCTATCTCTACTAAAAATACAAAACTTAGCTGGACGTGGTGGTGGGTGCCTGTAATCCCAGCTACTCGGGAGGCTGAAGCAGGAGAATTGCTTGAACCCCGGAGGCGGAGGTTGCAGTGAGCTGAGATCATGCTACTGTACTCCAGCCTGGGCAACAAGAACAAAACTCCATCTAAAAAAAAAAAAAAGAAAAGAAAAGAAAAGAAAAAAGCCCTCATTCTGCAGGTCAGGGAACCAATGTGGTGATTCTGCCAGCTGCTGTCTGGGCCAGTGATGTATCTGGAAGTGGGGAAATAAACACAGGGTAAGTTCAGAGAACCACTGGCCCCACTATGAGATGGACCTAAGCTAAGATTCCACTGATGCCCTGACTTCCATAAGCCCCTACTCTGAGTGGAGAAACCACAGTGACATTTTGGGTGTATACCAGTGTCCTTCCTTGAGGGGACATTGCCTTCCTTTCATTCAAGAGATTCTGGGTCTGTAAACTGGCTGAAATCTGGGAATTGACCGAGGGGTTATGATTCTTTTTATAATTCAAGTTAGACTTTTGTTCACTTGACCTGAAACTTTTCTGCCTATATAAATCGAGTCAGAATTTATTAGGCATCCTATCTAATTCTAGGAGCGCCACAATTAGCCAGTGCCAATAGTGTGCTAGCGTGCGTGAGTCGATAGTGTGTGTGAGTCGATAGTGTGTGCAAGTCAATAGTGTACCAGTTGATAGTGCACCAGTTGATAGTGTGCATGAGTCGATAGTGTGCATGAGTTGATAGTGTAACAGTTGATAGCGTGTGTGAGTCAATACGACAGTGTGCCAGTTGATAGCATGCACCACGAGTTGATAAGCATGTCACGAGTCACTGTTGCAGAGTCGAAGTGGCGTGAGCTCGATAGTGCTGCATGGGGAGTTGATAGTGTGTAGAGTTTAATAGTGGCACGAGTTGATATACACTATGATAGTGTGGCGAGTTGTGTGTGCACCAAGTTTATAGTGTGTGAGTTAGATGGTGTGTATTGGTAGTGTGTGCAAGGTGATGTGTGTGAGTGAGTAGATGGCGGACACGTTATATAGAGGCGAGTTTGTAGTGTGTGCAAGTTGATAGTGTGAGCAAGATGATAGGTGCAAGGGTTGTAGGGCGAGCTCTTGAGATGGTGTGCAAGCTTAGAGTTATAGTGTGTGCGGAGTTGATCTTAGTAGTGTGAGTGATAGTGTGTATATGCCTCAGTTGATAAGTGATGTGAGTTGACTAGGTGCAATGGAGTTGCCAGTGTCCATCGCATGATAGTAGTGTGTTAGTTGATAGTGTGTGCACTAGTTGATAGTGGCCGCTGAGTTGAAGCGTGTGCCATTGATAGTGTCTGCACGAGTCGGACAGTGGCGAGTTGATAAGTGTGTCACGTGATAGTTGTTGTGCATGATAGCGAGCACGAGTTGATTGTGGTGTAAGGCAAGTTGATAGATGCGCATAGCGAGTTGCATAGTGTGTGTACAGATTTGATATGCAGTTGATAGTGTGTCAGTTGATCAGCCGAGTATGCGAGAAGTTGATAAGTGTGTGCATGGTTGTTATATGGCGAGGTTGATAGTGTTGTGATTGTGGACATGAGTGATAGTGTGTGAAGTTGATAGTGGCAAGAGTAGTAAGATATGTGCATAGTATGACATATCGTGCCAGAGTATTGGATATGTGCGATTGATAGTGTGCAGAGTAACAATGCAGAGTTGATTAGTGTGCACCAGTTGATAGTGGTGAGTTGATAGTGTGCGAGTTGATAGTGTGTGCAAGTGCGAAAGTGTCTGTTACAAGCTGATAGCATGAGCGAGCTATGTAGAGAGTCGGTGTAGTGTGTAAATGAGCCTGACACGTTGCTGTCGCATTGTCGATTAGTGTGATGTGAATTGATTGTGGTTTGGGTGGTGTGGTATTTGATTGCTGTGAGTATGATCGGGTGTTAAGTGAATGTAGGACTTAGATGGTGTGTAGTATGAGTAGTTGTTGCCGTGAAGTTGTAGTGTCATGAGTTGATGGCGTGTGTGTGTGAGTTGATGGTGTGTGTGTGTGAGTTGATAGTGTGCTTGAGTCAGTCTACTCTGATTAAGGCTTTGCCTCCACTGCCTGTTGAGGTGGCCACACCCACCTTGCCTTTGGTGATTGAGTGCTGCCATTTGGCTTCTGCCAACCCGATATCCAATTACTCTCATTGCCTTGAGGTCTTCAAATTGTGTGGCTGAGGTCCCACTGTAAGTTCTGGTCTATAGAGAAGAGCAGTCCCAGCACTCTTCAGGGACACTCCAAGGACTGTCGTTACCAGTTTATTTTTCAAAGCATTTGCCACAGGTATGTCTTCTAGATCCTCCCAGTGGAGGTGAGCAGGTCTTTAATGGCAAATCCACTCTGACATTCCAAGCTTCCTAAACCCTCGAATCCCTTCCCCTACCTTAAATCAAGGGAGATGGGGCATTTTCAGTTTGCTCGTGGTGGGCCATTTTGTGGCCCACATTTCAGTCAATCAACCAAGCAAACTGTTAGAGCCCTTTCTCTCTCCCTGTGTGCAACACTGCACGCAGACTCTGCTTGGTGGACCCACATGAATACAGTTGGCCTGATCCAACTTTATGCTCCTTCCACGATTATCCCACACCCTCGATATCCCTCCTTGCACACACTCCCTGGGTTTCTGTCCGTATAAATTGGAAACATAAAGTAGTTCTTTGGAGGGTAGTGCACTCCTCACAGGCCACACTTCGACCCTCACCTTTAGGGACCTGCTGGAACTTGAGTCTGGTCATAAGTCTGGAAGTGAACAGGGGTGATGGGGGCGGGTTCTGAGGAGAATCAGCAGTGTCTTGCATGGCAACTGCCTCAGGGGAGGCCATTCATGTTTCCTCCAGCCATGCAGGGTGAAACCCCTCACAGGGATATAGAAAGGCTGGCATCACTACTGGGTAGGGAGGCCACATCTCCGGGTTTGGGGACAGAGCCTTTCTGGGGCTTGCAGAGGCCACTTTTGGTGATGACTGGGAGGTCTCTTTCACTGGCAGAAAAGACTCATCATAATTTAGGGGCTCAGTGTCCCCAGTTTCATCAGGGTCTTCCCACACATCCCTGTCCCAAAGGACAGGATTCTATTGTCTTAATCAATGCCCTCACTTTACCAGTCACAGTAATTTAGCTAGTCTCAGTCTATGGCCTTCTTGTATTTATTATGGTGATTTTTTTTTCTGTGTGTCTGGTTGTAAGGGGCACAGCACAGTCTCTGTCCTTGAGCTGCACCCACTTAACCAAAGTCCCGCCAGGCAGGCCTCTACTCCAGGTCTGCTGACTGCCACGTTCATATTGTTTTCATTCTTCTTGGTGGCCAGGGATCCCACAGCCAAGACCTGGGAGAGCACCTGACTAGTCATGGCCCCAAAGAGAAGAACCTAGGAGAGAAATCAGAGGGGAAAGGTGTGATCACATCAGGATTTGATGGCTACACTGTGGTTCCTCTTGGTGACCAAGACCTCAATTCTACAAGCATTTGCCAAGCACCTTTTAGGGCAGGTAGGTTCCATTCCTATAGGGCCATCAGTCCATCAGGAATACAAGGATGAGAAGAGATAGTCCTGCCCCAGGGATTTCCTATCTGGCAGGGAAGGTAGGTGCACAAATAGCCACACTTCTACGGTTCATGTTAATTTTCCTTTATGCAAACCTTCAGAATACAGTGTGGTTGTTTAGATAGAATCTAATAGGACCATGTAGGATCTATTGTCTAATAGGGAATTGTGTCATGGAAAAATGTATTACTTCAACGTTTCATGGAAACTTTGCAGCGGCTTCAATTTGGTCCTGTTTGTACCTCTCACCCCACCTTGTGGTCATTTATCTGAGTTGCAAGGTCAGTTTTTGGGTGAATCCTCTTGGAAAATGAATTTGCAAATCTAAATGTATCTTGAAATGTTACTAAATGTCTCAGAGAATGACAGCCTCACTGTTGAATGGGACATCTTTCCTACTTTGGAACCCTGGAAACTTCTCAGTACATTTTTGTATGGCTGTTTTTTGAAACTGAAAAATATTACCTTTTGGCTTAGGTGGTTTTCATGAGTTGATTTCTAAAGAGGAAAGGATCTTTTAAATGTTTTTTCCAGCCATGTTTTGTTAGACTAAGCCAACCAGAGAGAGGGAGAGAGAGACAAAGAGAGGAAGAGAGAGAGGAAAGGTGAGGAGAGGAGTGAGCAAGAAAGAGAAAAATTAATAGAATACAAACAGTAAAACAACAACAACAAACGCAAAACCAACTATTTTTGAAAGCACTAAATCTTAAATAGCACAAAAGTAAGATATTTTGTTCCAAATGTATGAAGGCATTCTTTATGGCTATCCCATCTATTAAGCGCTGTATATTCTCATGATCAAGATGTATTTATTAAGTAGCCTTTTTCCTGGTGCTAGGCATGGTGCAAAGGGAGTTAAGCACGTTGTTTTAATTCCAAAGGCTTAAAGTAGCAACACCATTATTAAAAGTCACTATTATTCCAGGAGGAAAAATAAAATAGGAAAAATTAGCAGTTTGTTTTCAGGTGTAAATAGTGACAACAAGAACTCAAATCCCATTGGGTGTCAAGAGGTCAGGAATGGGAACTTTCAGCTTTCAGCCATGATCTTCATCAATTGGTTTTCTCATTAAATAAGGTTACATTTTGACATTTTCCACTCCAAAGCAACTTTAAGCCCTGTCTTCCAACCAACTGCTACTCCTCTTTCCTATAGAAATTTTGGAGCCACCATCTCTAAACATCCTGCCTAACAGGACTTCTAGAAGTTAGCCAAAGGTCTCCTCAACCCCAGTTCAGTGATGTAATTTTGGTTTCTGAAGAGTGTTGACATTTATGGATCACCTGGTTGGAGGACTGAAGAAATTTCTGGCAAGTGGATACCACGTTGACAAGGTGCTCACAACTGGGTGAGTGAGCCAATTAATTACTCGAGTGTGACTCACAAGCCTGCCAGTCATTAAACAAAGCAGGCCATTCATTGTGTTTAACTACGAGATCTGCCAGACTCAACTCAAAAGTTGGTTTCCTTTAGTTGCAAACTGTATGCAATTCAGATCTCTCATTCCCATGACCACAAGACCGCAGGCTAACGTGAGGTCAAAAAGTATTCAAAATATCTGGTGGAAATGCCTGGTTCATATTTAAAATAAAGGTTTAGTAAAAAGAAAAGATGAAAATGATTTGAAAGGGACTAATTACAATAACCACAAATGAACCAAATAGTAAGTCAAAAATTTCGCAAAAAGTCCCTGAGTAGCTTTGTCCTTGAGTGGCTAAGATGGGAGGTTTAATGAGACGTAACATGGAAGGTTATTTTAATGCCCAGGAGGAAACATATATCTCGTTGATAGATGATAGATATAAAATATGAATCAAATGGGTTCACAGAGAGAAGAACAGGTTGCTGAGGAGAAAGGAGGCGGTGGGGCACACTCATTCATTCATTCGTTCAGCATTTTTTTATTGAATGCCTAAATCTATTCATTTCTTCAGCTCAGCATTCATTTGAGTGCAGGTACTCCGCTAGGCAAGAATGATACCAAAGTCAGAGAGTCCGTGTTTATGGAGCTTCAACCTAGATGGAGAGGCAAGCATATGAATAATGTCAGCTAGGACCATGGCTACTAGGAGGGGTAGCTGGGTCATATAATATTTTTAAAAGGAACAAATAGGCCCAGAAAGGTTCCTGAGAAAGTGACACTTGGGTTGAAAGGGGTTAATTCCTAGACAAGAGGAGAAGAGTCCTGCAGATGGTGGGAACAGCATGAGCAAAGGCCCTGTGATACAAGGAGCCTGGTGAGTATAAGGGCCTGTGGAAGAGCAGTGTGGCTGTGGCACAGGCTGTGAGCTGGTAGGACCTGGAAGATGCAGGGCACTGAGGGCTGTGTCGGGAGTGAATGGGTAACATGCTCTGTTCCCCTGCGCCTCTCAGAAAGTGAGTAGATCTGCTTAGAGGAATGTGACAAGGCAGAAAAGAACCACAAGGCTCCCCTGGCTTTGGTTTTCAGAAAAAAAAGTTAGGGGGTGCCTAGTGTAGTGGCTCACGCCTGTAATCCCAGCACTTTGGGAGGCCAAGGTGGGCATATCGCTTGAGTCCAGGAGTTTGGGACCAGCCTGGCCAATATGGTGAAACCCTGTCTCCCAAAAAATACAAAAAAAAAAAAAAAAAAAAAAAAAAAAAAAAGCCAGGCATTGCGGCTCATGCCAGTAGTTCCAGCTACCCCATAGGCTCAGGTGGGAGGATCACGTGAGCCCAGAAGCTGGAGGTTGCAGTGAGCCGAGATCACACCACTGCACTCCAGCCTGGGTGACAGAGTGAGACCTTGTCTCTAAAATAAAATAAAATAAAATAAAACAAGTGTTAGGGGCATGCAAGGGACTCCCAATTCAGGAAAAATGTTTAGAAGGTCTCCTTCCATCAAACTCGAAAGAGTTCCTTGGAGGCTGAGGAAGGAAGAGGAAGGTGAGGAGAGGGGCAGATGTGGGTGCTGAGGATCCCAGCGAGAGGGTTCCTGCTCTCCACTCTTCCTAGAGAACCCAGGGTGAGTAGGGGGCTGAGGTGGGAGTGAGGAAGGCCCACGGGAAGGTCAAGCAGCTGGGGCCTTGAGCAGCCTCACAGCATGGCTAAGGGACAGCAGAAAGAGCCATTGAGCCTGGCAGACCATGTGGTCCCATTGGGGCAAGATGAGGGACGTTCCAGCGGTGACCCGGGAGGACCCATGACAATCTGGGTCTCTGTCTGGACCCCTCCCCACACACAGCATGGGAGACCCCTAGACTCTAGATCCAGTCCCAGGGAAGGCAGAATGGACTGTGTGGAATTTGCAGATTAACTGGGATGTGGTTCCTGCAAATGCAACCATACCGAGATAATAGAGAGGAAAGGAGGTGGGGGAAGAGGGACCTTTTGTTTATGCACTTCTATAAGCATAGACTACCCCTGGAAAGACAGGCAAAAATCATTGGCTGTGGTTGTCTTTGTGGAGGGGATACATGACAAGGGAGATAAATGTTGGCTCTTTGTCCTTTTGAGTTTTGTGACACACGTACCACTTCCCTATTTTCGAAAATGTGATCAATGTTGAAAACCCTAACGCTAGATAGAGATGAATTTGTATATTTTTCGCGGGGTTTTCAATTTGCTTTAGCAGACAAGAAAACTTAAAATCTAGTGCTTTTACCAAGGGGCTCCAACTCGCCTCAGTCTGGGGACTGCAAGTACATATGACTTTAGGAAAAATTTGTGCCACCTGCCTTGTGCAATATATTATTGTGTCTTTGTACTTATGTAGATCAGTAAGCTATTTCCAATTCTTTCAGGAGAGCATGTGGGATGAAACTTAAATAAGAATAGGCCGCATTTGGTGACTCATGCCTGTAATCTCAGCATGGGAGGCTGAGGTGGGCAGATCACTTGAGGTCAAGAGTTCAAGACCAGTCTGGCCAACATAGTGAAACCCCATCTTTACTAAAAATACAAAAAAATTAGCTTGGCCTGGTGGCACAGGCCTGTAATCTCAGCCCCACGGGAGGCTGAGGCATGAGAATTGCTTGAACCCGGGAAGTGGAAGTTGTGGTGAGCCAAGATCATGTCATTGCACTCAAGCCTAGGTGACAGAGTGAGACTCTGTCTCAAAAAAATAAAATAAAATAAAAGAATAGTACTTAAATTTCTTTTTAAAAAGTTTAATAAGAAAAAGTTCCTGCGTCATTCCAGATAAGTAAATGCAGTTATATTCCCAGTAATAGCAAAGGATGTTGGGAGATTTTATTGGCTTGCATTTTACTCCTACTCCAGTTATGATGGTATTTTCTCATTCTATTTCCAACTCTGCTTTAAATTTTTAGAAAGAGGTAGAGGATTCTCATTTGTATTTATTCTTTCTCATTTCTAAGTTGACACCTCTGTATCAATGGTACAGATTGTATGTTTCATTTGCAACAATTATTTAATTATAGTTTTCAAATTTGTCAGTTAAAATAGAGTACAAGAAAGCAGACGTGAATAGAAAATGCTGACAAACATCTGTGGCATCAGGAGCAGAATTCTGTGTTGCCAGTCTTTAAAGAAGGTGCCAGAACTGTGCATCCATAATCTGGGAAGGACACATTTCTTGCTCTGCAGTTAGCAACAGTGATGTTGCAGTTACTCAACATAAGTTGCTGACTGATCAGTGGCATCTTCTGAAGAGATTAGTTGAGTTGATTTCTTATTAATGGGGTCCCAGATGATTTTCCTTTTCTTTTCTTTTTTTAATACAATGAACCTTTATCTCAGATGTATCCTCCAGAGTTTAAATTTATTTGCAAGTGATCTGAAAAGTCCAAGGTATGTAGCAACATAGACTGGCTTGTGGCTAGGCACTGGGTGTGCTTTAACGCTGGTTTGCAGGAACAATCTTGTGGCTAGTGAATGAGCCTAGCTGGCTGCTAGTGTGTCCATTGCTACTGGAGTGATCTGTTCTCTATTTATTGCTTCATTTACAATAATCACCCATAACGGTCCAAAGAGATTGCTTTGCCTTTTTCCATTAGACTTACCATATTTTATGAAGAAAATCATACTCTATAAGTGGTACTTGCTATTTGGAATTCCTCAAAAGGTCAATGATCCACTGGTAAGCCTTTGAATGAGACACAGAGGAGGGGACCTTATGTTCCTTTCTCTTATTTATTAAGTATGCTTATCTCTGAATGCCTCCCCATTCATATGCTGAATAAATGTAGCTGTATTTGGGCTGGGCATGGTGGCTGACACCTGTAATTCCAGCACTTGGGAGGCCAAGGAGGAAGGATTGCTAGAGATCAGGAATTCAAGACTAGCCTGGACAACTTAGTGAGACCTCGTTGGTTGGTTAACTAAGGTTAGTGAGACCTCAATTTTAAGAAAATATAAAAAACATTAGCCCCTCATGGTGGCTTGTGTCTGTAGTCCCAGCTACTTGGGAGACTGAAGTAGGAGGATTGCTTCGGTCCAGGAATTTGAGGTGACAGTGAGCTATGATCATGCCTTTGTTTTTAATCCCATCAATTTCAATTTAATTCATTTAATTTCTTTCTCTTTTTCCTCTCTCTTTCTCTCTCTCTCTCTCTTTCTCTCTCTCTCTCTCTCTCTCTCTTTCTTTCTTTCTTTCTTTCTCTCTCTTTCTGAGGCAGGGTCTCACTCTGTCACCCAGGCTGGAGTACAGTGGCATGATTATAGCTCACTGCAACCTCAAACTCCTGGGCTCAAGTACTCTTCCTGCCTCAGACTCCTAAGCAGCTAGGACTACAGGTAAGTGCCACCATGCTAAGTTTTTAAATTTTTTGTAGAGATGGGATCTTGCTATATTTCCCTGGCCTCAAGTGATCCTCCCACCCCAGCTCCCAAAGCACTGGCATTGTAGGCATGAGCCACTATGCCCTGCCCATTTTTTAACCATTCAAAGATTTCCACCGTGCTGATTTCCATGGCCTCTCTTTTCTTTTTCCTCTTAGGTTCACCCCATTAATGTTTTCTTCATTCGTCTTTCTTTAATTTGATAAGGCTTCTTGAACTATTGCTCAATTCTGCAGGATTATTCCTGCAGAACATCACATGGAGTGACCATGTAGAAGGGGCCCTCTTAACCACAGCGCTTACCATGACCTGGATAATGGGCATAGCCATTGGATTAATATTCCTGTCATCATAAAGCCAGTCCCATATGGCTTGCATACAGCAAAGCATATCAGTTGCTTATCTGGAGTGCTGTAATTGGTACTTATAAGGGGAATTGAGCCATCTCCCCTCTCAGTGTAAAGAAGCCTTACAGTGACTTTTATCCAGTACACCAGACTTGCTGTTACCTCAGTGATAACCTGTGTGTCTGGATCACATCCAGCTTCGTCTGTGATTGTTCAGTAATGAACTGTGAGTTCTGCATGAACCCAAATATGTTCTTCCACTCTGCAGCACTTAAAACCAGAGTTACTGCTCCTAAATTAGTTACTCTCATAATCCATTTTAAAGTTTCCTCTGGAAGCTGATGACACTAATCTACAAAGTAGAACAATTTCTTCACATTATGCCCTCTGGTTTTCATAGTTACTTGGTTTTGTCCTTCTTTCATATTGACCACCTTCTTGGTAACTATGGGTCTCAGAAGTATCTTCCATTACCCTGGCACGACTTTTCCATTTGTGGATGGCTTTGAGGTACTTTCTGTTGCCCTAGCATAATCTTACCCTTGTGTATGGGTGGCTTTGAGGCTAGTGACCTGACCTCAGACAGACTGAAATCTGAGCTTAGTCCAGCCTCGAGGTTGAGGCCTGACCCAGCACCCTCTTTTGCTTTCACATTAGCTATTACAGTTAGCAATAACCAAAAGATCATGTATTGAGAGACAGGACTAGCTGGATTTCCTAGGCTAAGAATCCCTAAGCCTCGTTGGGAAGGTGACTGCTTCCACGTTTAAACACGGGGCTTGCAACTTAGCTCACACCTGACCAAACAGATAGTAAAGAGAGCTCACTAAAATGCTAATTAGGCAAAAACAGGAGGTAAAGAAATAGTCAATCATCTATTGCCTGAGAGCACAGCAGGAGGGACAGTGATCGGGGATATAAACCCAGGCATTCAAGCCGTCAACGGCTACCCTCTTTGGGTCCCCTCCCTTTGTATGGGAGCTCTGCCTTCACTCTGTTAAATCTTGCAACTGCACTCTCTTTTGGTCCATGTTTGTTACGGCTTGAGCTGAGCTTTCGCTCCCCATCCACCACTGCTGTTTGCCGCTGTCACAGAACCGCTGCTGACTTCCATCCCTCCGGATCTGGCAGGGTGTCTGCTGTGCTCCTGATCCAGCGAGCTGCCCATTGCCGCTCCCGACCTGGCTAAAAGCTTACCATTGTTCCTGCACAGCTAAGTGCCCAGAGTCATCCTAATCGAGCTGAACACTAGTCACTGGGTTCCACGGTTCTCTTCTGTGACCCATGGCTTCTAATAGAGCTATAACACTCACCACATGGCCCAAGATTCCGTTCTTTCGATTCCGTGAGGCCCAGAACCCCAGGTCAGAGAACACGAGGCTTGCCACCATCTTGGAAGCAGCCCGCCCACATCTTGGGAGCTCTGGGAGCAAGGACCCCCAGTAACAGTATTTAGTGCACTTCTTATTAGCTTGCATTTCCTCATGCATCCAGTGAACCAACTCCCTGCGAGCTCCCTTTTATCCTTTCTCTTTTTATCCATTTAGCTTTATCTGTATCTTTTTTTAACCTTCATTTTGGAAAAAAAAAAAAAATCTTTAAATGACCTCTAAACTAGACAAAATTACATCTCCTTTAGCAAAAACCACATCTTCGTTTTTTTATAACTTCACCCAAACACATCTTTCTTTATACACTCTGTATATAGAACTGTTTCTCTTGTATCTAGTAGTTTTAATTACATACATTAATTACAATATTAACTCTTATTTTTATTGAAAATATGAACTCTTATTTTTATTGAAAAACCTAGGAAGTAAGCAATCATAATTGTATACCAGATATAGAGGCCATGAACAGAGATGTGGAGAAAATGCCTGACCTTTTCCAGCATAGCCAGGAGGCACAGCTGGGTCAGGGAGAACTCTGCATATGTTCCCAGGCCTTACCATGGCCATTTGTTTAGAGCCTGGAATATAATGGTTCTAAGACATAAGTTCACAGACAAGTCGAACAATTACCAAAAATATCGCCTAGTCAAGTTTATGATCTTAAAATGTCTAGGAGAGCTAGCTTAAACCTGTTTGGCCAGCAGACCCAGGCAAAAATGTCTAAGTTATATTTAGTTCTGACAGTTCTGAAGACATTCCTATTTATTTTACCAACAATTTTAAAACTAGTTTTATTTACCAAAGATTACTAAAGTCATGCGAGCTAAAAAGCATTGGAGTTAGTTTCCCTTTTCCTAAAAAAAATGATATAAGTGCTTACTTTCTCATTAAGTCAGTTTACTGGAGCTATTTCATATATTTTGGTAGTAAAATATCACATCCGCATGACACATATCAACATAGAGACATAGAGACACACAGATAGAAGCAGGTCTTAAAGATTTATAAGACTCTGTTGGCCAGTTTTCAAGTAGCTTCTCTCTTTCCTTTAGATTAGCAATCATTTTCAAATACATAGTTCTTAGGTAAAATAGGGTAGAACATTTACATCTCAGAGGCACAGAACTTATGTCTAAATACCATTACTTGCTGAGACAAAGGGCACAGGTAAAAGCCCAGTTAAAACAATATTGCCAGAAAAAGTATCTTAAACATGGTAAAGTTTTTAATGTAAACGTTAAGACTTTGTCTTCTTACCATAAAGGTTTCTAGTGGTTTAGGTACAGAGAATGAGACACTTTTATAGATAGTGATCTCCTTTACAGATGTAAATTTCTTTTACAAAGACTATCAAAATAGCCAGCTAAATGTAGACTGATTTAGTTTGATAGGTGGACTTTTCAACTCGGTTTCCTTCTTGATTAGATTACTGGCATGACAGTCGAGCTCTTTGATGAACAGGGCAAAGGAAATCAGGCCTAGTTGGAAGGCAGAACACTTAGATCTCCCAAAATCAGAGATCCCATTTTTACGCTGAGTTATGGGTCCCTAAAAGAGGAAAGTGCCACTGGGCTGGACACTGCAATGCTTCCATTGTCACCGTACTGTGATGACATTCCCCCAAGGCTGGTGGGCAACTCAGCATCAATCAGTTCACTCCGTGATCAGTCCATCCCCCATGGGAGTCTCATCCCTCACTGAGGGGTGTTTCCATGGCTTCTAGGTGCCCAAATTGTGCTTTTTCATATCAAAATGCCCAAAGAAACAGGTATCCCTTGGTAGTAATAACCATCTACTGTCAACAACTGCTGTTAGCCATCTCTAACACTGTAGCTCTTGCCTGTGACTAACCAGCCATCACATGCTAATGTGAGTTCTCTAACAGTACAAAGTAACCTCTGGCAGACCCCAAAAGCCAAGGAGATTGGGTTATGCAGTACAAAAGAGAGCAGAGTTTTATATCTGAGAGGAATCTGTCTCTTTACAACTCTTGAGGTTTCATTAAAAAATAAAAAGGAAAAAACAGAAGTCCCCCCGCACCCTCCAAAAGAGGAGACTTCGGCATCTCTTCTGTTTTCCTTAAGGGATCTCAGGCTGTTAGAAAATCTCTTTTTTGTTCTGTTTTGTTTTTTGGTCCCCTCTTGTGGTATTGAGGGTGGCAAGGGGAGGAAAATAGACAGAAGTAAATGGAAAAACAGAATTCAGTTGACTCATTTTTGCCTTTGGCTAAATAAAGTAGCCTATGGCTACTACGGATTGGATGGTTTAGTGGGGCCCTTGGCTGGGCCCCAGGTTGGCCCACAGTCCTGGTTGGCCCACAGCACTGAGAAGACGCTGGAATTTGATTATAGAGGAAGTAAAAGTCATAACAAGGCCAGTAATCCCAGCACTTTGAGAGGCTGTGGCGGGCGGATCATGAGGTCAGGAGATCGAGACCATGCTTGCTAACACGGTGAAACCCTATCTTAACTAAAAATACAAAAAATTAGCCGGGGATGGTGGCGTGAACTTGTAGTACCAGCTACTTGGGAGACTGAGGCAGGAGAACGGCTTGAACCTGGGAGGCGGAGGTTGCAGTGAGCTGAGATCACGCCACTTGCACTCCAGTCTGGGTGACAGAGCGAGATTCCATCTCAAAAAAAATTGTAACAAGGTAAAAACCACAACAAAGGAGGACATGCAGACCTGTGCTGGTCGCTTGGTGCCAAAAAAAGCCAACTATTGACTATAGAGTTCTTATAAAAGAATATTTTCCATTCTATTGCAGCAGCTGCTAGCTGCGTTTCCTTACCCCAGTGAGGTAGATGGCTCTCAGTTAACTATCACATGAAACCTGCCAGCATTTTTTGGAGTGTCCCTGTACTCATGTGGTGGTCCATAAGCATCTACATGGGGAACCACACCACTCCACATAGAAGTGGCTGTCACTCATGGATTTTCCCCCGTGGATACTTCATTCCCTTCACTCATTTCTTGGTCTCTCAGCTCCTGGTTAACTCACCAAGTATTCTGCAGTGGCAGATCTCTGCAAAACTAGCACTTAAGACTGAGGAAGGCCGAGCGCAGTGGCTCACGCCTATAATCCCAGCACTTTGGGAGGCCAAGGTGGGTGGATCACCTGAGGCCAGGAGTTCAGGACCAGCCTGGCCAACATGGCGAAATCCCATCTCTGCTAAAAATACAAAAATTAGCCAGGCGTGGTGGTGCACGCCTATAGTCTTAGGTACTCCCGAGAGGCTGAGGCGGAAGAATCACTTGAACCCGGGAAGTGGAGGCTACAGTGAGCCGAGATTGCACCTTTGCTTGCCAGCCTGGGCAACAAGAGTGAAACTCCATCTCAAAAAAAAAATAATAATAATAAAAATCTGAGGAAGCCAAGAGGCTGAAGAAAGAGGCTGACAAATCCAGTTTCACAGAAAAAAAAAACACTTAATAGGGACTTATGATCAGAAGCCATGTCTTAGGCAGCCGCAAGATGAGGTCCCTGGACCATCAACCTCCAGGCACAGGGCTCATATACCATAGGGAATTGGCCTAATGGAAGGACTTCTGATAAATGTGGGTTTCTGGTAACCATCGAGATTGTTTTGACTTAAGGACAGGATTTACGGTAATCACATGGAAATAGAAATCTTAGAGGCATTCCTGGAACTTGGGTTAATCAGAAAATGGTGGCTTAGCATTCAAGATGGAGTTGCTTTAGCCTTCACATAGAGTAACTGTTCTTCCTCTTACATTTTAGGTTAAGATGCAAGACTGGCTAGAAGGATAAGCAGTGGGAACAACGGCACAGGAGATGTCCTTATGTGTCCCCTACACTTTCTCTTTTGCCCTTTGGCAGGTACTAGTGACAGGTGAGACCTGACCGGAAGTGGAGAAAGGGAAGTGGCATCTTTTTCCTTTCAGGAGATTTGATTGCAAACCTGATGGAACCAATTCTGACATATCTACTGTCCCAGTCTGACATTCCTAACCCATGCCAAACCCTGCACACAAGGGTATTTTTTTTTAAAAAGACCCAAAGTTTGTGTATTTTTAAAATTTTCCTGTCAGGCACTCAGGAGCCCTGGGATCTGCCATCTTGTCGTTCATCATTAGTGAAGGGAAGCCCCACACTTCCCTTCAGAGGAGAATTCCTAATAATATCTTCCCTTTGGAAACATTTCTGCCAGTTTCTAAGGACTTTACTCATCTATCATGAGCTTTGTGACCACTCTGTGAGGCAGGAAGAAAGAAAAGGTTTTGTCATCTTCACTTTATGAGTAAGAAAAATAAGATTGGAGAGGTTAAGTGACTTGCCCAAGGTCAAACAGTCTGTAGGTGGTTGAGCAGAAATTTAATCCCGGGTCATCTGACTCCAGGGCTCAGCGGGGAGAACACTGACTTGGGAATCTGGGGATCTGGTTAATGTTTCAGATCTGCAGGTAACTCTCCTGCAACCCATGGTAACCACTTGTCAACAGGAAAGTAGGAAGTTGGGGTCACCTGGGGGATCTCTAGGTTCTTTGATTCTTTCTGCTGATGGGAAGTGTGGCTATCCATTTTTCCCTCCCAATGCTCCCCAGTATTACTCAAGCTATGGAAATTAGAAATAGAGGTTAATACATTCCAGAGAGAATTTATTTCTTTCCTGTAAGTACAGATATGGTGAAAAATCACTGAGGAATTGGCAAAACGCCCGATAGCCCCAAACCTCCTTAAGTCACTTGTGCTGCCTGAATCTAAAGTTAAGCTCTGGCTTTCTCCTAAGCTGCTGGCAAGCTGTCCGTCTAATTACAACGTGTCAGGAATCTCCGTCATGGCTTGCAGAGCAACAGTGTGCTTTACCTGAAATTCATTTATGAAAACTGCCCTTTTAGAGTGTGAGCAAGGAGAGGCTGTTACAGAATCTGAATTTGGGGTGTTGGGATTACTTTTTTTTTTTTGAGACGGAGTTTCACTCTTGTTGCCCAGGCTGGAGTGCAGTGGCGCGATCTTGGCTCACTGCAACCTCTGCCTCCTGGGTTCAAGTGATTCTCCTGCCTCAGCCTTCCAAGTAGCTGGGATTACAGGCATGTGCTACCACACCCGGCTCATTTTGTATTTTTAGTGGAGATGGGGTTTCTCCATGTTGGTCAGGCTGGTCTCGAACTCCTGACCTCAGGTGATCCACATGCTTCGGCCTCCCAAAGTGCTGGGATTACAGGCTTAAGCTACCATGCCCGACCCTGTTGTGGTTACTTTGAACTTGATATCTCCCACTGAAGCCACCTCTGCATTTCCTTCAATAGCCTTCCGCCAGTGTTCCTAACTCTACAAACTGACTCTTTTTCATTGGCAATGACATTTCAGTCTTCTGAATGCTGAATATTGCTTTGATTTCTGTGGTAACACCCCAGAAGGGAGATCAAACAGATAGGTTCACATCACATCACATAAGCTCCATGCCAAATCCATGAGAGGAAATGGGTTTGGGCAAGACCAGCACCATCATCAACTTCCTGGCATCCCTGGAAATCCACCTCTCCTCAGCAGTGCCCTCGTCCTCTCCTGGGACAACTTTGCTTTACACATCGCTCTGCTCTTCCTTGTTTTACAGCAGAGTGGTGGTAATTGATGTGAATGTTCTATTAAACAGACAGAAGGGTGAGCCAAAGGCCTTTTAGTTAATAGACAGTTCAGTTCTATCAAACTTGTTGAAATACTTTGCATTCTGATATACTTTTTAAATTTTAATTTATTTTATTTATTTTTGAGACAAGATCTCAGCTCCATCACTCAGGCTGGAGTGCAGTGGTGTGATTTCCACTCACTGCAGTCTCTACCTCCCAGGCTCAAGCAATCCTTCCACCTGAGCCTCCTGTGTGGCTGGGACCACAGGCATGTGTCAACATGCCTAATTTCTTTTGTATTTTTTGTAGACTTGGGGCTTCACCATGTTGCCCAGGCTGGTCTTGACCTCCTGGATTCAAACAATCCTTCCACCTCGGCCTCCCAAAGTGCTGGGATTACAGGCATGAGCCACCTCACCACTGGCTGAACTCCTCCAATTGACTTTTATTCACCGGAATGATGATGGCTCTGGTTCTCACCCTGTTGTCGTTTGCATGGGAATATTCCCTAGAATATTGGAATCAACCCAAATGTCTATCAGTGACAGACTGGATTAAGAAAATGTGGCACATATACACTATGGAATACTATGCAGCCATAAAAAAGAATGAGTTTGTGTCCTTTGTAGGGACATGGATACAGCTGGAAACCATCATTCTCAGCAAACTATCGCAAGAACAGAAAACCAAACACTGCATGTTCTCACTCATAGGTGGGAACTGAACGATGAGATCACTTGGACTTGGGAAGGGGAACATCACACACTGGGGCCTATTATGGGGGGGAGGGGGGAGGGGCTGCATTGGGAGTCATACCTGATGTAAATGAAATGACCAGTTGATTGGGCCTGACGAGTTGAATGGGTGCAGCAACACCAACCATGGCACAAGTATTACATATGTAGACCAAACCTGCAACGTTATGCCCACCATGTACCCCAGAACCTTAAAGTATAATAGAAAAAATTAACCTATCCAAAAATAAATAATAAATAAATAAAATATATATCAACATTATATCATCAACATAATAAATTACAATAGCTTTCAATTGAAAACAAAAAAGAAAAGAGATAAGACCTCTCTCCTGCCCTTCTTCCACCCAGATTAAGACTGTGAGATGAAGACACAAACGGCATCTGCTGAGGCACCTTCTCTTGTGAGTTCTCTGCTGCCAACAGACCTTGGGTGGGCACAGCCTGGCAGGCAGGTGACAAGGGGAAGTGAAGGCATCATTACTGCCGAGTGGCCTTAAAATGGTACAGAAGCCTGGCCTGACACTGTGAATCCCAACCTCTGGCTTTACAGGGTTTCCCTGAAATCTGGTCTGAGAGTTTAACCTCTTCCTTTCTGGTTGGACCCTTGAAGGTAGCATGATATAAGTAGCACACCAAAGTGTCAAGATTGGGATGAAAACACATTTTCCTTAGAATCACTTTCCTAAGCACTATTTTAGGTCACTGTGTCTTAAACAATGGGCTTCTTAGACTTTCGGACGCTATATGTAAGTTGTGACTCTTGAGAGTATATTTGTTTCCTGGGGCTGCCACGATGAAGCACTGCAAAGCCAGTGACTTAAAGAACAGGTATCCTCTCCAAACTCGAGGCCAGAAACCTGACATCAGCAATGCTCCCTCTGAACCTCGTGGAGAGAATTTTCCCTTGCCTATTCTTAGCTGATGGTGTCAGCCGACAATCCTTGGGTGTTCCTTGGCTTGTAGACACATCACTCCAATCTCTGCCTCCACCATCACAGAGCTGTTTCCCTGTGTCTTATATGAACACCAGACCCATTTCCCTGGGTCTCTTATACACATACCAGTCCTGTTGGATTTGGGGCCCAGCCTACTCCAGTATGACTTTATCCTAATTTACCTAATTATTTTGTGTTTCGTTTTGTTTGTTTTGAGACAAGGTCTTGCTCTGTTGCTCAGGATGGAGTACAGTGGCGTGATCACGGCTCACTGTAGCCTCAACTTCACAGGCTCAAGTGATCCTCCTGACTCAGCTTTCCAAGTAGCTGAGACTACAGGCACATGCCATGATGCCCAGCTAATTTTAGTACTTTTTTTGGGTAGAGATGAGATCTCCCTATGTTGCTCAAGCTGATTTCCAACTCCTGGGCTCAAGTGATCCACCCAACTTGGCCTCCCAAAGTGCCAGGCTTAAAGGCGTGAGCTACCCCACCCAGCCTAATTTACCTAGTTACATCTGTAATGACACTATTTCAAAATAAGTTCACATTCTGAGGTACTGGGTATTAAGACTTCAGCATATTTTTGGGGGGAACAATTTCACACGTAACAAGAAAGAATACAGAATCCAAGATTTCCTAGACATATGTGTCCAGAGAACCTTTTTTTAAAGTTGGGGGGTCTCCCTCTGTTGCCCTAGCTGGAGTGCAGTGGTCCCATCATAGCTCACTGCAGCCTCAACCTCCTGGGCTCAAGCAATCCTCCCACCTCAGCCTCCCAAGTAGTTGCAACTACAGGTGCACACCACCATGCCTGGCTAATTTATTTTTATTTTTTTATTTTTTGGAAAAATGGAGTCTGGCTATATTGTCCAGGCTAGTCTCAAACTCCTGGGCTTCTCCTTTTTCAGCCTCCTAAAGCACTGGGATTACAGGCATGAGCACGGCACCAGGCCTAGAGATGAAAGATCAAAGAGATCAAAGAGAAGGCTGTGGAACTACGGACCTGTGGAAGCTATTGGTAGAAGGATGCCCTTGGCTCTCTGACATGCTTGCTCATAGACTTCTCCAGCTCACCTTAAATATTACTGTCAACATCACTGCCTTGTCTTTCAGGCTGTGACACCATTATTCTTCCATTTCAATTTCCTAGAGGGCCATGGAGCTTGCCACCCACGAGAGGAACTCCTGCCTTTTGGGTGAGGTTGCACAACTGGCCTGTTCCTTCCAAGTTCATGAACTTGCTCTCTCAAATGGAAACTGGGACCCTCTCTAAGTGTGTGCCTGCAGCTTGTGGTGGGGTCTGTTTTTTTAAAACAAGAGAGAATATTTTGCCTCCGCCAAGATTGACACTGCTTCAAAGTGCAAACCATCTCACTGCAGCTGCTCTGCACCCTCCTGGACCCCCCTAGTTATGCTCTGGTCTTTCTGAAACTGGTCTATGTGCTGTTTCACCTGTTCTGTCCCTACACTTCTTGAGGTGTCTTTGACCCCGTTGACTACTCTAGGACATCACACTCCCTTTGTCCTTGCAGCCTACTCTTTTGTTGTTGTTGTTGAGATGGAATCTCGCTCTGTCTCCAGGCTGGAGTGCAGTGGTGCGATCTTGGCTCACTGCAACCTCCGTCTCCTGGGTTCAAGCAATTCCCCTTCCTCAGCCTCCCAAGTAGCTAGGACTACAGGTGCAGGCCACTATGCCCAGCTAATTTTTGTATTTTTAGTAGAGACGGGGTTTCACCATGTTGGCCAGGATAGTCTTGATCTCTTGACCTCATGATCCGCCTGCCTCAGCCTCCCAAAGTGCTGGGATTACAGGTGTGAGCCACTGCATCCGACCACAGCCTACTCTTAGTTCCTTATTAAGTCATCTTTTCCTGGCCTTGGTTACATAATGCAACCTGTATACGCCAGCGTGCCTTCCCAGTCAAGACCAGTGTCTTTCTAACTTTTGTTACCAAGATCTACAATAAGAAGTCTGCTTTTATTTTATTATTATTTTTTTGAGACAGAGTCTCCCTCTGTTGCCCAGGCTGGAGTGCAGTGGTGTGATCTTGGCTCACTGCAACCTCCACTTCCCAGGTTCAAGGGATTCTTCTGCCTCAGCCTCCTGAGTAGCTGGGAATATGGGCGCACCATCAAGCCTGGCTAATTTTTGTAGTTTTAGTAGAGATGAGGTTTCGCCATGTTGGCCAGGCTGCTGTCAAACTCCTGACCTCAGGTGATCCATCTGCCTCAGCCTCCCAAAGTGCTGGGATTATAGGCATGAGTCACTGCGCCTGGCCAAGAAGTTTTCTTTTAATCCTGAACCAATGCACATACCCAAAAATATTTTTCACTACATTAAGTATCATGAAATAGTTTTTACCATTACTGAATGCCATGCACTCAATTTTCTTGTATATTCTAGTCCAGCCTATGCTAGTTCATTAATAAATCTTTAAGGTCATAAACCATTGAATTTGATTTCACTACCCATGACTGGGCTGCAACTTGCCTTCTGAGAAACAGTGACCTAGATGTAGGCAGGACTTTCTTGAATAATCTTCCTGCCTCTACTCTTCTGTCTAATTTATTTGTCCCGGTAGCAAGAGTGATATTTTGCAAACCTAAATTAGATCAGGTCTCTCCAGTACTTAAACCCTCCAGAGTCTTTCATTCACTTAGCATAAAACCCAAACTCCTTATCATAGCACACAAGCTCCTATCTAGAGAGACCCTTTTCCAACTTTGGTTTCTACTGCCCTCAACCTGAACCACCCCGTTCCAGCCTCAGCAGCCTTCTCTGTTCTACCAGTGCCTGCTAATCTTGACCATTGACTCTGATGCTTTTTGCCATTCAGTTCTCAGTCCCAAAGTTGTCTCCTCAGAGAGGCCTTCTCTGATCACCCTAGCCATGTTATATCACTGTTTATCAATTTATCCTTTTTCTGTTCCTCTTAGTACTTACTAGCTCCTGAAAGTATTGATTAATTTGCTTGCTTGTTTGCTTTCCAGCCGTCCCACTAGGATATAAGCTCCACAGGAGGGGACTGTCCTAGATTCTGAGGGGAAGATTAGCACAGGACTTTATCAGGGAGAATTCTTGGGGTCAACGCAGCAGGAGGGGGATGGAGAAACAGGACTGGGCAGAGGGAGACATTGGGCTGTGATGTCATCACCACAGATGTCACAGCTCAGCCTACAGGGAGTTCTGAAGATGGGATCACCCTTCAGAACTGTCTAGATTTAGCTAGAGAGCCAAGCCTTTGGATCTCTTGGTGACCAATAATTGGATGTAGAAAGAGGGAGTGATGCTGAGCAAGACCCAGTGTGTCTTCAACCAAGTAAGACCTAGTGGGGTGACAGCTGGACTAGTGAGTGGTGGCAGCACTCCCTGGCTGGAGATGGAGACCCCATCACACCATTTGCCGTGCGTTCCAAACCAACCTTTTCACAACCATCACTCCAGCATGGTGGACAGTACCAGTGCTCAGTAGTTGCCTCTGTTTTGGTGGCTGTTGTTCTCCTGAAACTGCCTTTGCAAAGATAATGACAGTGAGATAATCTAACATGGCTGAGTCCACCTTAATTCTAGCTTCACAGGCTGGCTGTCCTCATTCATTCCTGGATGTGGGCCAAGCTAACTTTGGGAAGCATTTAGTTTATAGTTTAACTTTGAAGCAAGGATGATAATAGTCCCTCCCTAAAACTGACCCCTTCCTTCTTCCAGGGCTGAAACCCTGATTAATGAAAGGCTACAAGAGTAGGATTATGAGAGGGGCCTGCAATCTGCTAAAATGTAGGCATAGTTTCTATAATCTCTTACTGCTCAGGAGTCATGTGGCCAGAGCTCACAGAATTTGTGACTTCCTCAATTGATCTTAGAGATAATATCACTATTGTAGAACCTAAGATTGGGCTTTTGAGATGTTTTTAAAATGTTTGCTTTCTGGCAACTCACCAACCCCATCCAGACTCCTGACTCATGTCTCAGACAGTCCTGTGGCCCCATCAAGAGGCAGACTCAGCATGTGAGGACCATCTCCCACACTCATATGATTTTACCCCCAACCAATCAGCAGCACCCATTTCCTAGTCCCCTGCCTGCCCCCCAAATTATTTATAAAAACCCTAGCTTCTGAGTTCTTGGGAAGGCTGTTGTGGGTAATAAACTCTATCTTCCGCATGGCTAACCTCATGTTAATTTAACTCTTTCTTTACTGCAATACTGCCATTTCAGTGAATTGGTTTTCTTGGTGCAGTAGGCAGGAAGAACATGTTGGGCAATTACACTCTGACCTCCCCTCTCCCTTCAGTTTCCTACTTAGGTTCCCATTACCAACCTCAAAGTCAATCTGCTCTTAGTCAATCCCTTCTGATGCCCACATCTTCCCTTGAATGGGATCCCACTCCCCTACTGCTCGTCAACTTCTAATATCAAGAAGCTCACAAGCTCCTTGATCAGACTCTCCCACTACTTTCTTTGGGCCACATTCTAGGATTCCTTACCCCTTACCCAAAAGCCAATAGCTCTTCATTCTCAACAGCCACAGGAGGCCCTCAATCACCCAGTTCCATGTGCTGCCAGAAGGTGTTGTTGTTGCTCTAAGGGCAAAGTTGTGCAGAGCATTTTGATAAAAATCCAAGTGGCTACTTGAGATTTGCTTTCATTAACATTTCATTGCCTATATGTTCAATCATGATATGTGCTTTGGTAATATGACAATGACGATTTTGACGATAGAGCCATATTTTCACAGTCTATCCATGCAGTTCCCTTCTGATATTTGTAATACTTAAGCAAAATGAATAACAGGAATGGGCAAGAAGGGGCTGGCATCTTGTTTTATAGGCAAGGAACATTACTATCGGCTCAGCACTATTTCTGAGGTTTTTGGGGGAAGGTAGTGGTAAAGATATAAAAGAACTAAGAGAAATGGGCCTTGTTTTTAAGAAGTGTGTGATCTGGTTGAGAACTCTTTCTTTTTATATATAATAATAGCATTATGTTCATAAAACTTGTTCTGTGCACTTTACATATATTAACTCAGTTACTCCTCACTACAACCTTATGGGCTGGGTACTTTTATTGTTCCATTTTACAGAGGAGAAAACTGAGGCACAAAGGAGTTAAGTAACTTGCTTACGTTCACACCACTGGCAAGTGGCAAATTCAGGACTGAAACACAAGCAGCTTGACCCAGAGCATGCACTACGTTACATGATATTGTGTTTCTTCACTAATGATTCTAGACCCTTGAACACCGGTAAGGGAGTTTTAATGTATTAAACAATATATACTTTAACCTTTAAAATGTATAGAAATATTATATATTGATTGTTGAAAATATGAAAAATGTTGAGCAATATAAATAGGAAAACTGAAAATCAAGTATGACTCAGAGATCACCAGTATTAATATTTTGATACATGCTCTAAGTTGTTCTATGCACATTTCTAATACTCATATAGTCCTTTAAAATTTAATATTGTGTTATAGGTTTTATATAAAATTTTGAATGTAAAGTTTTGTAGCTAATGTTATTTTCAATTTACTTGTATAATTTCCAATTTATTTCTTCATATATTGAATATTTCACAAAACAGAATTTTGCTTTTTAGTAGTCCATCACAATTTATTTAATCATCTTTCTAGCATTGCTGTTTATTGTTGTTTTCAATTTTGTGCTATTATAAGTAGTGCTGAAATGAGCATTTTATGCAAAAGCTTCTTTTGCATTTCAGACTCTTTGAGGTTTATTTCTAAATTTTTTTTTGTTTAAAATTACCTTTCAAATGATACTTAATGAATATTGGCAATTTTATTTTCACAAAAGCTGTATCAATTTACATACCCCAGATGTGTATGAAACGAGAAAGACTGCTTTATCTCACTCTTGCCAAACTTGACTATTATATTTTAATATAATTCCATGAGTCTGGCTGAGTTGGTGTACTGATTAGAGTAATTCAACATGGTATTCTGTTGTTAATTTGCATTTTTATACTGTTGAGTTTGAACATTTTTTTTCATTAAAAAATTTTATTTAAGTTTTTTAAGAATAGTAGAGACATGGTCTCACTATGTTACCCAGGCTGGTCTCAAACTCCTGGGCTCCAGCAATCCTCCTACCTCAGCCTCTCTGAGACCTGAGATGTGCTACAGCTACACCTCTTTTAACAAAGATTCTTATTGACAAAGACTCTCTCTTTGACCACACTCGAGTCAGCTCCTCGGGACCCCCTTTTCAACTAAGTCCTGATCTTGGACTCTGCCCTTGGCCTGCTTAGTCCAGTTTTAGCAAGAATCCTGTTGGGTCAGCTTATCTAAGATTCCCCTCTCCATTGAGAGCCATTTTCATCAATATCTGACCAAATTCCTCAAACTTCATTCTTGGTTTCTGACCATCTTTGATATCTGATCAAATTCCTCTTCCCCACCCTTGATGTCTTGTCACCCTGGCCCGCTTTCCACAAGAATGCCCCTAGCCTTGATGTATCCTCTTAGTAATTTTCCATCTACTGACCCTCCACCCTACTTTGCCTTACTCCAAGGACAAGCATAAATCTCCACTTGTCCTTGTTGTATTTGGAGTTGAGCCCAATCTCTCTCCCCTACAGCAAAACCCCCATTGTAATAGTCCCTTGTGTGAGACAAAGTAGCAAACATAAGAAACCATGTTTGTTCATCTCTGCTTGCCCACATAATTTCACAAAATCCCTGCCTCTGTGATGATGTGCAGCTTTGAAGACAAAACAAGATAGAGCACATGGCCTCCCACATCTCTTCCCTGAGTCACTGTATTCCTTAAAAGATAAATAACCCTAATCCTTGACTCTTCCTACATAGGAGATAAAATCTGACAGCGTCAGCAATTGTGCCTCTGTAATCTATAACCAGATGTGCTCTTACACCCAGACTTTGATGTAGTTCTGTGATACTGTGACTTCTGAGCAAGTCTGATGTACTTTTGCACACTCTGACCACCCTGCCACCACTATATAAGCAGTGGGTTGAAGCACTGTTCTGGGGAGTCTAACAGGAATGCTCCTAGGCTGTCGTCCTCAGTCTCTGTCCTCAAGACTTCTGAATAAAACCAATTTTAATTATTTAAAACCTTGATTTTTGTTTGCTTGTTTAGTTGACACTTGAATAGTCTTCCTTACCATCCAACAAATGTCAGGATGAATTTTTCTGTAACATTGTAGACTACTGCAGGAGGACTGCAGATCGATGAACACTTTGGAAGCCTGCTTGGTATTACTTTGTAAAGATGAGTGTTTGCCTACCCTATGACCATACCTCTCTGCCTAGGACACTCTTCCCAGGGGGTACCAGGACCAGTGCAACCACTGTGTGGGGCGGGAAGTTGTGCACTGTGCATGCAACTTCAGGAAGGTGCCTTTTACATCACAGATGTGTAGCAGGTGTGAACATGGTGGTGATGCAGGATTTTTCTTGGCCCCTTTACTGGATTCACAGAAGGGGTGCTCCATCTACGCAGCCCACTGTGCTCAGCACCTTGTGGGAGGGAGCATATGAGCTAGTGAGTGCAGGATCCAGCCCATGGCTCTGGGCACTGACACAGGAGCAAACTCCATGCAGGGCTTGTGGCCAGACCAGCTATATCGCCTTGAGGGGAATGTGGCAGTGCCCAGGTGAGGATACCTGCAACCCTGAGGCCCAAGAGGGGGCATTACAGTGCTCTTTTAATTATGTCATCCACAGATAGCAGCATGTTAGTAGATCAATTGGCCCCTTGTATCATTGTGTGGGGCAGCTGCCCTCCACCAGTGAGGGCAAAGGGCAGTATGACAGCCTTTCTGGGTACTCGCGTTTGCTGCATCCTGAGCTCTTGTCCAGCATCCAAGAAGAATGTGGTCACACAGATAATTGAAGGATGGTGAAGGCAGAGAATTTTACTGAGCAACGAAGACGACTGTCAATGGAGAGGGGAGCTAGAGAGGGGACAGGAAGGGTAGATCATCTTCCCCAAAGTCAGGTTGTCTCTTCCCTGAAGTCGGGTCATCTTCTCCTCTACTGACTGAGTCTGGGGTCTTTATAGCCACAGGATAGGGAGTGTGTGCTGATTGGTTTGTGAGTATGCAAAAAAGGTTAAAGCAAAGACACCACTCAAAGGTGCACACAACAGCATAGGAAACAATTAAGAAATGGTAGGTATATGCAAAATAGGTGAAGCATGGGGATCAATCAGAGGAACGCATGCCAAACAGGAACACAAGTTCTCAATCTTGTCCGCGGATTTAACTTCTAGTTTGGCTTTCAGGCTTTAGATTGTCTTTCTCAGTGGCCTATCTTGGAGACATACCAAGACTGTTCATGTGTGTTGCTTAACCCCTCTGATATGGTTTGGATGTCTGTCCCCTCCATATCTCATGTTGAAATGTGATCCCCAGTGTTACAGGTGGGGCTTAGGGGGAGGTATTGGATCATGGGGACAGATCCCTCATGAATGGCTTAGCATCGTTGCCTTGGTGATGAGTGAGTTCTTGCTCAGTTATTTCACTTGAGATCTGGCTGTTTATGAGTCTGGGACCTCCTCCTCCTTTCTCTTGCTCCTGCTTTCACCACATGACACAGTGGCTCCCGATTGCCTTCTGCCATGACTGTAAGCTTCCTGAGGCCCTCACCAGAAGCTAAGCAGATGTTGGTGCCATGCTTCTCATGCAGCCTGCAGAACTGTGAGACAATTAAACCTCTTTTATAAATTACCTAGTCTCAGATATTTCTTTAAGCAATACAAGAACAGCCTAATACACTCTTCAGGCCTCAATTTCTTTAATAAAACAAGGACAATAAAAGTGCCCGCTGTGGAGCTTGAGTGGGATTGTTACCACCTTTCCCTCTGCTCCTCAGAGTTCAGATGTAGACCAGAAGTTAGACTGATCAACCCAAATTACTAGTTTCATTACTGGGAAAAGTCAATTGAAGAATGCAGGTGGATTTCGGGGTAGAATTGGGTTTCCCACTTTTTCCTCCTCACAACTACCACTGTCTTGTTCCATTTCTCTCATCCCCCAATTCAACCAATTCTGCTCCAGTAGGCTTACTCCTGGGAGGAATAAATGATTCGTGCATCTGGACGGGCCTCGAGGAAATAGAGATAGCAGAGGGACGACAGTCCTGCAGCAGTCCTCTGCGAAGCAGTGAGCAAGGGGGGAGGTTGAGAGAGAGGCCTGGGAGCCAGTGGACATCTCTTTCTTTCTAGGTGGAAATGTAAGGAGTGAGGGAAGAAAATGCTTCTTGACATCTACCTTGTAGATCTGAAGTGAGTATTAAATGTTGTCAAGTGAGTATCACAGTGCCTGACAGAGGAAATGATTATGAAAACATGAGTTATGATTTTATAATTATCATTACAGTTGGCTAAGCAAAGCCAGCCAGTGTCTCCCTCAGTTGACTTTGCAAATCTCTGTTCCAATCCACTCCAAAATGATTTAAAATTAAGATACAGGCCATCTGATTTTTAAAAATTTTCAGTTCTTATAGTGCATTTCATTATAATAGTGGGTCTATTATATACTTCATTCTTAATTTTTTGACCAGAATTTCAAGGACAAGAACACTAGAGTGAGTTTTTTCCCCTTCTTTCTTTCCTTTCTTCTTTCCTTCTTTTGTATGTTGATTTCTGATTTTAATAAAATTGCTTCTTGTGTTTTATCAGAAACAACGTTGATTGAGTTTAAGATAGATTTTTAAAATTACTGGTTTCTAAAGAAGTTTCTAAAAGTCAGAGTGGATGTTAAATATCAGATAACTTCTAGAAATCTTTGGACATTACTATATAATTTAAAAATGTGACCAACAGTTGTAATATATTACAGGTTGAACATCTCTATCTGAAATGCCTCTTACCAGAAATGTTCCGGAATTTTTATTTTTGGAGGGTTTGAAAGTTTTTTGTTATAGATGAGCACCCTAATTTGAAAGTCTAAACTCTGAAATTCTCCAGTGAGCATTTTCTTTGAGTGTCATGTTGGTTCTCAAAAAGTTTCAGATTTTCGAGCATTTTCAATTTTTGATTTTCAGATTAGGGATTCTCAACCTGTAACAGGTTTCTTCTTATTTAATTATCTTGTATCCTTTGGGTAAATCGTATTTGACTATAGAAGATATATTTTAAACACACTAATAAATGAAATGGCCAATTCTTTTTGTAAAATTTATGAGTAGGATTCATAAATGAGACTAATTTTTATTTTCTGGTCTGCTATCTTTGTTAACATTTTAAAATAAGATTATACTATTTTGCTCAATAAATTGGGAAGCTTTTCATGGTTATATATACTCTGAAACTTTTTATTTAGCCTGAGTAATACCTGTTCTTTGAATCTTTGAAAAGTTCACCTCTGAGCTGGGATACTTTTATTCACATAAAATGATTTGATGTTTGTAATTTTTTAAACCATAGTCACTGATTCTTTTTTCTTTTCTTTTTTTTTGAGATGGAGTCTCACTCTGCCGCCCAGGCTGGAGTGCAGTGGCACGATCTCGGCTCACTGCAAGCTCCGCCTCCCAGGTTCACGTCATTCTCCTGCCTCAGCATCCCAAGTAACTGGGACTACAGGCGCCCACCACCACGCCCGGCTAATTTTTTTTGTATTTTTAGTAGAGACAGGGTTTCACTGTGTTAGCCAGGATGGTCTTGATCTCCTCACCTCGTGATCCACGTGCCTCAGCCTCCCAAAGTGCTGGGATTACAGGTGTGAGCCACTGCGCCTGGCCAGTCACTGATCTTTTGTTAGTTTTGGAACTTTGTTTTAGGGAAATTATTCCAGATTATCTGGGTGGTCCCAGTGTAATCAGGAGAGAGCCCTGCCTCTTAGTTGACACCTTGATTTTGGACTTTCAGCCTCCAGAACTGTGAGAGAATAATACATTTCTGTGTTTTAAACTATCTAGACTCTGATACTATGTTACAGCAGCCCTGGGAAACTAACATAATCAGGCATCTTCTTAAATGCCAAGCAACAAATGCTTTTATTGAGAGACACCTTGTAGTCTCAGATACTTGGGAGGCTAAAGTGGGAGGATTGCTTGAGCCCAAGAGTTTGTGGCTGCAGTGAGCTATGCTTGCACCACTGTACTCCAGCCTGGGTGATAGAATGAGACCCTATCTCTCTCTTAAAGAAAACTATCTTGTTTTGTAAAAATTAAGTCTCCATAAGAAGCGAATATACTATTGATAACTCTTACATAATACTACTCCGGAATATGACATTTTCCTATTAAAAACATTTGTGACTAATACCACTACAGAGTTTCTATCCTCTTTTCTTGAATGCGTGTCATGTTGTTTGTGGTTAAGCTTTTTCATATAAAGGCATTGATTTCAAAAGATCATATAATATGGTGGTTGGAGAACTTCTATAATTTTTATTTTTTAGGCCCCTACCCAAGACCAAAGCAGCACTGTTTAGATATTTTTTGGATAAGGAAAAGAAACACTTAGAAAATCCCTCAACCTCAAAATTAATGCTTTGATTGGAACAGAGACAGACTCACTTGAATTACGTTCCAGAACCAACTTCAACTTTCTGAGACCTGTATTTTCTTTTGAGCTTTTTTTCCTGAGAGCTCTTTCTATGAAGAGCCTCTCCCCAAACCCATCACGGCTCCACTTAAATGCTCATCATTTTGAATAGTACATTCAGCTGGGGAAATCCAAAACCCTTTCTCCAAGGAAAGTAAGGAGTAAGGCAAAGTAAGGACGGGAATACGTGATTTGCTTGGAGAAGGTGGGATATAACCTTTAATTCCCACTCCATAGTCCTCCATATTGGGACCATGTCACTTCCACCACCACCAATTTTTTTTTTTTTTTTAATTTTACCTTAAGTTCTGGGATACATGTGCAGAACGTGCAGGTTTGTTACTTAGGTATACATGTGCCCTGGTGGTTTGCTGCACCTATCAACCCATCATCTAGGTTTTAAGCCCTGCATGCATTAGGTATTTGTCCTAGTGCTCTCCCTCTCCTTGCCCCCCACCCACTGACCAGCCCCAGTGTGTGATGTTCCCCTCCCTGTGTCCATGTGTTCTCACTGGTCACCTCCCACTTACAGTAGAAACATGCGGTGTTTGGTTTTCTGTTCCTGTGTTAGTTTGCTGAGAATGACAGTTTCCAGCTTCATCCATGTCCCTGCAAAAGACACGAACTCATTCTTTCTTATGGCCACATAGTATTCCATGGCACCACTGCCAAATTTTATGCAAACAGTTCCTCTTCCCAGTCCCACAGTTTTCTTTCCAAATAAGACCCCCGTTAGCTTTCATTTGAACTGCTGCAATGGTTCTTTGACTCATCTTCCTGCCAAAGCTTTTATTGGCCCCTGATTTTGTGACCAGATTATTTTACCTTAAAATAGTTTTAAAAACATCACTTCCATTCTTTATTGAAGCTTTGAATATCCATTTACTGGGAGTTTATTATGTGCAAGACACTGTACACATTTCTGTTGTTTTAAACCATAGAGGTTATAATACTCTGTCCCAGCAGCTCCAGCAAACTAATGCAATCAGGCATCTTCTTAAATGCTAAGCAGCCAACGCCTTTGTCAAGAGCCATCTTGTTTTCCAAAAATGATGTCCCAATAAATTATTCTTAGAGGAAAAATAAGAGTGAGAAATATTTACTAGCTCTGATGATTTTTTTTTTATTTGCAGAAAAGCAAAATGGTGCTTTATTTAGACACCATGTAAGAACAATTTTCAATAATTGTTTTATCTTTAGAATAATTTGCTTTTCTGGGTGATGTAGGGGCTTGGGTTTGGAGAATCTGAATTTGGAATAAAGTAGGGCATGTGAGAAAGAGCCTTTCCTGTAGCTCAGTGGCTCTCAAACTTTAGCCAGCATCAGAGTCACTTTAGAGAGGTTGAAATACAGATTGCAGGGTCATGGTCCTACAGTTTCTGATTCAGGAAGCCTGGAGTGAGGCCTGGGAACCTGCATTTTATCAAGTTCCCAGGTGCTGCCAATGCTCTGATCCAGGACCATACTCTAAGGACTCTGGCTCTGACTCACTCACTGTGCCTGGGCCACGGTAGGTAGTTCTTCATTTGCTTTTCTTTTCAGAGCAGTGGAGTTTCTTATAAGATGCCTCATCCTGAGAATTCATTGGGCTAATGTAGATAAAGGGTTAATACAGTGCTGGCACAGAGTAGGTAATTCATGATAAACGTCAGCATCATAAACCCTCTGAGCAATTAGCTATATGATAGATACCCTTGGTGGGTTGATATAAGTGAGCATAAAGCCAATTAAGTTTTAAAGCATTTGTGAATTCCTTAGGTTTTTCCAGCTTCACATTGGAACAGAGATAAGCTCATGGAGTACAACACAGGCACATCCTATTTCAAGTCTTCAACTTGAACTTGCTAAATGAGCAGTTGATTTAAATGTTTGACACCAGTTGGCTTGTGTGAATGGATAGAACAGTTACCTCACTCAATGCCCCAAGAATTCTCTTTTGTGGAAAGTTTTTCAAACATATTTGGCTTCTTTGGTGAATACATATTCGAAAAGCAAAAAGGAAAGTGAACACAGGGATCATTAGATTTAACGTCAGCATTGACAGTTAAAAATAACCTGTGTGTCTTGGGGAGTTGTGTCTTCTAGAATAGTATTATTCAAAATGTGGTCTGCAGATGGGGCTTCTGAACATGACTCTTGGTTACCAGTCCCCAAATGAGGTAAGAAACATGTACCAGAATGTAAATTCAGGGACACCAACCACATCACTATACACACTGTTTAGTTCCACTGGCCTTTATAAAAGGAAAGTATTGTCCCCTCCCGTAAGGGGGGAGGGGACAAGACTGGGGGACAAGACTTTCCTGAGGAAGGAAGCTGCATTGATTACATCCTGGCACAAGCTCCTTTCCGGACTGGCACCTTGAGCAGCACTGTCCCAGAAGACAATGAGTTCAAGACTACGTAAAAGCTTCGAAACCTCTGTGGGCCCTGTCCCCTCTTAGCCTAAATCAGGGACTCCGTGTGTGTGCGATTCTATTGTCAGCCCACAGTTTAACGAAAAGAGGCTCTCTTAAAAAAAAAGTTTACTTAGGGATTAGGAAATTGCAAGGTAATACGCATGCCATAATAAGCTATGTTCATATTCGGGGAGGTAAGGGAAAATCATTTCTTTCTTTTACTATTAGTATCTTTTAATTTTTAATTTCATTCATTTATTATTATTTTCCCTTACCCCCCCCCCAAATATGAACATAGCTTATTATGGCATGCATATTTTATTTTGAAATAAAATAACTATGTTGAAATTTTGAGATAATTATCCTTGGCTACAAGGACCAATAATAAGAATGACGCCAGTTCATGATTGGACAGGCAGTTGCTGGGCAGATGTCCTTCCAGAAGTGTTAGGTTGTGATGACCTTTGTGTGAGATTAGGGTTTTTGCGATCTTTTGGGAGAGTTCTGACGCCTGCTACAACATGGATGAACCTCGAGGCCATTATGCTAAGTGAAATAAGCTGGTGACAAAAGGACCAATGCTGTGTAGTTTCACATGATACGAAGTGCCTAGAGTCATCAAATTCACAGAGACAGAAAGCAGTCTGGAGGTTACCTGGGGCTGGCAGAGGGTGAATGGGGTTATTTATTTAATGGGTCTCGAGTTTCTATTGCGTAGTGAAGAAGGTTTGGAAATACTGGTGATGGTTGCACAACATTGTGAATGTAACTGTAATGCCACCAACTGTACCCTTACAAGTGGTTAAGATGATCAATTTTATGCTATATATAGTTTACCACAATAAAAAATACAAAAGTGCATGTTGATATATGCATCTACTATGTACCCCTCAAAATTTTCAAAATATGTATTTTTAAAAATTTAAATGCATGCTAATTGAAAAAAATCAAATTATATAAGTGAGAGAGGCCTGAGATAGGCAACAACCCTCCTCCCCTTCCCCTAGTCTCCAAAAACACAAGGGAACAAATATCCCAAGAGACTTGGAAACTACTCCCAAGGGGCATGGAGATTGGTTGATGATGGACCAGCCAGAAGGGCCCTGTCATCTGGGTTTGGAGGATGCAGAGGTGGTGGGAGGCAGAATATGTCTGGGTGTAGGTGCAGCCTGCACACTGCCTGTTGCCTAAGACCACCGGGACTAGACCCTTCCATGGGACCCATCAAGATGGGGCCACACCAAGACCCACCTCTCTCTCTCCCAGTACCAGGACACTCTGTGGGCACCCAGGGAAATGGAAGGGCAAGAGAGAGAGAATGCTATTTGTCTCTGTATCAAAACAGAGGGGTAAAATTGTTATTTATTTATTTATTTATTTATTTATTTATTTATTTATTTCTTATTTGAGACAATAAGTAATAAATAAATTATTTATTACTTTTATTTATTATTTGAGGCAGTGTCTTAGTTCATTCTCACACTGCTATAAAGATACTACCTGAGACTGGGTAATTTATGCGGGGGAAGTGCAACACTTTTAAACCATCAGATCTCACGAGAGCTCACTCACTGTGATGAGAACAGCCTGGGGAAACTGCCCCCATGATCCAGTCACCTCCCCCCAGGTCCCTCCCTGACACATGGGGATTACTATTCGAGGTAAGATTTGGGTGAGCACACAGAGCCAAACCACATCAGACATATCAGACAGGATCTTGCTCTGTCACTCAGGCTGGAGTGCAGTGGTGCCATCATAGCTCACTGAAGCCTCAAATACTTGAGCTCAAGTGATCCTCCCACTTAGCCTCCCGAGTAGCTATGGGCCACCATGCATGGCTAATTTGTTAATTTTTTATTTTTTGGTAGCGATGAGGTCTTGCTATGTTGACAGGCTGGCCTCAAACTCCTGCCCTCAAGTGATCCTCCTGCCTCGGCCTCCCAAATCACTGGAATTACAGGCATAAGCCCCCATGCCTAGCCAAAATTGTCTTGATAGCAAAATTAAATTTTCTGTCATCAGTGGAAATGGAATGATTAAACCAGACAACAAATCTGAAGTGAGTAATGAACCACAACCGGTGTGAAAGTGTCTCATACCATCTTCCAACGCATCCATCCTCAGCACTCCTCCCTTTTCCTCACTTGATGAGGAAAACATGTTGTGGAAACAAGCTGACCAGGGTGCTTTAGAGCTACTCAGAGTAGAGAGATAGTTGGGCCTTCCCCAAGTCAGCAGTGTGGCATGACACTATGCCGCCAACCACAGCTCTGCTTCTAAAATAAAACCAAATGGAAACTATGATATTAGCAGAGGCCTTTACCATCAAGGTTGGTGGGGAACACAAGGCATTTGCTATCTTGACTTGACCATGAAAGAGAGGCCTGGCCATGGAGATGGGGTTGGATATGGAGAACTGGGGGTCTAGCTCAGGTGAGCATTGTGGGAATCCACATCAAGAAGGAGGCAGGGATGGTATTGTGGAAATCCAAGAGTGAGAGTGCTGGGAAGGATGCACTTCACTGGCCCTGCAGGTGCTTTGGAATATAAAGCAGTGTGGGCACCAGAGTTCCAGGGCTGTGTGCCTCCCCTCCTGGTGTCACCATGACCTGCCCTGCCCCTCTCCACTACCTGTTCCTGCCACCCTTTGCCCCCTGGTGGCAGCTGCCAATTCTTTTCCTCTATGCTATATGCATTTTTAAACCTCTTTTCTGTATTTCTCCTAAGCTAAGCTGGAGCCACACGATGCCAAGTACCTGTACCTGCTACATCAGTGCAAGAAACCTGCACCTCCCACTTTCCATTCCCCAACCAGGCTGGTGTGGCACCAATGGGCTCTGGCCAAGGACTCTGGCCTGCTATGAAGAAGTGAACAACAGGGGAGCCATTCCAAGGGGACACACACAGGGCTGATTTCTGCCCATTTATCTGACACTGACCCTCGGCCTATTTGTACTTCATTTTCTTCATTTGGAAAATGAAGATACTAATGGGATCTATTGCACAGGGTTGTTGTGAGGTACATATGAGTAAACATGCGTTAGTGCTAAGAAGGGAACCTGGTACCACATGGTGTGTGCTTGATGTGTCCCCAATTCTCAGCCTCTCACTGTTCTCCCCCCACATTCCATTTAGGGTGAAGAAAACATTTACCAGCATGACCTACAGAGACCTGCCTCATCTGGCACTTTCCTACCTCTCTGGCTCCCTGCATCCCCTGTTTACGCCCTCCTGAAATCCTCAGCTCCTGTCAATCCTCTCCACAGGTACCTGTTCCTTCCAAGGCATAGGCTTTTGCCCACACCTGGAACAGGAATTAAAAGAAATTTTAAAATGTGTAAGCAAAAGCTCAGTTGTATGTAAGAAAACCAGTTCCCCTGAGGAAGAGAAAGAGCTGAAGTCCTTTAAAAATTGACTGCCTGTTTTTCTGAGGCTAGTGAGTCTTATCTCTTCCTTTCCTGGGCATTGTGAAGACCCTGTTTCTCTAGTTGTGCAGCTGCAAGGTCACTAGACAGATAAACTCAAGTCATAAAACATGTTGTTCCTTGAAAAGTAAGAAATAATGTAATGCATGTCTTAATTGAATAGCTCTCTTTGTTTCTCACTTCTGTAATACGCTTCACCCTGCACAAATCTCCCCCCACCCCACAAAATGCTTAAAAGGTAGCTTGACTCTTTGTTTGGGGCTCAGTCCTTTGGATGTTAATCCGACTGGTTTGGTGCACCTAAATAATTAAGTAATTCCTCCTCAACCCCTTGGTCTCTCTGGTTCCTCAATTATCCTGCTGCACACCATGACCTCTGCCTGGAAGGCTCTCTCCTCCCCCATGACTGATTCCCACTCACAGCTCCAACCTCAACTCAACCATTCCTTCCTCTGGGAAGCCTCTGATTTCACCAACTCAGCCCAGTCATGCTCCAGTCAGCTCCCTAGCAGCTCATAGGGAAGTTGGAATGTGGCCTTAGTATGTGAGATTCAATCTGCTTGTCTGTCTGTAGCTCCGGGCTCCATGAGGCATGTGCAGCCCCTACTGCCCTCTGATCCATGTTTGGCCCCAAATGCAATGCCTTTTGCATGGATCCCCCAAAAATATATGTTAAATTAATGAGTTAATGAATGAATGAAGGAATGCATGGTCACTTTGCTTTTCTTCTCTGTCTTGAACCAAGCAATTGAGAGCAAGAATCTTTTCTTTTCCATTGCAAGTTGCCAAACATGATGGAAAGCCGCCCTCGGGCATGGTTGTCCTTATGTTTCTGCTCCTCTGGGGCTCTCAATGGCTTTAGAATCCCCTACAGACTCATTCTGCTGGGCATGTGGTCTGAAACCCAAGAGACTCAGGCAATACTCTAACTAGCTGGCCAGCTGCTGCATGCCATAGCTGTTGGTATTCCCTTCTGAGGTGGGGGTGCCTCCCAGACTTCACCCACCAGTACACTGTAACCAATTTCCACCACCCCATTTTTCCTGGGCTTAATCCTGTTCCTGACACTGATATGAATTGTGCTTTTGTAGTTACAGGCACAGAAGATCTTTCTGATTCTTCAAAGGTAAGGAGACACATGGGCTGAAACCGAGCCAGGCCTGGGACCTCCTAGGAGCAGAGGCAGTTGCCACCCGTGTCCCCTCACCTTGTCTTTCCCCTGGGCTGTGAGGTGTTGCTGCCTCACAGGCCTTGTTTCTCTCTGCGCATTTGTTCTGCTCTTCTCTTGCTATGGAGTGGTTCCTTTATTCTGTGTTTTTAGTGGGATGTAAAGAGAAGCTGGGCCCCAACACAGGCTCTACCGTTTTCAGCTGCCTGTGTGGGGTTGGATCACATGGATTGGACATGTCCCCTCTGACACACTTTCAGCAGGCACAGGGGAGGGCACTTTCCTGTACAGAAGCTGTTGGCATGGCAGGCAGCACCACCAAATTCAGTGGTCTGTGGAGGCCAGTGCTTCCATAATAAACTTTGCTTATTATCTTTTTTTTTTTTTTTGAGACGGAGTCTCACTCTGTCACCCAGGCTGGAGTGCAGTGGCGCCATCTGGGCTCACTGAAAGCTCCGTCTCCTGGGTTCATGCCATTCTCCTGCCTCAGCCTCCCGAGTAGCTGGGACTACAGGCACCCGCCACCATGCCCTGCTAATTTTTTGTATTTTTAGTAGAGATGGGGTTTCACTGTGTTAGCTAGGATGGACTCGATCTCCTGATCTTGTGATCCACCCGCCTTGGCCTCCCAAAGTGCTGAGATTACAGGTGTGAGCCACCGTGCCCGGCCTGCTTATTATCTTTTACAGAGTTCTCTGGAGTTAGAGAACCAGTATGATATACATTTTAAAAAACAGCTATCACAAAAAGGAGTATTACGATATATGATACAATAAAACCATCAAAATGACTATTCAAATAAATAACACATATTCAATTTATTAAATAGATAATATATTTACAACAGCTCAAAATTCTGAAATTATGGAATAGTATTCAGTAGAAATTCTCTCACCATTGTCCCCCATCTATCCAGTTTCCATACTCCCTCCAAAACAAGTAACCACTGTTTTTTTAACTCTTTGTTTTGAAATAATATAGACTCGCAAGAAATTGCAAAATTAATAAGGAGAATTCCTTATATAACCACTCTTTAAAGTTTAGAGTATACTCTTCCAGGAAATACATACATAAGCTTGTATAAATGTATCATATTTTCCACTCTGTTTTATTCAAATGGCATCATGTTATACATACTTTTGCACTTTGATGCTAAAGACTGAATGTGTCTTGGCAAAATTCATATGTTGGAGCCTTAACTCCCAATACAATGGTATTTGGAGGTTGGGCCTTTGGGAGGTGAACAGGTGATGAGAGTGGAGCCCTCATTAATGAGATTAGTGGTCTTATAAGAAAAAGATGAGAGAGATGGTCTATTTCTGCCATCTACCGTGTGAGGTTACAGCAAGAAGGTACCTGTTGGCAAACCAGGAGGGGAGCCCTCACTAGGAGCTGACTTGCCAGCACCTTAATTTTGGACTTCTCAACCTCCAGAACTATGATAAATTTCTTTCTTTCTTTCTTTCTTTTTTTTTTTTTTTTTTT